>NW_011494836.1:1116690-1140798 GCF_000754665.1 Bison bison bison | reverse complement strand
AGCCCTTAGACTGCAAGGAGATCCAACCAGTCCATCCTAAAGGAGATCAGTCCTGAGTGTTCATTAGAAGGACTGATGCTGAAGCTGAAACTCCAGTACTTTGGCCACCTCATGCGAAGAGCTGACTCATTTGAAAAGACCCTGATGCTGGGAAAGATTGAAGGTAGGAAGAGAAGGGGATGACAGAGGGTGAGATGGTTTTATGGCATCACCAACTCAATGGAGATGAGTTTGGGTAAACTCTGGGAGTTGGTGATGGACAGGGAGGCCTGGCGTGCTGCGGTTGATGGGGTCACAGAGAGTCGGACACGATTGAGTGACTGAACTGAACTGAACCTTACATGGCCTGTGGGCCACCCATTTGCAAATTCTACTTCAGTCAAATATTTTCCAATATTTATTAGGAAAATTTCTGTACAGTCAAAGCTATGGTTCTTCTAGTAGTCATGTACGGATGTGAGAACTGGACCATAAATAAAGCTGAGAGATGAAGAATTGATACTTTTGAACTGTAGTGCTGGAGAAGACTCTTGAGAGTCCCTTGGACAGCAAGGAGATCAAACCAGTCAATCCTAAAGGAAATTAACCCTGAATATTCATTGGAAGGACTGATTTTGAAGCTGAAGCTCCAATACATTGGCCGCATGTTGCAAAGAGCCAACTCATTGGAAAAGATCTTTACTGGAAAAGGTTTAAGCCAAAAGAAAAGAAGGTGGCAGATGAGATGGTAAGATAGCCTCACCAACTCAAAGGCCATGAATCTGAGCAAACTCCGGGAGATACTGAAAGAAAGGAAGCCTGTCATGCTGCAGTCCATGAGGTTGCAAAGAGTTAGACACTCATAGCAAGTCAACAACAACAACATATCTGTGAGTCTGCCTCTCTTCGTTATATTCACTAGTTTTTGTGTAAGACTTTAAAAAATAATTGGCGTATATATGTTAGTTCTGCTGCTACAGTGTGAATCAGCTGTGTGCATGCATATATCCCCTCCCTTTTGAACCTCCCTTCCATCCCCACCATCCCACCCATCTAGGTCATCAAAGACCACCAAGGTGAGCTTCCTGTGTTATACGGCAGCTTCCCATTAGCGATCTGTTGCACACATGGTAGTGTACACAAGCCTGGGGTGTGTCTATCAGTGTGCATGGGGTCTAGGAGCTGGAGTGTGGGGACTGGAGAGCAAACCCAGGGCAAGGACTGCTGTTGACCTGGGAAGACTTTTTAAAAATTCAATCAGTTGCAGACATTTTAAAGGGCAAGAGACTTCAAATAAAAATCTAGACTTCCAGTTTTTTCTAGAAAAACTGAAAGAGATTCAGTACCAGGCAGCACATTCTTCCATGGAAACATTTGGCTAGAGCTGGGGAGTGGCTGTCCCCTCCCAGTGGGACATGTCCTCTACATTTGGACACAGACCACCAGACACGCACTCTACATTTACCTTATTTGAATGGGCCAGCTTCTCAGCTGATGACACTGATATAGAGCAAGCTGGAGGTGGGGGGAGACATAAAAGGGTGGCATATCTGTCTATGCTTGCATGCAGTTGGCAGGAAAATGCATCCTTGTTTTGTTTGGTCAGGGGTGGGGGTGGGATAAAGCCTCCTCCTTGGCCTTCTGCTCACAGCCTCCTGAGATGTTGCTCAGTGCCAAGCCATGAGGCTAAGTGGGCACGGTTGCCCATAAATAGCTCTGGGTGTGGCTACATTAAAAAAAAAAAAAAAAAAAAGGTCTTGGGACTAGCTGAGCAAGGCTGCATTTATTTTAGAATGTTTGCCTTCTGACTAAAATGCCTCAGTTAGTGACCAAATAAACCATTTCCTATCCATTTGTTGCCATCATCATTTATCATAGAGCTTCATTGTTAGATGCCAGGCAAAGACAGCCAAGCAGAGCTCAGCTGTCCTAGAGCCTAAACTGGATCTTTGCCTATCACGATGGGAACAATCTACCTCTTTCACTTCACTTTCTCCATAAAGGCGGAATGTGGGTTAAAATACTTTCTCAGAGGCAAATGGATGCTTGTCCCAGTGTTTAGTGTTTCTAAAAACTGATTCTTTTCCTCTGCTTCTGCCTTCTCCTTGCAGGGATCCGCACTCAAACGATGCTTCACTGGGGTGTGCTTTGCCTTCAGGGCCTGTTCTGGGTTGGGAGGTCCTAGGATGAGAATCAGATCTATTAAATTCATTAATGATTAGTCCACTGTGAGTGCTGTCAAGAGCATGGCCCATCCTCTTTGGTGATGATATTAACAGTGAACTCTGCTCCCTCTGCTCTTCTGTCTCTAGAGCTTTCTACTGAGCTTAGAATCAATTTCGTCTTCTCCCTTGGCCAACTGTTCTTATGCAGTCTGACCCCTGCATGTCTTCCAGCCTCAAATTGTCCCACTCTTCCCGGACCTTTCTGGGCTCCAGGCCTACTTTCCAGTTCTTAGATAGATTCTTTCTGATTCTCAACCTGCCACGGATTCTCCCAGCCCTGGACCACGGTTCCACCAGCTCTTGGCCTGGCCGACTGCTTCCCTCTTCTGGCTTCAGGTGGCAGACTCACTCCCCCCAGAGGTCTTTCCTGACCATCATCCCTTTTCACTTACACCCAACTTTTCACATTACACCCTCATTTTTCCATTGTTCAGTTCAGTTCAGCCACTCAGTTGTGTTCAACTCTGAGACCCCATGGACTGCAGCACGCCAGGCCTCCCTGTCCATCACCAACTCCTGGAGTTTATTCAAACTCATATCCATTGAGTCAGTGATGAGCCACCCAACCATCTCATCCTTTGTCATCCCTTTCTCCTCCTGCCTTCAATCTTTCCCAGCATCAGGGTCTTTTCAAATGAGCCAGTTCTTTGCATCAGGTGGCCAAAGTATTGGAGTTTCACCTTTAACATCAGTCCTTCCAATGAATATTTAGGACTGATTTCCTTTAGGATGGACTGGTTGGACTTCTTGCAGTCCAAGGGACTCTCAAGAGTCTTCTCTAACACCACAGTTCAAAAGCATCAATTCTTCAGCGCTTATCTTTCTTTACAGTCCAGCTCTCAATTCCATTGTAGGAATTCTCTAATTTCATTTACTTGCTCATTTATTGTTACTGCCTCTTCCACTTCAATTCAAGCTTCACAAAAGCAAGGCCCTTGTCTCTTGTTCACCACAGAATCCCTCATTCCTGGGACAAAGGTTTAATCCATGAATGTCTGCCCCCAGAATGGTGAGGGAATTCTAACAATCATCAGGCTGCAGTCATTAGGGCAAATGTTTCCAAAAAATCAAGTCTATACACATTATTGGTTCCACCTTTAAGAATGGCCTTTGACTATTTGTAATTTCTGGATGCCAATATTAAATTAAATCATGGGAGAGGAAGGCTGAGATTTGGTGGTCTAACTTATTTCCTTAGTTCCTATGGCATTTATCGCATGGCTATGACTTGTGGCACAAAAGGCAAGGTTGCCACCTAGTGTTAGATGCTTAGTTGTGTGGCACTGGTAAGAAAGAATCTATAGAAAGCTGCACTTCCACAACTTGATATTACAAAGACCAGAATTTACCAACAGAGCACAGTTCTCTACAACATGTCTCTTGAGGGGCCTTGAGTGTTCCAGTCTCATGGGCCTCTGCCAAGCTGTGATACTGTCTTTGTTAGCTACTAAAGAAATTCCAAGCAACCAGGAGAACTGTCAAGCTCAGCTTCACAAAGTAGCATAGTCTCCAGACTGTTTTCTTAAATTCTACTTGCCTCCTCTGTCAAGATGTGCTGCTTATAGAATAAGTGAAATTAAAGAAAACAGCAATCCACTATCTCAGCTGCTTTCCATCCTGGTGACATAAGGAAGGATGCATCCTCAAGGTATAGGAACTCATGAACCATTTAGACCCCTAAGTGGTTGCAACCAAGCACAAGATTAGCTGTGCTGAAAAACCTTGGTAGCCTTAAGCTGGGTATTTTCCATTTTCCAACCATGCTGAAGATTCTAAGACAAAGGGAAGCTGTGAAAAGTGGCCAGATAAGGGTGGCACCAAGGGAACTCATTTAATAAAGGGACTTGGTTATAGGCTCCTAAAATACCACTCTGGGAAACTAGGTTATTAGAAATGATGGAAAATGGGTGGTGAGATGAGTTGGTGGATGCGAATAACCATGGCAACTATCCATTTTTTAAAAAAAATTTCACTTTCCTTGAGACTAAAAATAGATCAAGTGTAGGTCACTGCAAAAAAGTTCAGCAGTAGTTTATGCCTCCTGCTACAAATTTCGCTAGCTTTTTTGTGGGCCTGTGAAGAAATGCTCTCCTGACACTGAAAATGTATCATGTATCTTTTGTTCTAGTCATATAGTCTGTGTTCTATATATTATCTTAATGCATATAGTATTCTATCTTTGCTTTAAAGTGTATTTTCTAAGAGTAAATAAGAAATAGCTATGAAATTACAAAGCCAAAATTAGAATAACTTTTGGAAACCATCTACTCAAGCAGGAAAATGCAGGAATCTTTTTTTTTTTTTTTGTCATCCTAAGAGATCTAGGCTCTTTTTAAATCTCTACAGTGATAACACCTATCCTTCTGAAACTATTCCAAAAACTTGCAGAGGAAGGAACACTCTGAAACTCATTCTATGAGGCCACCATCACCCTAATACCAAAACCAGACAAAGAAAATTACGAGCCAAGATCACTGATGAACACAGACACAAAAATCCTCAGCAAAATACTAGCAAACAAAATCCAACAATACATTAACAGGATTACATACCATGATCATGTGGGATTTATCCCAGGGACATAAGGATTCTTCAATATATGCAAAACAGTCAATGGGATACACCACATCAACAAACTGGAGATGTTTTTATGGGGGCTTTCCTTGTAGCTCAGTTGGTAAAGAATCTGCCTGCAGTGCAGGAGACCCGGGCTCGATCCCTGGGTTGGGAAGATCCCTTGGAGAAGCAAATGGCAACCCACTCCAGTATCCTTGCCTGGAAAATCTCATGGAGAGAGGAGCCTGGAGGGCTGCAGTCCATGGGGTTGCAAAGAGTTGGGCACAACTAAGCGACTAACACTTACTTCACTCACTTAAAAAGCATATATTCATCTTAATAGATGCAGGAAAAGCTTCTGACAAAAATTCAACACCCATTTATGATAAAAACTCTTCAGAAAGTGGGCAAAGAGGGAACTTACCTCAACATAATAAAGGCCATATATGACAAGCCCACAGCTAACATCATTCTCATTGTGAAAAGTTTAAAGCATTTCCTCTAAAGTCAGAAACAAGGCAAAGTCCACTACCGCCTCTTGTATTCAACACAGTTTTGGAAATCCTGGCCATGGCAATGAGAGAAAAAAAGACACGAAAGAAATCCAAACTGAAAAAGAAGTAAAACTGTTACTGTTTGCAGAAGACATGATACTATGCATAGAAAATGCTAAAGATTCTACCAGGAAACTACTAGAGTTCATCAATGAATTCAGTATAATTGTAGGATACAAAATTAACACACAGAAGTCTCTTGCATTCCTATATACTAATAACGAAAGATCAGACAGAAAATTTAAGAAATAACCCCACTTACCACTGCAACAAAAAGAACAAAATACCTAGAAATAAACATACTTAAGGAGGTAAAAGATATGTACTCTGAAAACCATAAGATGCTGATGAAAGAAATTAAATATGATGCAAAGAGATGGAAAGATATACTGTGTTCTCAGATTGCAAGACTCAAAATTGCCAAAATGACTATACTACCCAAGGTAATCTAGGGATTCAGTGCAATCTCTATCAAATTACTAATGGCATTTTCCACAAACTAAAACAAAAAAATTTCAAAATTTGTATGGAAGCACAAAAGACCTCAAATAGCCAAAGCAATTCTGAGAAAGAAAAACAGCTGGAGGAATCAGGCTTCTTGACTTCAGACTATACTACAATGCTACAGCCATCAAAACAGTATAGTGTTGGCTCTAAATCATAAATATAGCCCAATGGAACAGGACAGAAGCCCAGAAATACACTCACACCTCCTATGGTCAATTAATCTATGATAAAGGAGGCAAGAATATATAATACCTTGGAGAAAAGACAGTACTTTCAATAAGTGATGCTGGGAAAACTGGACCACTATGAAATTAGAATATTCTCTAACACCATACACAAAAATAAACTCAAAATGGACCAAAGACCTAAATGTAAGGCTAAACACTATAAAATTCTTATGGGAAAACATAAGCAGAATACTCCTTGACATAAATTGCAGCAATATCTTTTTTGATCCATCTCCTAGAGTAATGAAAATGAAAATAAACAAATGAGACCTGATTAAAGTTAAAAAGTTTTGTATAGCAAAGGAAACCATAAACAAAATGAAAAGATAACCCACAGAATGGGGAAAAAAAATTGCAAATGAAGCAACAGACAAGGGATTAATCTCCAAAATATATAAAAAGTTTATGAAGCTCAATATTAAGAAAGCAAACAACCCAATCAAAAAATGGGCAGAAAACTTCAATAGACATTTCTCCAAAGAAGGCATACATGTGGCCAAGAGGCACATGTAAAGATATTCAACATCACTAAGTATCAGAGAAATGCAAATCAAAACTACAGCGAGTTATCACCTCACATCGATCAAAGTGGCCATCATCAAAAAGTCTATAAATACATGCACCTGAATGTTTACTGCAGCACAATTTACAATAGTCAAGACCTGGAAGCAATCTAAATGTCCATTGACAGATGAATGGATAAAGAAGATGCGATATAAATGAAATAATGCCATTTGTGGCAACATGGACGAACCTAGAGATTATCATACTAAGTGAAGTCAGAGAAAGACAAACGTGGTATCACTCACATGTGGAATCTAATTTAAAAAAATGATACAAATGAATTTATTTACAAAACAGAAACAGACTTACAGGTATCTAAAACAAACTCATGGTTTCCAAAGGGGAAACGTAGGGGAGAGGGATAAATCAGGAATTTGGAGTTAACACACACTACAATATATCAGGTTGGCCAGAATGTTCACTAGGATTTTCCCTGCCCAGCTTACACAAAAAAACCCTAACAAACTTTTTGGCCAATCCAATATAAGATAATCAGCAAGGACCTATTGTATAGCACAGGGAACTCTACTTAACATTCTGTGATAACTTATATGAGGAAAGAATCTCAAAAAGAATGAATATATGTATTACTGAATCTCTTTGCTGTATACCAGAAACAAGACAACACTATAAATCAACTGCTGCTGCTGCTGCTAAGTCGCTTCAGTCGTGTCCGACTCTGTGCGCGCCGGAGACAGCAGCCCACCGGGCTCCCCTGTCCCTGGGATTCTCCAGGCAAGAACACTGGAGTGGGTTGCCATTTCCTTCTCCGATGCATGAAAGTGAAAAGTGAAAGTGAAGTCGCTCAGTCGTGTCCGACTCCTAGCGACCCCATGGACTGCAGCCTACCAGGCTCCTCCATCCATGGGATTTTCCAGGCAAGAGTACTGGAGTCAACTACACTCCCATTAAAAAGAAAAATCTCTGCAGTGACAAGGAACTCACTATTCTGTGAGGTAGCAATTCCATTATTAAACTAATTGCTGGAAAGTTTCTTCTCTATTTCCATTTATTCATGTAACTGATGTTTATTTAGCACCTATGATTGTGCTGGGTATTTCAGATTTAGTGGCAAACAAAGTGAACTCAGTCCCTGAATGTACAAAAGTTAAAATCTGCTTCCCTATATCTTTGCTGTGGGTATGTGCAACTGGAAACAATGTAGAACAAGACCAATGCTTTTTTTCCTATAGGAGAGTCTTCTACAGTTTGTAGAGAAGCTTTAGATTTTTCCCTTACTAGCACAAACCGTGGAGTCAGGGAGGATTTCTCAGCTGCACGCAAGCAAACTAATGAACAAAAGCCCTGGCAAAGCATGCATCTGTTTGAGACAAACGGAGCAGCTCAGTAAATTGAAGGGGCAGTGGAAGAATCAGGTCTGGAAAGAATAGAAAAGAGGCAGCTTTGGGAATCCAAACTGCAGAAACCAATGGACAATCTTTTCAGGGTGCTGCTATTGTTTCAGCAACAACTGCTTTTAGTCTTTTGTCTCTGCTCAGGGATCAAATTATAAGCTGAGAGAATCAGATTGGTCTGGCTTGGATTCCATGCTCACTCCATGCTGGGAGTGGCAGTGGGAGCTCTTGATATTCACAAAGAATGAAGCAAAGTGCATTCCTTCAAAGAAAGATAAAGGAAACTGCTGCCAGAAGAGGACGAATGGATGCTGGTGGTGAAACCAACAAATGGCCACAGAGATTACCATCTTAACCACCTGGAGTGCTCAGATGCTCTGCTGTGTCCAACTCTTTGAGACCCCATGGACTGTAGCCCACTAGGCTCCCCTGTCTGTGGGATTTTTCAGGCAAGAACCTTGGAGTGGGTTGCCACTTCCTCCTCCAGGGGATCTTCCTGACCCAGACCTAGGTATCAAACCCACATCTCCTGCATTGCAGGAGAATTCTTTACCACTGAGCCATCAGAGAATCCCTAACCACTTGGAGACAGGGATGCAAAGAGGAACCTGGAGCTCCTCTCTTAGAAAGGAACACATGACTGCAAGGCCTGATAGATTTATCTCATCTCTCTAGTAATAATCTTTAGGTCTGGCTTACCTTCCCTATCTGATGCTCAGGATCACCTAGATGACTTCTTCCTTGTGGGTTTTAGTCCATCCCGGACTCATCATCCTGGGAGCACAGGAGGAGCCTGCCTGGCAGTGATGATGAAAACTCAGATTTGCATTCCGCTTTGCCTTTTGAAACCCACTGACTGGGTCCAGCCCAGGCACCAACAGTGCCTCAGACTTTCCCCTTACTTGCAAAAAAGCAAATTTACACACCAAGACTGTGATCCTCATCCATTTGTCATTTCCCTGTTTTACCCACAAGCATGCATTCTGTGAATGTAAATGAGCTTAGTTGGTTCCAAGTGCTCATTCTTGGGAATCCAGCAGTCTTGCTAAAAGTACACACAGGAACATTCGAGATTTTTGCTGGAGATTAGTGTGAAGACTAAATATCTGTATATCTATTTTGTTGCTGGTTTTGTTGTTCAGTTGCTCAGTCATGTCTGACTCTTTATGACCACATGGACAGCAGCACGCCAGGCTTCTCTTCCTTCACTCTCTCTCTGAGTTTGCTCAAACTCATGTCCATAGAGTCAACGATGCCATCCAACCATCTCATCCTCTGTCACCCCATTCTCCTTCTGCCCTCAATCCTTCCCACTATTGTGGTCTTTTCTAATGAGTAGGCTCTTTGCATCAGGTGGCCAAAGTATCGGAGCTTCAACTTCAGTATCAGTCTTTCCAATGAATATTCAGGGTTGATTTCCTTTAGGATTGACAAAGTTTAACTGTCTCCACTATTCTAGCAGATCCCAAGTTTTTTGTAGATGACTACAGTATCCTAAATCATGTCTGCTGGTTCCTTCTGTGACTCGGAATAGAAGTCACTTGGTGTTATAAATCTACCGGTGTTGTAAAATCTCTTAAAGCTGCCAGGTGTACTAACTCTTAAATCTACATGACCTAATTTCCTTCTTCTGTTTAATTTGAATACCAGTGTTGACTATGCTAAAGTCTTTGACTGTGTGGATCACAACAAACTGTGGAAAATTCTTCAAGAGATGGGAATACCAGACCACCTGACCTGCCTGTTGAGAAATCTGTATGCAGAAGCAACAGTTAGAACTGGACATGGAACAACAGACTGGTTCCAAATCAGGAAAGGAGTACGTCAAGGCTGTATATTGTCACCCTGCTTATTTAACTTATATGCAGAGTACATTATGGAAAATGCTGGACTGGATGAAGCACAAGCTGGAATCAAGATTGCCGGGAGAAATATCAATAACCTCAAGTATGCAGATGACACCACACTTATAGAAGAAAGTGAAGAAGAACTAAAGAGCCTCTTGATGAAAGTGAAAGAGAAGAGTGAAAAAGTTGGCTTAAAGCTCAACATTCAGAAAACTAAGATCATGGCATCTGGTCCCATCACTTCATGCAAATAGATGGGGAAACAGTGACAGACTTTATTTTTTGGGGCTCCAAAATGACTGCAGATGGTGACTGCAGCCATGAAATTAAAAGACTCTTGCTCTTTGGAAGAAAAGTTATGACCAACCTAGATAGCATATTCAAAAGCAGAGACATTACTTTGCCAACAAAGGTCCATCTAGTCAAAGTTATGGTTTTTCCACGTATGGTTTTTCCATGGTAGTCACATATGGATGTGAGAATTGGACTGTAAAGAAAGCTGAGCACTGAAGAATTGATGCTTTTGAACTGTGGTGTTGGAGAAGACTCTTGAGAGTCCCTTGGACTGCAAGGAGATCCAACCAGTTCATCCTAAAGGAGATCAGTCCTGAATATTCATTGGAAGGACTGATGCTGAAGCTGAAACTCCAATACTTTGGCCACCTGATGCGAAGAGCTGACTCATTTGAAAAGACCTTGATGCTGGGAAAGATTGAGGGCAGGAGGAGAAGGGGACGACAGAGGATGAAATGGTTGGATGGCATCACCGACTCATGGACATGAGTTTGGGTAAACTCCAGGAGTTGGTGATGGACAGAGAGGCCTGGCATGCTGTGGTTCATGGGGTCGCAAAGAGTTGGACACGACTGAGTGACTGAACTGAACTGAACTGAACTGATACTTCTTTGTAGTATGGAGTCAGGGCAGAGCTGGTAGGAAGTCATAAGCCAGTTCCAGCTGTGGTTCCAACACTACTTAACACATTGTGTGTGACTCTGGGCATAACCTCTCTGGGTCTCAGTTTCCTCATCTGTAAAATGAAATGAGTAGATGAGAGGATTTCAAGGTCTTTCTCACTTTAAAACTATGACAGGAAATGACAAATGATATGTTTCCATATGATGGGTCTGATAAAAGGATAAGGCAATGACTTAATTAGCCAAGGACAACATAACTTTCATATTTAAATTCAAATTCTTTTGAGCCTAACAGATTTTTCTAAATGCTCAAGATAAAGCAACCGTCAATTCATCTGAAATAAATATGGTATATCTGATCTCAGTACATCTTGTTTCTATTTCTCCAGAAAATTGGCAAAAGATCTCTCCAATATTTACTGGTAGCAGAGAAATTCAGTCTGGGAGCTGACAGCCAGAGCACATGGCTGCTTACTATAAAATCCATACAGCCTATTCGGATTGCTCTAAAGGCGTTACAGTGGGTTCTGTTTGAGCCTCTGTCTTGTAATGGCTGGATCAGAATGCCTCTTTTAAGAATAAACAGTGACTTCCTATACTCAACACAACCTAACTTGAAATATGAGTAAGAAGGTGGAGCTCGAGAAAGGTAAGAAGGAAAAAAAGAAAAAGGTCTTGGATGAAGGGGGTCCTGTTCGTTGTATGTGTGTGTTGGGATCTGGTCCAAGACTCCTCTTAGGAGCCCAGGTGCTTAGAAATGCTTCTAGAAAGGAAAGCAAAGACTAGCATAGGGCAAATATAGCCTATTCATTTCTTGTCTTGAGGTACTTGTTCATGTTGGGTACATGGATCCGGGGAAGCCAGACACAGGAAAGCACGAGGCACAAGGAATAAGCTGACTGGGTCTGGCCTTGAGTTTTCACTGTGACAGACAGCGTTTGAGTCAGACCTCCTCTGAGAGGACCGGGGCACTGGCTGAGAGACCCAAGAGGAGACCGGGTTTAGAATTCCAAGGTGGCAGGCGAGGCTCATGCTTTGTGAGCAGGCAACCAGGGCAGATGCATGGGGCCTTCTGCTCAGAAGGACCTCATGTCTCAAGTTTAACTCTCTGTGGTCGCCATCTTGAAGTTTTTTAATAAGTTAATTTTTGAATTTGTTTTATAAGTGAAGTTGGATGGGACAATGGAGCATGAATCAGGGACTTGGGGCCTCAGCTTATAAGCGATCTTGCTTTTCACCACTTTTTGCTAACTGCTTCATAGCTGCCAGCTCTCCCTAGTTCTCCAGCCTCCCCAGCAACATAGGTTGGGGCCTGGGTGTGAAGCAGGAAGGGCTGGTGTCAGGCAAGCTCATGCCACACAGGGCCACCTGTTGAGTTGTGGGACTGGGTCACACCCATGCCTCAGGAGTCCTCAAGCACGATGGAGTGCAACATCAATCAGCAAATAAAAATGCCATGACGAATCAAGAGAGGGACCACAAAAACAAAAGGGAAAAAGCTTTTTCTTTTTTTCCATTTTCTCGCTGCACCTTGCAGTATCCAGGATCTCAGTTTCCCGACCAGAGATCAAACCATACCTCCCACAGTGGAAGCACAGTGTCTGAACCACTGGACCACCAGGGAAGTTCCTTTTCTGCTTTTTAAGCAAGAAGACTCACCTTTTCATTTTTCACTGGGCTCCACAGATTATGTAGCCAGCACTAGTAAGAGGGCAGGTGATAACTGTCCAAGGAGCGAGTTAGCCGGACATCAGTACAACAGGAAGGCAAGGTGAACACCAAATCCGTTATGTAGGCCCCATGAAAATCAATACAATTCTAGTAAGAGTGCTACTATTATCTCAATTTGATAGAGGAGAAAACTGAAGCATGCTTAAGTAGTTGCCAGTGTTTGGTGGGTGATGACAGCTGAGACTCGGGTCAGGAAGCCTGCTTCCCGTGCTCCACGGAGCCCTGAGCTGAGCCAGGCTGAAATGTTCATCAATGAAGTATTTCACTTGACTTTTCCAGACAGCTAAAAAAGGAACTCTCTACAAACCAGAACTTTTTGTTTTAATAATTTGGGGAGAACATTTGCCCTACATTTGTTACTTACTTCCTGCCTTATTAATTCATAGATTATCCTGAATATTTGGTTGTTGTTCAGTTACTAAGTCATGTCCAACTCTGCAACCCCATGGAGTGCAGCATGCCAGGGTCCTTTCCAATAAGTTGGCTCTTCACGTTAGGTGGCCAAAGTACTGGAGCTTCAGCTTTGGCATCAGCCCTTCCAGTGAATATTCAGGGTTGATTTCCTTTAGGATTGATTCGTTTGATCTCCTTGCAGTCCAAGGGACTCTCAAGAGTCTTCTTTGGCACCACAATTCGAAAGCATCAGTTCTTCAGCACTCAGCCTTTTTATGGTCCAGCTCTCCTATCTGTACGTGACTACTGGAAAAACCATAGCTTTGACCTAGGTGGACTTTGTCAGCAAAGTGATGTCTTTGCTTGTTAATATGTGATCTAGGTTTGTCATAACTGAACATAATCTACTCTTTTTCAAGGGTGACACAGTACCCTCATCCCAAGATAACCTTATTGAGTACTTTTTATGAACGTGGCAATCTTTGAAGACTTTTTTTCTTTTTTACAAATGTTAACTCATTTGAATCCTTATAACCCTATGAGACAATTATAGATGAAGAACTCTAAGTTAGGAGGGGTTAATAAACACACACACATATCAATATATATGAAATAGATAACCAACAAGGATCTACTGTATAGCACAGGGAACTATACTCGATATTTTATAATAAACTACAAGGGAAAAGACCCTGAAAAAGAAAATACACACATATACATATAAAATGAATCACTTTGCTGTATACCTGAAACTAACACAGCATTGTAAATCAGCTATACTTCAATTTAAAAAGGTTTCTGTTAAAAAAAAAAAGAGAGGTTAAGCTACTTGTCCCACTTCATCCAGCCAGCAGGTAACAATGGAACCCAGTCATCCAAGCCCCTGAGCAGACCCTCTCAACCAGGGAGGAGTAGCCGCTTGATACAGAGTAGAGTGAGGCTTTCAAGAGCTTTACTCCTGCCCCTAATATCTTCAGGCCAAGGGGTTATTTTAAGTCCTGTGTCAACTTTTCAGGATATCTGCCTTCTTTCTCACTGTCAGGCAGTTGGCTGATCATTTTAGCTGGGTTTGTTTCCAGTACTCATATTTATCACTTGATAAGTACATGGAGTGCCTACTAAGTGCTCTGTTGTATGTGTCTGCTGGTTCCCACGTCCTTGAAGGGAAGAACTAGACCATTTCCCAGCACTGTGTGCCAACTAGACTTTAACATGTGCTGCATGGAGAGACAGATGCCCCTCTAATCAGACTTGCTGTCTTTATTGGTTGGCCTTGCCAAGGTGATTTGGGGTGCTTTGAGGTCTTTTGTTGGTTAATGTTCATTTGTTTCTTGATTTTCAGTTAGGTTTTTAATAGTGTTGGTAAGTGGCATGGCAGATATTGTTATCTGTAAGGGGAAAATACTTGGTATGAAATCTTAATTAAGCAAGTGGCTTGACAGAATTCATTTGCAGGGTAACTCACTATTTTCATGGTCTTTATTGAATAGTGTTACAGACAACTTTAAGTGGAAAATCAAACTCCTCTGGACTGTTCTGAATTATTCTTCCCTTACAGCTCAACTTGCCTATAATACTTAGAATACTAAACCTGAAGCTGGGAGGTACTTCATCTTTTCACCTGTATATCTACCTCCCAATGTCTTTATGTGGAATGTGTTAATTGTTCAATGGTGTCCAACTCTTTGCAACCCCATGGACTGAAGCCTACCAGGCTTCCCTGTCCATGGAATTCTCCAGGGAAGAATACTGGAGTGGGTAGCCATTCCCTTCTCCAGGGGATCTTCCTGACCCAGGGATTAAACCTGGGTCTCCTGCACTGCAGGCAGATTCCTTACTATATGAGCTTGTCTTGACCCTTCCTCATACCCAAATATCACATTAGGCATATCCTAATTCTGGCTTTTATGACTATTTTAAAGTTTATAATCCAACTGGCCATAACTCTGTATGAAGGCTTGAAGACCACTCCAATCTGATTCTTTTCTATTAACCTCATTCCAGTTCCTGGCCTTAACAGTCTTCTCAGGAAATGCTGCTACCACACCCGAGACCTTATTCCTTGTGCCTGGCCCCATAATGGTATGCCGATTGGCAATCAGTTAGCAAGCCTGCGGAGGCTTGGAAGTTTCTGGGTCCTAATAGTTCAGTCATCTTGGAAATATCTGCCTTGTGTATGCTTTGGAACATTGGTTGATGTTTGGATAGGAGGAAAACAGGCAAGAGATGAGTAAATTTCTTGAAACATCTTCCTCTATTTTTAAAAGGATAAACAAATTACTCTAGACTACCATCTAAGTCAGAGTTTGCAAACTGGTGATCCACAGGTTGGATTTGGGCCATAGACATGTTTTGTTTGGTCTGTATCTTAAACTACAAAACTTTTAAATCAATTGCTTTCATTTAAGAATCAAGAAATTTCACCAAAAATTTTCCAGACTTCTAACTTCCTTTGAAAATTGCGGAATCTGACAGCACTGGACCCATGTTCCTGCAGAGCAGCAGTTACTTGCAGTTGGGTAGCACCTGGCTATTTTGGACAGCACAGGCACTGTCCCCTTTCCTCATCCATTTGCTACCCAATCGCTTACTTATGTTACTTGCCTGTGCCCGGGGGGCATTTGATTTTGTGTATCCCCTACTATGAGTTAATGAAGGCTGTAAGCTCAACAGTTCAGGACCACAGCACCTCTGCTTAGTTTTCTGCTTAGTCAATATAACCTTAAAAATTAATATTGATAAGTAATACATACTCATAAAAAATCAAAACCATATGGGAGTGGAAATTCCCTGGCGGTCCAGTAGTTAGGACTCTGCACTTTTACTGGCAAGAGCCTGAGTTCAATCCCTGATCAGTGAACTAAGGTCCCACAAGCCGAGCACCACGGCCCCAAACAAAACAAAACAAAAGAGCCAAAACCCCACAAAAACCAGAAGTGTATACAGTAAAACGTGTTCGTCTGGTGACCTCATTGATCCAGCTCCCTTTCCTCACTCTCCAGAAATAATATTGGTAACAGTAACTTTTGTATTTATTTAGAAATATTCCATGAATGTGGTTTTTAATCCAACTGAAGTTATCTACTTTTTGTAAAACTGTATATGTGTAACATGCGCAAGAGTGCTATGGAATAGTAAAGTAATTATCTGTACAATTAACAAAAAATCTTGCTGAAATGTCCAAATATTAGAAAAATGTTCTGTTTTAAATTATCTGGCTAATTGCCTTAATTAGTCATCCTTTCAGCTCCTTTCTTTATGGAAGGATTCCATCCGTTTATTAGACATTCACTCATTTTCTTCTATGTCCAAGGTGCTCTAGTAGGAAAAGTGGGAAGTGCAGAGATGAACTGAAAAGAAGATCAACAATATTAACATAAGAAAGAAAATGACTAATGTTTTTCAAAAGAAATGAAATGAAGATATTGGATATACATGCCCTAGTTTTAGTGGACCAAATCTAAGATTTGAGGGATTGCAAAAATCCCAGGAATAAGCCCAAACTGGAAAGATGGAGCAAAAGAAGTTGAGCTGTGCAGAGAGAAGATGGATGATGCAGACTTGGTAGGAGCTGGACCAGGCAAGTGCTGAGCAGTGGAGTGAGGTACAGAGGCTGCTCAGAGCTGAAGCATGACTTGACAGGGTGCAGACCTGCAAGCGTTGGGTCTGTGTTCAGGCAGGTAAAAACCATGCTGGGCATGACGGCCATTCCTCTTCACTCCCAAGTAGATTTCAGTGACAATTTTACTAAATGAGAGAGCTACAAGTAGAGATAAAGTTAGAGATGTCCTCATGAGAGATTTAAAGAAAAAGAAATTTTGCCCTTTTTTTTTTGTCTTGTATCTCCGTTATCTGGAGACAATTTTTTGTTGTTGTTGAATATTCTCCTTGAATTACAGAATTGTAAAGGCTGCCAATCTTTAAAGACAAAACCAAAGCCAAACCAAAACCCATATGGTTTCCTTAAGGCTTTTTTCTCTTGTAGTTTTTCAGATCAGTCAGTTAGGGCCTCTTGGAAATAGAAAATACTATTTGCTATAGATCTGTGGTTACTTGAGGATGGAGCACTAGGAGGGACCCACAGCACACCCTGAATTCTTTCTAAAGAAGTATCACTCTTCAAAAATCCTTAATTTTGATCTCCAGCAACTGGATGCTTTCATATGCTCAACATGGATGAGGAGTTTGAACTACTCAATTCTAGTTTTGACATATATAGTGGCTACCTAAGATACTAACACTGGATAAAGCTTGGTGAAGGCTACATGAGCATCTATGAACTATTTTTGCAATTTCTTGTGACTCTTAAACTATTTCAAAATATGAGGTGGTTTTTTTTTTTTTTTTCCCCCACACCGCGTGACATGGCATACAGGACCTTAGGCCAGGGATGGAAACCATGAACTGCCGGGGAAGTTTCTAAAGTTATTTTTCAAACGGTCACATGACCAATTTTCATTTTGCTTTAAAATGTTGTATCTTTTGTTTTGAATGCCTCAGTTAGAGGTTCTAACTTAAAGACTTCTTAAATGATTTTATTGATAACGCTAACTGAAATATTAAGGAATATTATATTCAAACAATATAATATTGTTTGAATTACCCGAGCAAAAATATCTGTTATTAGAGGAAGAGGCTTTTATTTTCTCTGAGCCACAGAGACTGGGGTTCTTCAGTGAAAAACTTCACAGGCTAATAGGGCAGTCTCAATTTCTCTTTGCTTTGCTTTGGCACTTCAGGTATAAATAATGAATGTCTTCAGAATAATCTTATTAGTCAACATTTTTGGATGTTTTGTCTAAGTAGTATGTGAAGAGAGCTGTTTAAAATATCAGCAGTGCCATAATTAACAACTATTCGTATCAGTCTTCCCAAAAGGTTTTTCTTTCCACAACACATGTTATACCAGTCTATACATATGTTACATTATATAATAAATTACATAAAGCCAAATAATGCCTGATTTTCTTAATTCTATACATTTAAAATGCTCTAAATCCACTTAGAAACACACTGCTACTGCTGCTGCTAAGTCGCTTCAGTCGTGTCCGACTCTGTGTGACCCCACAGACGGCAGCCCACCAGGCTCCCCTGTCCCTGGGATTCTCCAGGGAAGAACACTGGAGTGGGTTGCCATTTCCTTCTCCAATGCATGAAAGTGAAAAGTGAAAGTGAAGTTGCTCAGTCGTGCCCGACCCTCAGCGACCCCATGAACTGCAGCCTTCCAGGCTCCTCCGTCCATGGGATTTTCCAGGCAAGAATACTGGAGTGGGGTGCCATTATGTAATGCTTTGGTCTCCAAAATAGGATCCACATGTTCCAGGATATGTTCAGGTTGATTCACACTGTCTAATTTGAAAAATTTAGATGTGATCCAAAGCAGTGGTAGTATCAATATACCTGGGCCAATGGTATTCAAAAGTCTTAGCCAACATTTCTCCACAATAATCTCCATAATATATTAAGAAATTTTTTCTGATATTCATATTTCCAGTAGGTAGTGACTGTTCTTTGTGAGGGACACATATCAGTAATTTACATATTTCTATAATTTTATAAAAAAAAATACTATGATCTTGTTAGTGAATCATCAGAGTAACTGCTCATCTTTTGCATTCAAGAAAACATATAATTTCTAGTTAGAAAGGATTTGATGTTATCCAGTCCAAATGACAGCCTATTGCTTAAATTTGCTTTTTGAAATTCTTACTAAGCATTCCTCCACTTTAGAATTTCATGCTATGATCTGCAGAGCCCCAGGCTCTCAGAGGCAGTGTTTCAAGGGCTACTATAGGGAGGAAGTGGGGGGTGGGGAACTGGGGAAAGTGAAGGCTAACCTGGCATAGATCCAGTTGTCCTCATTCACTCGTTGAACAAGAACAGCTGGGTTAGCATCTGATTCACTTAATCAGCTTCTGCATCCGATTTAATTTGCAGAAAAAGTGTTCCGTTGCTTAAAGAAGGGACTCTTGAGCTGAGTCTTAAGGATGTATAGGAGTTAACCATGCAAAAATATGGCATTTGGATATAACCATTTGAGTGCAAAATAAGTCATCTTAAATAAGCTACAGAGGAGTAATGTCAGAGAAAATGGCAGACTGAGGAACTCCAAAAATTCTTTATAAAAGGAATAAGAAAAGAGCTAAAAATTTTCAGTCAACTTTTCCCAAACTATATACAAACCCAAGGCTTGCAGCAATCTAAGGAGTGTTTATTCAGGGAAAATGTCTCAATCTCAGTAAAAACAGTGAGACTTGTAGCATTTTAACTTGCCCTCTTCCAACACCCCTTCTCTAGCTCCATGGTAGCTCTTCCAACACCCCTCTCTAGCTCCAAGGTAGCCTTGAAAACCAACAGCCTGCAATCATGTTGATAATTGGCCACCTGGAAGCCACTGGAAGTTGCAGAATGGAGTTGTACCTCCTTCAAAGCCTCAGTTCCAGAGAATTATCATCTAACTTGTCTTGAGAGACCTATAGGTAGGTCAGGAAGCAACAGTTAGAACTGGACATGGAACAACAGACTAGTTTCAAATAGGAAAAGGAGTATGTCAAGGCTGTATATTGTCACCCTGCTCATTTAACATATATGCAGAGTACATCATGAGAAATGCTGGGCTGGAGGAAGCACAAGCTGGAATCAAGATTGCTGGGAGAGATATAAATAACCTCAGATATCCAGATGACACCACCCTCATGGCAGAAAATGAAGAGGAACTAAAAAGCCTCTTGATGAAAGTGAAAGAGGAGAGTGAAAAAGTTGGCTTAAAGCTCAACATTCAAAAAACTAATATCATGATATCAGGTCCCATCACTTTATGGCAAATAGATGGGGAAACAGTGTCAAACTTTATTTTTTTGGGCTCCAAAATCACTGCAGATGGTGACTGCAGCCATGAAGTTAAAAGATGCTTACCCCTTGGAAGGAAAGTTATGACCAACCTAGATAGCATATTGGAAAGCAGAGACATTACTTTGCAAACAACGGTCCGTCTAGTCAAGGCTATGGTTTTTCCAGTGGTCATGTATGGACGTGAGAGTTGGACTGTGAAGAAAGCTGAGCACCGAAGAATTGATGCTTTTGAACTGTGGTGTTGGAGAAGACTCTTGAGAGTCCCTTGGGCTGCAAGGAGATCCAACCAGTCCATTCTAAAGGAGATCAGTCCTGGGTGTTCATTGGAAGGAATGATGCTGAAGCTGAAACTC
Organism: Bison bison bison; assembly: GCF_000754665.1. NCBI lineage: Eukaryota > Metazoa > Chordata > Mammalia > Artiodactyla > Bovidae > Bison > Bison bison. Next base: position 1,120,738 of record NW_011494836.1, on the reverse strand, counting down.
CAATACTTTGTCCACCTGATGCCAAGAACTGACTCATTGGAAAAGACCCCGATGCTGGGAAAGATTGAAGGCAGGAAGAGAAAAGGATGACAGAGAATGAGATAGTTGGATGGCATCACCGACTCAATGGATGTGAGCTTGAGCAGACTCTGGGAGATGGTGAAGGACAGGGAAACCTGATGAGCTGCAGTCCAGGGGGTCACAAAGAGTTGGACACAACTGAGCAACTGAACAACAACAACATATTGCATGGGCTTCTCAGGTGGCACTAGTGATAAAGAATCTGCCTGCCAATGCAGGAGATGCAAGAGACACAGGTTCGATCCTTGGCTTGGAAAGATCCTCTGGAGTAGGAAATGGCAACCTGCTCCAGTATTCTTGTCTGGGAAATCCCATGGATAGAGGAGTGTAGTGGGCTACCGTCCATGGGGTTGCAAAGAGCTGGACATGACTGAGCACGCACGCACGCACACACACACACACACACACAACACAGACCACACTAAAATTATGTTAATAATGTGAGAAACTTCGTTTTTCAAATGTGACCTTATGAAAAAGATGAGTAACAAATGGAAGAAAAGAACAACAAGCATTTAATGAAGAGAATTCCTCGGTGGTCCTGTGGTTAGGATCGTGCTTTTACTGGCAAGGACTTGGATTCAATCCCTAGCCAGGGAATTAAGATGCCACAAATCTTGTAGTGTGGCAAAAAAAAAAAAGCCCACAACAACAACTGCCCCCCCCCATCACCCGCTCACAAATTCCATTATACTGGCTAAAATAAAAGGACTGGCTGTGGGCAGGTTGAAAAACGCCCCCTCACAAAAGCTATCCACCTCCTAGTTCATGGAAGGTGAGACTGTTACCTCCCTTGATCATAAAAGGGGAAGGATGTCTTTGGAGATGTAACTGAGTTGATGACTTTGAGAAGATTAACTAGGTGGGCCCTAAATGTCATCACAAGTGTTTTTATGAGAGAGAGGCACAGGGAGATTTCACGGACAGAAGAGGAGGAAGACATGTGACCACAGAAGTGGACGTGGATGATGTAGCCAGAGGTCAAAGAATGCAGCCAACCATGAGAAGGTGGAAGAAGCACAGAGCAGTCTCTCTTACAGCTTCAGATGGAATGCGGCCCCACCAACATCTTGATTTCAACGCAGCAATACTGATTTGGACTTCTGGCCTTTAGAACTATGAGAGAATAAATTTCTATTGTTTTAAGACACCAAATTCACAGGCCTTTTTTTAGTAGTTTTAGGAACTAGTCCACTGATCGCATCAAATGGCATAATCACTTTGGAAAATAGTGACAGTTCCTTAAAGTGTTAAATATGCACTGTTAGATGATCCAGTCATCCCACTTGTAGGGAAATGAAAGTACATATCCATACACAAGACTAGTACATGAATATTCACAGAATATAGTTCCAAACTGGAGACAACCTCAACATTTATCAACAGGCAAATGTGTTAACAAATTATGGCATATACATACCATGGAATACTACTCAGAAATGAAGCCAACTATTGATCTATACTATAATGTGGATGAACGTCAAAATAACTGTTTTGAGTAAAAGGCCAGACTCAAACAAAGGATACACTTCATAATTCCATTTATATAGAATTCTAGAAAATGCAGACCAATCTATGGTCACAGAAAGCAGATCAGTGGTTACCTGCGCAGGGAGGTAGGGCTAAGAGGGTATGAGGTGATAAATATGTTTATGATCTTCACTATGGTGCTGGTTTCACAGATGTATAATCAGACAGAACTTATCAATTTCTATAGTTTAAATTTGAAATTTATTATGCATCAATAAAACTGATAAAAAAAATAAGTGCATGCGAAAGGTCACATGCAGGGAGCTGTGGTGACAGAGAAAATGAGCTTCCTGGAGCTCACGCCCCAGAGACTGGAACTTAATTCTTTATTCAGTCTGATAGTCTTGCCACTTTACTTTTGGGAATGAAGGCTGCCTTGAACCAGGGTTAGAGTTCGGAGCTCTAACGATCTAGAAACAGAAGCACATTTGGAACACTGGTCTAAGAGCCTTAGACATCCTGGGACATTTCCTATTCCACCTGACGACTGGTCCTTGAAGATGAGTGTGCAGGCACCCCCTGGTATGTGCAGAGCGGTGATCTAGAGAGGCATGACACAGGTGGGCCGATGCCAAAGCGAGAGCCATGGAGGCATAAAACTGGGGCTACAGGAGATGACGGGGGTGCAGGACACAACAGTAGAGAGCGTAGAGAAGGGTCTCATTTATCTGACAAACCTTATGTTGTGAGTGCAATCTCCAGCACTTCAGGGGCAACAGAAACATCTAGAGGTAATCAGGGCACTTCCTGCCATTTCCTGAACTGCTTCAAATATCCACAAATCATACTGATGTGTCCCCAAAGCACCTACTTAAAATAGCAAAGAAAGAGTTTAGGAGATAATTTAGTGGATTAAATGCCAGAAGCACATTCTTGAAATACGCATTCCTCTTTGTATATGCTTGACTTCTCTTTGTTATTATGAACCATAGATTCTAGCTGAAGTGATTTGCCTAAAGCTCTGAGGAGGTATCTAGCAGGCCAGCAAAGTACTGTTTCTTGTGCTATAGAATCTGACACAATTCAACTGTGGAGACACTTGCTATTTAGCTTCACAAGGTATTATTTTGATTTGTAAAACTGATTAGCCTCTTCAGCTCCAAGCTATTGATCACTTAAATCTTTTTGCAACAACAAAAAATTGAATTGGTTCTTTTTGTAAAATGTATGACAAACGCTATGATTGTATGGGTTAGGATAAATCAAGCAATGTACTGGAAAATAAACCATATTAAACATAACTTAGTCTTTCATTTAAATGACAAAGAGCAATGGTCTCCATACAGCCATGAATTTGTTACAAAAGCAAACTCGGGTCTGCTCACCTGGGAGCAGTAAAGCCCATCTATTGCCCCTGGGTTTCGGTGAAGCGAAGTGCAGTGTTTATTGCAGGGTGCCAAGAAAGGAGTGCAGGCAGCTAGTTTTCAAAAGGCCCAAAGTCCCCAGTGGCTTTCAGAGAAAGGTTTTTAGAGACAGGGTGAGGGAGAGGGGTTGTGCGGTATGTGATGAGCTTGTGGATATCCTTCTGATTGGTTGATGGTAAGGTAACTGGAACTCAACATCCTCAGTCTCCAGGTTCCAACCACTCTGGGGTCTATCTGCTGGTGGTCAGCATACAGTTAACTTTTCTCACCTGGTGGGGGTTTTAGTATCTGAAAAACAGTGCAAAGGATGTGGCTCAGAATCTTATCTGTAGCCCTTGAGGAGGAACTAAAAGTCTTTGACTTTGTTTAATGGCTAATCTATTATTATTTTTGTCTTGCTTGACTATTTTCCTTTCTTTCTGCATTTTTTCATTACTCTGATAAAATGTATTCTTTGAAACTCAGGGAAGGCCTAGGAGGCTAAAGTTTTTCTACAAGAGGCAGGCAGAGGACACAGGGAGAGGTCTGTCCTGTGAAGCACGCATAGGGTCGTTCCTGGTTACGTACTGAAAATTAAGCCTGGTAGCTATTTTAAATCTACAAGCCAATTTTAATTTCTCCTGAATGGGCTTATCATTTCATTATTTCATATGATATTTCTAACTGGTAACCATAAGTCATTTTTTATTATGCTAAGGATTCTGGTGGTGATGAATGTGGCAGCTGCCCTCTGGGTCAGTAAGATGGATTCAGGTGTTTCCAGGTGTTTGACTAGTTGAATGTGTCTCTTTCTGCCTTTTATAAGAGAGAGTTCAGTTCAGTCGCTCAGTCATATCTGACTTTTTGTGACCCCATGGACTGCAACACGCCAGGCCTCCCTGTCCATCACCAACTCCTGGAGTTTACTCAAACTCATGTCCATTGAGTCGGTGATGCCATCCAACCATCTCATCCTCCGTCATCCCCTTCTCCTCCTGCCCTCAATCTTTCCCAGCATCAGGGTCTTTTCATATGAGTCAGCTCTTTGCATCAGGTGGCCAAAGTATTGGAATTTCACCTTCAGCATCAGTCCT
>NW_011494836.1:1113211-1116168 GCF_000754665.1 Bison bison bison | reverse complement strand
TTCACTCTTCTTTTTCACTTTCATCAAGAGGCTCCTTAGTTCTTCTTCACTTTCTGCCATAAGGGTGGTGTCATCTGCATATCTGAGGTTATTGATATTTCTCCCGGCAATCTTGATTCCAGCTTGTGCTTCATCCAGCCCAAATGTAAGAGAGAGTACATTTTCTTAAATCCGACAGATTTCTTGTTTCCATCATTTCCAGTTAGTCATTGAAATAGTTGTTTATTGGTAACTTTCAATAAAAATGATCATTGTTTTTATTTTTTGCCCCTATTTTAAGTCTCAGTAGTCATTTTAAGTACTTGAAAGATATATTCAAACACAAAGTACAAAATGGAAGATTTAAATTGGTTTTAATCTTGAGAAATCCAGAAAAGCAAGTCAAGGGCAGTGTATTGCCATAGGATTGGTGTCAAATGGGTGATTTTGATAATTGCCTCTGTTATTTTCTAATTTGCATACCTTACACTGCAAAAAAAGTTTGAAAATAGAATAGAATATTATATGCATTTTTTGGCATGTGGGCCTAGTTGAACTTTTGGTGCTCTTGGGGCAGTTCTTTACTTTGTTACATTTAGAGATTTTTCTCCTCCAACTAACTCATTTAATGAGTGGTCTTAGAAAACCCTTCATTGGCATCTTCCTTTTCTTCCTCGAGGCTTCAGAGCCCTGTGCTTTTGTAGCCCCCAGGAAGCAGAAAGCTGATTGCCTTCTCAGAAAGATGGGAAGCCTGAGTACACCTTCATAAGCCTATTTATTTTTTCTTTCTTTCTTTCTTTACTTTTTTTTTTTTTTTTAAAAAAAGACCCCCAATCAAAGAAACTAAAGTTCAAAACAAAATCATTTGAAATTCTTGATTGAAACAAGATTGGGATAATAGCCTCCAATCTAGAACTGCTTTGTAAGCAGAGCCTATTTTTAGTGTCTGATTAGTCAGATCATTCACTCACTGCAGTTTTGTATCAGAGCAGAATAACCTATCTCCTGGATGTGAAAAACTAAAGAAAGAAAAAAAGGTGGAGGAATAGATGAGTCAATCCTAGGAGACCAAAAGTATACCTTGAGAGATGGTAAATATTTCAAAGGCTCGCTTATACTCTTTTGTAGCAAGTTAATAAACAGGCTCCAGAAGCCGACCTGTGCTAGCAGGGTGTTCTCAGCTGAGAGCTGTCTTCTCTGGTGGACTTCGGGTTTGTGTCCTCTTGCTGCCACTACAGGTCCTGCTCTCTAATGGTCCCCTGCGAGGTGATCTGCTTGGCAGCAGGGACTTTGGCAAGTCCCAGCAAAGATGTCAGAAAGGAGCCATGAAAACACCTAACTTGGGAGGAATCTTCTTGCTAGGTCGTGTGGGACTCTTTGAGATCCCATGGACTGCAGCATGCCAGACTCCTCTGTCCTCTACTATCTCCCAGAGTTTGCTCAAATTCATGTCTATTGAGTTGGTGATGCTATCTAATCATCTCATTCTCTGTAGCCCGCTTCTCCTCTTGCCCTCAATCTTTCCCACTATCAGGGTCTTTTCCAATGAGTCAGCTTTTCGCATCTTATCCAGTGAGTTGGCTCTTCGCATCAGGTGGCCAAAGTATTGAAACTTCCGCTTCAGCAACAGTCCTTTCAATTGATGTTAAATTTCACTGTCTTGTTGGAAACTCAAGTAGTTTTAGACCAGCTTTCCTCATGCCTAAGCCCTGAGGGTTATGTTAAATACCCTGCATGTGACCCTATCCACCCTCCAAAAGGAGTCTGGGTTCTAGCTGGTGACCTCAAATTACTATCATGAGATTAACCCTTTACCATTCTTTTCTCTAATCAGAACTTTCATATGTTAGCTCTTTAGCCCCTAAATTCTCAGTTTTGCTTTTAACAATCTATGTCTGACTGATACTTTCCTCAAAGGATAGAAAAAGAATTAACCAGAAAAACTGATGATTGAAAGGGGTTAGTGTCAGCTACAACGCACAAAATCATCTGCTGGTTACAGAAGGCATCTTGGTGTAAAAACCCCAGAGTCACGAAAGCAATCTCTCTGGACCTCAGTTTCTTCATCTGTAAAATGAGGAGGTAGACTACTTAAAGTTTTTAGTTTTTTCTGATTTTAAGAATCAGCAGATTCTTTTAAATTAGGATTTTAGGGTCTTGTATTTGCTTAAGTCATACACCCTTTTTCTCTCATTTTTATTGATTTCTCCTGTATTAGAAAATGACTATTAATTTGTTAAACATTTATTAAACCTGACGTGAAGAGCCAACTCATTGGATGGAGGATAAAATGGTTAGATAGCATCACTGACTCAATGGACATGAATCTGAGCAAACTCTGGGAGATGGTGATGGACAGGGAAGCCTGGCATGGTGCAGTCCATGGGGTCACAAAGAGTTGGACATGACTGAGCAACTGAACAAAAACAAATATTTATTAAATTCCTAGACTGGACCAGGCACTCTTATGGCTGCTGAAAGTACAAGACCTTGCCCTCAAGGAGCTTGTGGTCTAGTTAACAGATGCCCTTGTCCTTTCTTCCCCCAGCTCCTGTGTTAGTAAATTATTATTCAGATCAGATCAGATCAGATCAGTCACTCAGTCGTGTCCGACTCTTTGCAACCCCATGAATCGCAGCATGCCAGGCCTCCCTGTCCATCATCAATTCCCGGAGTTCACTGAGACTCACATCCATCAAACCAGCGATGCCATCCAGCCATCTCATCCTCTGTTGTCCCCTTCTCCTCCTGCCCCTAATCCCTCCCAGCATCAGAGTCTTTTCCAATGAGTCAATTCTTCTCATGAGGTGGCCAAAGTACTGGAGTTTCAGCTTTAGCATCATTCCTTCCAAAGAAATCCCAGGGCTGATCTCCTTCAGAATGGACTGGTTGGAACTCCTTGCAGTCCAAGGGATTCTCAAGAGTCTTCTCCAACACCACAGTTCAAAAGCATCAATTCTTTGGCGCTCAGCCTTCTT
>NW_011494836.1:1107367-1112398 GCF_000754665.1 Bison bison bison | reverse complement strand
GAAAGAAAACTGACCTTTTCCAGTCCTGTGGCCACTGCTGAGTTTTCCAACTTTGCTGGCATATTGAGTGCAGCACTTTCACAGCATCATCTTTCAGGATTTGGAATAGCTCAACTGGAATTCCATCACCTTCACTAGCTTTGTTCGTAGTGATGCTTTCTAAGGCCCACTTGACTTCACATTCCAGGATGTCTGGCTCTAGGTCAGTGATCACACCATCGTGATTATCTGGGTTGTGAAGATCTTTTTTGTACAGTTCTTCTGTGTATTCTTGCCATCTCTTCTTAATATCTTCTGCTTCTGTTAGGTCCATACCATTTCTGTCCTTTATCGAGCTCATCTTTGCATGCATTATTACTATCTATCCATCTCATTCAGGATCCCTTCTCTGTCTCCTCTGATGGTTCCCCTTCCTTCTAGAATGTTTAATTAATACTACGTATCACTCATCCCTCTGTCCTTATTTCCCAACACTTCTCTAATAAAGCCATTAAATATAAATCTTCAAAAAAATGCTTATTCCCTTGAGTTCACTGACCTTTTGGCCTTAAGCTATTCTGTCATACCAACAGTCAGGACGATAATGCAAGGCACAGACATGGAAGTTCTTATATTTCTTTACCAAGAAGATTCATCACATCGTCCTCAACCTGCACTAGCCATTTCCACTTCATTCTTAGCTTTCAGGTTTTAAAGTATTTTTACTTATTTATGTGTATTTGTTTTTGACTCTGCTGAGTCTTTATTGCCGCTTTTCTGTAGCTGTGGTGCTCAGGGTCCTCATTTCAGTGGCTTCCCTTGTCACAGAGCAGGGGTTCTAGGTAACCAGCTTCAGTAGTTGGGCCTTGTGGGCTCAGTAGTTGTGGTCCCGGGGCTCTAGAGCACAGGCTCAGTAGCTGTGGTGCATGGGCTTAGTTGCTCCATAACTAAGACATGGGATCTTCCTGGACCAGGGATCAAACCTATGTCTCCTTCACTGACAGGCAGGATTCTTTGCCACCGAGCCACCAGGGAAGCCCCTTGCGTGTGTGTGTTTGTTGCTCGGTCGTGTCTGACTCTTTGCAACCCCATGGTGTAGCCTGGCAGGCTGCTCTGTCCATGGGACTCACCAGGCAAGAATACTGGAGTGGGTTGCCACGCCCTCCTCCAGGGGAAGCCCCTTAGCCTTAAGCTTTGTCTCCACCTGAATCTTCATCCATCTTTCACACCACTCACGGAACCCGGTTTCTGTATTAGTTTCCTAGGGCTGCTGTAAGAAATTACCACCCACTGTGTGGGTTAAAACAACAGAAATGTATTGTCCCACAGTTCTGAAGGCCGGAAGTCCAAAGCCAGGGTGTTGGCGGAGCCTCCAAAGACTCTTGGTAAGGACGTTTCTTTGCCTCCTCTGATTTCTGGGGGCCGCTGCCAGTCCTCGGTTCTCCTCATAGACGCATCACTAAAACCTCTGCCTTCACTGTCACGCGGCCTTCTCACCTGTATCTCCAGCTGTGTCCAAATTTCCCTCTTCTTATAAGGACACTGGATTTAGGACTCACCCGAATTCAGTATACCTCATCATAGCTTTATTACATCTGCAAAGACCCTGTTTGTGTATCTCTCTGTCTCTTTTTCTCCTGTTGGATATATCCTATTGGCTCTGTTGCTTTGGTGGAATCATTAATAATATAGCATGTAACAAACATTTATTGAATGAATTAATTAAATGCAAAATGAACAAACAAGTAAGTTTTCTATAGCTAGGGAGTGATTTCATTTTTTTAGCTTAAATATATTCTGCCTTCCACTAATAGATCAAGCTCCTTTAACATCAATTTTATCAATTTGTTCGTTCTTCCAAGGCGTTGACTTTAAACTCATTGTTTGGATTTCCATGAGCTTATAGTGTGAGTACTCTATCTTATTATGTAGTAAGATCTAGTAATTTTTTTAAATGATCTACGACATTGAAAAGACGTATGTTGAACCCAGGCTTCACTGTTTACTAAATATGTGATCTTGGATGCATTATGTTATTTCTCTGAGCTTCATTTCCCTCACCAAAAAAACGCAAGTCACCTCAAAGAATTATGAGGGATAAATACGACAATATATCTCAAGTTCTTAGCTGAGTACATGAAGGTACTAAGTACCAAACAAATAGTCCCTTAATATCGCTTCTGCTCTACTCTAATATGAACTCCCCATTCTAGTCAAGTTGATCCGCTCACAGCCGAGATCCATTCCCAGCCTCACATCCTCCTAGAAATGCTTCCCCCGCTTCTCCTCTTCTTTCTCTTTTTTCTTTCTTCTTCTCTTTTTTCCCTTTCCTCTTCTTTCCTTCTTTACCATTTTGGAAAACTAGACTCAGACCTGTTTTTACCATCTCAATCCTCATTAACCCAACCTGCTTCTTAAAATGTTAATTTCACTTTCAGGGAAAAGGAATAGATGTGTTTCTCCAACACATCAGAAGACTCTGAAAATTAGAGAGAAACAGGCACAACAGCTAAAGACTTAGAGACACAAAGAATAATACTGTGGTGAGTCTACTGGATTTTCTTTATGTCCCATATATCCCAAACTTGGAGATGAAGAAACAAGTAATTTAGAAATGCCAAAGATTCAGAGAAAAAACAGCAACAACAACAACAACAACAAAAGACTATATCCAAAGGACTCTTTATCCAAGGGACCGAGAAAGGGGAAATCTGGCGAGACAGAAAACTTCTAGACAACAACAGCTCTACTCCAGCCAAATACCACAGAAAACACTAGGGCTTCACTCTCACCAAAGCCAGAAAAGGGCAAATGGGGAGCCTTGGCTTCCACACTGGTAAGGCTGTAATGAGACACCCAACACTCTCAGGGGGTTGGTGTCAGAGAAGATCAGCTAGGGAACCTAGGCTCCCCCCATCTCCCTTTCCCTGCAGAGGTCTCAGACGAGTCCTAGAACAGAGTTAAGACTTTCAACATTACCCAACAGTAATGAGGCCATTCCTGTTGCAGTGAACATATGAAAATAAAAATTAAAAATGCAATACCATTTGTAAATGCTCAAAAGAAATAAAAAAGAAAAGAAACACAGGTGTAAATCTAGCAAAACATGTATTGGGACGTATCATGAGCATGGATTAGAAGACTCAATGTGATAAAGATGTCAGCTCTCTCCTACTGTCATACATGTTTGACATAATTCCTTCAAAATCCCAGTAAGACTTTCTGTAGACCAAGACAAAATTGTTCCAAATTTTATGCTGTGCTATGCTGTGCTTAGTCGCTCAATCATGTCTGACTCTTTGCATCCCATGAACTGTAGCCTGCCAGGCTCCTCTGGCCATGGGGATTCTCTAGGAAAGAATACTGAAGTAGGTCCCCATGGCCTCCTCCAGGGGATCTTCCCAACCCAGGTCTCCCACATTGCAGGTGGATTCTTTACTGTCTGAGCTTCCAGGGAAGCCCAAGAATACTGGAGTGCGTAGGCTATCCCTTCTCCAGGGGAACTTCCCAACCCAGGAATTGAACTGGAGTCTCCAGGATTGGAGGTAGATTCTTTACCAGCTGAACTACCAGAGAAGCCCCCCTCTAACTTTTATATGAACAGGTAATTGACAAATTTTCAAAAGGAACAATAAAGTGGGAGGAACTGTCTATCCAATCTCTAGACATTACATAATGAAAATAACCAAGACAATATGATATTGGAAGACAGAGAAACACATAGATCAATGGAACAAAATAGAGAACTCAGAAATAGACCTACATAAATATGCCCAATTGTTTCTTGACAAAGGTGCAAAAATAATTCTGCAGAGAAAAGATAGCAAAACAAATTGTTCTGGAGCAAGGGGACATCCATAGGCCAAAAATAAACAAATGAGAAGAGAAGAAATTTGACATGTCTTATGCCTAATACAAAAAATAACTCAAAATGGATAATGACTTAATGTGAAATTATAAAGCCCTAGGAAAAAATCTTTGGTACTAGGATTTGGCAAAATGTTCTTAGTTCAGTTCAGTTCAGTCGCTCAGTCATGTCCGACTCTTTGCGACCCCATGAATTGCAGCACGCCAGGCCGCCCTGTCCATCACCAACTCCCGGAGTTCACTCAGACTCACGTCCATCGAGTCAGTGATGCCATCCAGCCATCTCATCCTCTGTCGTCCCCTTCTCCTCCTGCCCCCAATCCCTCCCAGCATCAGAGTCTTGCTTGACACCAAAAGAATGATCCATATACAACCAAAAAAAATTGATAAATTTGGCTTCATCAAAATTAAAAACTTTAAGGAATACCCTGGTACTCTAGTAGTTAGGACTTGGTGCTTTCACTGCTAGGGCCGGGTTTTAATCCCTGGTTGAGGAACTAACATCCTGAAAGCCTCACAGTGTGGCCAAAAAAAAAAAAAAGAAAATTAAAAAAATGTCCTCTATACATGACCCTGGTAAGAGGGTGAGAAAAAAGCTACTGACTGAGAAAAAATATTTTCAAACCATATATCCAAACAAAGCAGTAGTATCTACTCTATGACAAGAACTATCAAAATCAAAGAGGCTACCCCTCACCCAAGGTCAGGGGCGGTGGCCAAGAGGAGCTACCCTATGTCCAAGGAGAGGTGGCTGCACGGGTGCAGGAGGGCCAAGAGGAGCTATTCCATGTTCAAGGTCAGGAGGGGTGGCTATGAGGAGACACCCCTTGCCCAAGGTAAGGAGCAGCAGCTGCACTTTGCTGGAGCAGCCGTGAAGAGATACCCCATGCCCAAGGTAAGAGAAACCCAAGTAAGACGATAGGTGTTGCAAGAGGGCACCAGAAGGCAGACACACTGAAACCATACTCACAGAAAACTAGTCAATCTAATCATACGGACCACAGCCTTGTCTAACTCAATGAAACTAAGCCATGCCCATGGGGCCACCCAAGACGGGCGGGTCATGGTGGAGAAGTCTGACAGAATGTGGTCCACTGGAGAAGGGAATGGCAAGCCACTTCAGTATTCTTGCCTTGAGAACCCCATGAACAGTACGAAAAGGCAAAATGATAGGATACTGAAAGA
>NW_011494836.1:1105764-1107267 GCF_000754665.1 Bison bison bison | reverse complement strand
CAGGTCAGTAGGTGCCCAATATGCTACTGGAGATCAGTGGAGAAATAACTCCAGAAAGAATGAAGGGATGGAGCCAAAGCAAAAAGAATACCCAGCTGTGGATGTGACTGGTGATAGAAGCAAGGTCCGATGCTGTAAAGAGCAATATTGCATAGGAACCTGGAATGTCAGGTCCATGAATCAAGGCAAATTGAAAGTGGTCAAAGAAGAAATGGCAAGAGTAAACATTGACATTCTAGGAATCAACAAACTAAAATGGACTGGAATGGGTGAATTTAACTAAGATGACCATTATATCTACTACTGTGGTCAGGAATCCCTTAGAAGAAATGGAGTAGCCATCCTGGTCAACAAAAGAGTCTGAAATGCAGTACTTGGATGCAATCTCAAAAACGACAGAATGATCTCTGTTTGTTTCCAAGGCAAACCATTCAATATCACAGTAATCCAAGTCTATGCCCCAACCAGTAATGCTGAAGAAGCTGAAGTTGAACAGTTCTATGAAGACCTACAGGACCTTTTAGAACTAACACCCAAAAAAGATGTCTTTTTCATTATAGGGGACTGGAATGCAACAGTAGGAAATCAAGAAACACCTGGGGTAACAAGCAAATTTGGCCTTGGAATACGGAATGAAGCAGGGCAAAGGCTAATAGAGTTTTGCCAAGAGAACACATTGGTCATAGCAAACACCCTCTTCCAACAACACAAGAGAAGACTCTACACATGGACATCACCAGATGGTCAACATGGAAATCAGATTTATTATATTCTTTGCAGCCAAAGATGGAGATGCTCTATACAGTCAGCAAAAACAAGACCAGGAGCTGACTGTGGCTCAGATCATGAACTCCTTATTGCCAAATTCAGACTGAAATTGAAGAAAGTAGGGAAAACCACTAGACCATTCAGGTATGACCTAAATCAAATCCCTTATGATTATACAGTGGAAGTGAGAAATAGATTTAAGGGACTAGATCTGATAGAGTGAGTGCCTGATGAACTATGGACGGAGGTTCGTGGCATTGTACAGGAGACAGGGATCAAGACCATCCCCATGGAAAAGAAATGCAAAAAAGCAAAATGGCTGTCTGGGGAGGTCTTACAAATAGCTGTGTAAAGAAGAGAAGTGAAAAGCAAAGGAGAAAAGGAAAGATATATGCATGTGAATGCAGAATTCCAAAGAATAGCAAGGAGAGGTAAGAAAGCCTTCCTCAGTAATCAATGCAAAGAAAAAGAGGAAAACAACAGAATGGGAAAGACTAGAGAGCTCTTCAAGAAAATTAGAGATACCAAGGAACATTTCATGCAAAAATGGGCTTGATAAAAGACAGAAATGGTATGGACCTAACCGAAGCAGAAGATACTAAGAAGAGGTGGCAGGATTACACAGAAGAACTGTACAAAAAAGATCTTCATGACCCACATAATCACGATAGTGTGATCACTCACCTAGAGCCAGACATCCTGGAATGTGAAGTCAAGTAGGCCTTAGAAAGCATC
>NW_011494836.1:1078931-1105664 GCF_000754665.1 Bison bison bison | reverse complement strand
AATCACGATAGTGTGATCACTCACCTAGAGCCAGACATCCTGGAATGTGAAGTCAAGTAGGCCTTAGAAAGCATCACTACGAACAAAGCTAGTGGAGGTGACGGAATTCCAGTTGAGCTATTTCAAATCCTGAAAGATGATGCTGTGAAAGTGCTGCACTCTATCTGCCAGCAAATTTGGAATACTCAGCAGTGGCCATGGGACTGGAAAAGGTCAGTTTTCATTCCAATCCCAAAGAAAGGCAATGCCAAAGAATGCTCAAACTACCGCACAATTGCACTCATCTCACACAGTAGGAAGGTAATGCTCGAAATTCTCCAAGCCAGGCTTAAGCAATACATGAACCGTGAACTTCCAGATGTTCAAGCTGGTTTTAGAAAAGGCAGAGGAACCAGAGATCAAATTGTCAACATTCACAGGATCATGGAAAAAGCAAGAGAGTTCCAGAAAACCATCTATTTCTGCTTTATTGACTATGCCACAGCCTTTGACTGTGCGGATCACAATAAACTGTGGAAACTTCAGAAAGAGATGGGAATACCAGACCACCTGACCTGCCTTTTGAGAAACCTGTATGCAGGTCAGGAAGCAACAGTTAGAACTGGACACGGAACAACAGACTGGTTCCAAATAGGAAAAGGAGTACGTCAAGGCTGTATATTGTCTCCCTGCTTATTTAACTTCTATGCAGAGTACATCATGAGAAACGCTGGGCTGGAAGAAACACAAGCTGGAATCAAGATTACCAGGAGAAATATCAATAACTTCATATATACAGATGACACCACCCTTATGGCAGAAAGTGAAGAGGAACTAAAAGGCCTCTTGATGAAAGTGAAAGAGGAGAGTGAAAAAGTTGGCTTAAAACTCAACATTCAGAAAATGAAGTTCATGGCATCCGGTCCCACCACTTCATGGGAAACAGATGGGGAAACAGTGGAAACAGTGTCAGATTTTATTTTGGGGGGCTTCCAAATCACTGCAGATGGTGATTGCAGCCATGAAATTAAAAGACGCTTACTCCTTGGAAGGAAAGTTATGACCAACCTAGATAGCATATTCAAAAGCAGAGACATTACTTTGCCAACAAAGATCTGTCTAGTCAAGGCTATGGTTTTTCCACTAGTCATATATGGATGTGAGAGTTGGAGTGTGAAGAAAGCTGAGCACCGAAGAATTGATGCTTTTGAACTGTGGTGTTGGAGAAGACTCTTGAGAGTCCCTTGGACTGCAAGGAGATCCAACCAGTCCATTCCAAAGGAGATAAGTCCTGGGTGTTCTTTGGAAGGAATAATGCTAAAGCTGAAACTCCAGTACTTTGGCCACCTCATGCGAAGAGTTGACTCATTGGAAAGGTCTCTGATGCTGGGAGGGATTGGGGGCAGGAGGAGAAGGGGACGACAGAGGATGAGATGGCTGGATGGCATCACCGATTGATGGACATGAGTTTGAGTGAACTCCGGGAGTTGGTTATGGACAGGGAGGCCTGGCGTGCTGCAATTTATGGGGTCGCAAAGAGTCGGACACGACTGAATGACTGAACTGACTGACTGATCATATATTTTAATCTCTTCCTTATTGTCTACTGTTGGTTCCAAGTAAGATCATTTTGGCTCCCTAATAGATTTTAAGCTACTGAGAGTAAGGACTATCTCACCACTGTGATCTCTGCCATGGAGTTTGCACAAAGTAGGTGTTAAGACAGCTGGGTGAATGAATATTGTTGAATGAATGCTCCCGTGTGCCTAGGACAGGTAGTTATAAGCATAATACTTGATCGTTTCTCAGGCTAGATGGAGGGAATCTGGGTAATAGATAAACTTTGAGCACCGACAACATCCCCGCCATTACCAAGGAAACAAAGCAGCACAGAGCAGCCCCAATATCCATGCCTAGATAATCCATCTTCAACCCACCTGCCACCGCACTGAAGTGCTGAAGGAAGAGGTGAGCTAAAGTATATATCTCAATAATCCTTCTCCTGCTTGGAGAAGCTGAGAAGAAAGTTGTGATACAATATAACTCAGCAGGAAGTTTATAAAAATCCAATGTTCCAATATGGTATAAGTGCGTCCTAAGTTGCTTCAGTTGTATCCGACTCTTTGCAGACCCCAGAGACAGTAGCCTGCCAGGCTCCTCTGTCCATGGGATTTCTTCAGCAAGAATACTGGAGTGGTTAGCCATTCCCTTCTCCAGGGGTGTCTTCCTACCCCAGGGATCAAACCTGGGTCTCTTGCATGCAGGCAGATTCTTTACTGTCTGAGCCACCAGGGACGCCCAGAACTGAATAGAAGTGTCTTTGTTATCTCTTGCTGTGCTGCTTATGTGCTTCCCCAGTCTGGGTGAAGACCCTAAAGGGGTTAACTGAGCTGGATATAAACCAACACATTTTTAGGACATAAATAATAGTCTTTCTTCTGATCCATGCTTCTAAGGTTCAACTTAGGGAAATCATGTTCTGAATCTTTTGATGTTGTTTGTTGTTGCTGCTTAGCTTTTAGTTTTTCATACATGTCCATATTACATTAATAACTGTCTCAATACTGATGAGAGTAAAACTACTAATTAGATCCTAAAAGATGTAATGGCTAGTGACAATCAAATCAATGGAAGTGCACCTACATCGTGGCTAGCTGCATAGAGAGCTAAATTAAGATATAATTAAATGGGCATTTATAGATAAGATATTAATTGGTCTTTCATTAAATATTCCATATTATAGGACATTAATGAAGATGACTAAGACATAATTTTTTTCCTTTGATGAACTCGCAGACTGGCAGGTAGACACATAAAAACAATTACAACACTGTAATAAAAGCTGTAACAGTGGTGTGTTCATGGTGCTATGAAAAGAGAGAGAAAGAAATTAACTCAACCTGTATGTTCTGGCTAGTTTCTAAGAGTTGCAGAATCCTGTGGTTTTCAAAAAATCTGAGTTTGTTTCCCATTCCAAAGTGGTCTCTTTACTTAACTATGAGAAATTACAGGACACCATGCAGCTTTAAAATTACAATCTGGCATTTCTAATATCACCTGAACCTGCCTGAGGTCCAACTATTTCCAGGTACTTCCCTGAGAATCAGTGGGTGAAGGTAAGAGCAAAAATTTGTAGACAGGCTCCTTGAATTAAAATCTCAGCTCCGCTGCTTGTTATGGAGAAGGAAATGGCAATCCACTCCAGTGTTCTTGCCTGGAGAATCCCAGGGATGGGGGAGCCTGGTGGGCTGCTGTCTATGGGGTCACACAGATGGGGTCACCGTCTATGGTGATTTAGCAGCAGCAGCAGCTGCTTGTTAATTGCCAAGTTACTTAACCTCTTGAGACTTTACTATCCCAACTGTAAAGCGGAAGTAATAATGATACACTATGCCTCACTGATTTCTGAAACCACTCATGCTTTTAAATGTTATAGCATTTACGTCATTGCATTCTTATCCTATTACTTTCAAACATTTACATGACCTTTAGCTGTATAATAACAATAACACACTCAATTGTATGATAATGGTGATCCACAATTGATTTGATTTTCTATCCACTACATAAGAGAAATTTCAAATTTCTCAAAATTTTCATGCAATTTATCATGACACTATGCAATTTTCTAAAACATTCATACCTATAAACACATTTCACCAGAAGCAAATAAACTGGAAGTTGTAGTAATTAGAATTCTGGCAGGAAATGGAGAGTGTAATGCATATGGGTAATCTGAGGAGAGTTTTTAAAAAGGACTGTTGGGAACTTCCCTGGTGGTCCAGTGGATAAGAATCCACATTCTAATGCAGTGAACATGGGTTTGATCCCTTGTCAGAGAACTAAGATCCCACAAGCCACAGGGCAACTAAACTAGATGCTGCAAAAAGTAAAGCCCTTGCATGGTCGCTGGAGAAAGCCTGTGTGCTGCAGTGAAGGCCCAGCGCAGCCAAAATTAAAACAGTAATAACCAAAAATAAATAAATAAAAAGGACTATTGACACAGATGCAGAGAGGGTGTAGGAAAATCACAGAGGATAGTGGGGTGGAGTCATGGCAGGGAGCTAGGGCCACTCTTTAAAAGAAATTTTCTAAAATTGGAGGATAATTGCTTTACAATGTTGTGCTAGTTTCTGCTATACAACAGCGTGAATCAGCTATATGTATACATATGTTCCCCCACCCTGAACCTCCCTTCCACGCGCCCATTCCACCCCCTAGGTCGTCAGAGAGCACCAAGCTCAGCTCCCTGCGTTATACGGTAGCCACCCACTAGCTATGTTTTACGTATGGAAGTGCATATATGTCAGTTCATTGCCACTTTTAAACCTGAAGGGCAAGGAGAGGGATCAGTTATCAGAATTCAGAGAAGGCCATTTGACAGGAGTTATGACCTTTGATGGGCTTCCCTGGTGGCTCAGACAGTAAAGAATCCACAGGTAATACAGGAGATCTGGGTTCTATCCCTTGATTGGGAAGATCCCCTGGAGGATGGCATGGCAACCCACTCCAGTATTCTTGCCTAGAGAATTCCCGCGGATAGAGGAGCCTGGCAGGCTACGGTCCATGGTGTTGCAAAGACTCGGACATGACTGAGCGACTAAGCACAGCACAGCACATGACCATCAATAGGCCCATGGAACCCAGCAGAAAGATATCTAGGGGAAAGATACCCTGATCTCCCTCCCTCCTCTTGGTGATCTCTACCAGAATCCCCCTACCATTGACCAAGCCCAACAGAGAGCCTGACAGCAAGAGAATCATCGAGGCCATGCATACAGGTCAGCTTCCCAGAGCACAGAGCAGGGCTGAGATGAGTACAGATGGTTCTGGAGGGCAAATGATAGAAATTAAGGTAGAAGACTATATTATGGTGAAATTCTATCACAACAACAACAATAACACAATGAAACAAAAAAAACAAACTCAAGATTGGTTGACAGCTGGTCCCTAACTGGACTCTTAACCTAATTTTCAAAGGCTGAGAAGCCTCTAGGAAGAGCATCCTCCTAAATGCTCAGGTCAGATGTGGCCCCAAGAGACAGTCACTAGGAAGGTCTTCAAATTTACAGCTACAGGACAAAGGAAAATAAACAGAGAGGATTTCCCCAGCAGGCAGAGCCAGGGTCAGAGGAAAGTGACTTCACTGCCTAAGCACAAGGGCCTCATTCTTATTCTTACTGTCCAGCAGGAGGTAATGTGGGCTGTGTGTTTCTCATCTGTACCTTATCAAATGGGAGTTTTTAAAAGTTATAGTTATCCTGTTTCTTCCTCCATCATCATATACTGGGTGGATCTGGATCAGATATCATTACTTAAATCTTAAGTTTACCAAGTCCTACGGAACCACAGCCAGAACTATTGAAGAGGACTGGAGCTCACACGGAGATACTGGACTTTGACCTGAACACAACTAGAGCTGTACTCGTAGGGGGAAGAAGTAAATGCATTCCACATGAAATGAGTATATGAAAATAAGGAAACATATGAATTATGCATTGCCAAGGGCATAGATTGAGGTGGACACCCTGGATGGACTACCCAAGAGCCTTTCACAAACACCCTTTCCTTGCCTTTCTCTACTAAAGAGACCAAAAGCTAAAAATACACATCTTTCAGGCTCCTTTGCAGCTACAGAAAACATAATTGTGGTACTGAAATGTAGAGACTTCTAGAAATCCCTAAGGTTGAGTTACTGTCCTTTCTCTTTAGACGATAAACATGATGCCTAAAGTTGGAACAGTTATCTGTTGACCATCAGGATGAATTATCTGTGCTAAAGATGATAGAGCAAAACAATAGGTGAAGCTTGGTTTCCATTACACTTAGCAAGATTTTTGGCCAATGTAATTAATGACTCAGCTCATATAATTCAGTTGGTTAAACCTATTCAGTTGGTGCTTTTTTTTTTTTTTTTGCTCCAAAATCACTGCAGATGGTGACTGCAGCCATGAAATTAAAAGACGCTTTTTCACCATATAGCTCTTTAAAAGTCATCCATTTTTAAATTAAGGTTCTTTTTGTTGTTTTTGTTGTCTTCATAACTTTTTCACTCTAAATGCATTAAGCAGATATACAGTAAGAAGTGACATTTTGACATTACAGCTTCAGACAAAGACATACTCTGATAAATCCTGACCATGAAAATGTTAAATCATAGAATATAATATAGACTTATGGGAATATAAATGTTGTTACTTTTTCAAGGCCTTGTTTTCTAGAGATTGTTCTGTCTTTCCCTTTCTTTACATGCTCTTTCTCTCGCTCTTAAGACAGATACCTTGGCTGACATGTCAGCCTCAGCAGATGTTGTTCTGTATGCAGAACAAACTTCCTTATCTTCAAAGTCTTACTACCGCTTTGCTGAGCTCTGTTACTGAATGCCAGGTAAGTTCTCAATAAATATGCACTCAACATTTTCTCAGGGAGTTGCTCTTGCAGGAGCTCTCCCTGCTCTCTCATAATCCTGGGTGTTTGTGGGAATTAATTCAGTGCGACCCTGTAACGTAGACCAAATGTGAATTGTGCACCATGCTGAGAGAGTTAAATTCATTACAATAGGGGAAACACAGAGAACAATGACTACTGCATAACCCAACCAGGCCAGCTTCACAAGTCCTGTGGAGCCACACAGGGCCCTGCACTTAGAAGGGTACCATGGTTGGTTTAATGCTCTGTTGCTGCCATCTTGAAATTCTTAATACTTTTATCTTTAAATTCTTGTATTGTAAACAAACTCTGATGGAACAGTAGAGCACACACAAGATCAGAGGTGATACTTGTAAATTTGTGTCTCCCCCACTCTTTGCTGCCTCATTTGCATGTTGGACCTATGATACTGTTGGATCTGTGATACCCCGTGAGCACAGAACTCCGGTGGACCCACCCACTGTGCATGGGAGTTGATCGAGTCTCAAAGCAAGAACAAAGTAAGCATGCTACTTCTACAAAGGAGTAAGTGATGGCATTGACAACCTCAGGAAAACATGCTTTCTGTTTGAACCAGAATTTTCTTTATGCAGAAAGAAGGGAAAGCCATTCTAAGACATAAGAACAACCAAGGAGTTCTATGGGTTTCCCTGATAGCTCACTGGTAAAGAATCTACCTGCAATGCAGGAGACCCCAGTTCAATCCCTGGGTCAGGAAGATCTCCTAGAGAAGGGATAGGCTACCTATTCCAGTATTCTTGGGCTTCCCTTGTGGCTTAGCTGGTAAAGAATCTGCCTTAATGCGGTAGACCTGGGTTCGATCCCTGGGTTGGGAAGATCCCCTGGAGAAGGGAAAGGCTACCAACTCCAGGATTCTGGCCTAGAGAATTCCATGGACTGTATAGTCCACGGGGTCACAAAGAGTTAGACATGACTGAGAAACTTTCACTTTCAAGGAGTTCTATCATATCTTTCTTCTCTACCGGTATTAATCAGCCAGACTGGGAAAGGAGTACATCAAAGCTGTATATTGTCACCCTGCTTATTTAACCTCTATGCAGAGTACATCATGCGAAATGCTGGGCTGGATGAAGCACAAGCTGGAATCAAGATTGCTGGGAGAAATATCAATAACCTCAGATATGCAGATGACACCACCCTTATGACAGAAAGTGAAGAAGAACTAAAGAGCCTTTTGATGAAGTTGAAAGTGGAGAATGAAAAAGCTGGCTTAAAACCCAACATTCAGAAAACTAAGATCATGGCATCTGGTCGCATCACTTCATGGTAAATAGATGGGGAAACAATGGAAACAGTAACAGACTTTATTTTTTTGGGCCCCAAAATCACTGAAGATGGTGACTGCAGCCATGAAATTAAAAGATGCTTGCTGCTTGGAAGAAAAGCTATGACCAACTTAGACAGCATATTAAAAAGTAGAGACATTACTTTGCCAACAAAGGTCCGTCTAGTCAAAGGTTTTTCCAGTAGTCATGCATGGATGTGAGAATCGGACTATAAAGAAAGCTGAGTGCCAAAGAATTGATGCTTTTGAACTGTGGTGTTGGAGAAGACTCTTGAGAGTCCCTTGGACTGCAAGGAGAGCCAACCAGTCCATTCTAAAGGAAATCAGTGAATATTCATTGGAAGGACTGATGCTGAAGCTGAAATTCCAATACTTTGGCCACCTGATGTGAAGAACTGACTCATTTGAAAAGACCCTGATGGTGGAAAAGATTGAAGGTGGGAGGAGAAGGGGACGACAGAGGATGAGATGGTTGGATGGCATCACCGACTCAAACAACATGAGTTTGAGCCAGCTTCAGGAGTTGATGATGGATAGGGAAATCTGGCAAGCTGTAGTCCATGGGGTCATAAAGAGTCGGACACGACTGAGCAACTGAACTGAAATGAACCAATCTACATTGAAAATTATGACACAGAAGCAAAGAGAAATATCGGGCAACCCATAGTTGCTTTTCCTTGCAGTTTTCCTTCCTTCAACAGAAGCCTTAGGTAGAGAATGTTAATAGAATATGTAAGTATCAAGAAGCAAAATAAAAACAGTTGAGTTAGTTTTGTGTAGTGTTCCACTGTTCAGGTATGTACAAAATGCATATACATGTATAAAGCACAAAATACAAATGGTGTAATTTCCGTAATCCCATATAGAAGTTATATGCCCTTGTATTTGCATTTAAAACTTGCCTCACACAATATAAAAATGAATAGCAATAATTCATGCTAATAATTTCAAATTTTAGCTTTACTAATAGTGAAAGTGAAAGTGAAGTCGCTCAGTCGTATCCAACTCTTCGCAACCCCATGGATTGCAGCCTGCCATGCTCCTTCGCCCAGGGGATTCTCCAGGCAAGAGTACTGGAGTGGGGTGCCACTGCCTTCTCCAACTTTACTAATAAATGACCTTTTAATAGAGGGGAAAGAAAACAGAACTTTTCTGAGAGAGCTTATTCTACCTAGCTTACTTCATCTAGCTTAAGATCCAAATCCTGTAATATTTATGAAAATACCAAATTCTCTCTCAAATCTGATGTTGGTACGGAGGAAAGCAGAGAAGCAAGAGCCATAGGTTGAGATTATATGGAACCTGGGGGAAACTTGACTCCCTGAGCCCTTTCAAGCAGTTCCTGCCCTCTGCAACAGGGACGATCACTCTCACTATGGATGTCACCTTGGACGTGGTGAGAGAGGAGGGGGAGATTAAGGTTGCTGTCTTACTTCTGTTGTTTTAAATTGTCCTGGGGTCGAGGCCAAAGGGGTGCCATAAAACTGGCACAGGCACCCCAGTCTATTGGTAGGATAAAAATTTTAGAATTCTAGGTTCTATGCCCAAAGTCTATGACTTGAATGAATTTAAGGCATTGGTTAATAGCGCATGAATTGAAGCCTACTGCATTATTCTAATGAATAACACAGTCAGGAAACACCTAAGTACAACTCAACTTTCTTGAGCCTCTAAAATTCACACCAGCAGAAATAGGTCTCAGAAAGATATGCAGCGACTAGACTGGCCTTCCATTGTTGTTCTAGGTATTAGACAAGGGAGATCTTCAGAAAGCTGGACAGGTGATCATGAAAATCTATGAGCAAAGGAGATTTCCTCCAAGACCAGAAGCTGGGGCAACTGGCATGTAGACCAAGGACAGCCAGGGCACAGTGTGCTTAGTTGCTCAGGTCTGTCTGACTCTTTGCAACACCATGGACTGTAGCCCGCCAGGCTCCTCTGTCCATGGAATTCTCCAGGCAAAAACACTGGAGTGGGTTGCTATGCCCTCCCCCAGGCGATCTTCTCATCCAGGGATCAAACCCAGGTCTCTTGCATTGCAGGCAGGTTCCTTACCATCTGAGCCAGCAGGGAAGCCCAAGAATACTGGAGTGGATAGCCTATCCCTTCTCCAGGGGAACTTCCCAACCCCGGAATCAAACCGGGGTCTCCTGCATTGCAGGCAGATTCTTGACCAGCTGAACTATTCCTTGCTATTTCTGTCCAGCAGGAGTGAATATATGCTATAGTCCAGGGACTACTGTGTTCTCTTTTCCCAAATGAGAGTTATCATTGAAGTTATTCTATTTCCTCTCTACTATTAAAGTATAGGTCAGTCTTATGGACTCTGTGGGAGAGGGAGAGGGTGGGATGATTTGGGAGAATGGCATTGAAACATGTATAATACCATGTATGAAACGAGTCACCAGTCCACGTTCAATGCACGATACTGGATGCTTGGGGCTGGTGCACTGGGACGACCCAGAGGGATGGTATGGGGAGGGAGGAGGGAGGAGGGTTTAGGATGGGGAACACATGTATACCTGTGGCGGATTCATTTCGATATTTGGCAAAACTAATACAATATTGTAAAGTTTAAAAATAAAATAAAATTTAAAAAAAAGAAAAAAAAAGTATTATTATTTAAAAAATAATATTAAGGACTTTCCTGGTGGTCCAGTGGCTAAGACTCCGCACTCCCAAGGCAGGGGGCCTGGGTTCCACCCCTGATTGGGAAACTAGATCCCACATGCCACAGCTAAGAGTTCAAGTGCCACCACTAAGACCTGGCACAGTCAGATAAGTAAATAAATATTTTTTTAAATAATATATACAAATATTAGTTATAATAAAGAGTTTCTTGACTTGGTTAAACATGAAGAGCTACATTTGAAGGGGGACTGGACCGCACCCAGAGAGCCTGGCGTGGAGCTGGCGGAAGCACACGTGGTTCCACTTCCCCACTGCCGCCGTCACAGATGCTCACTGGGACCCTCCTGACGTCTTCTTTAAAAAATATTTATTTATTTTAGCTGAGTCGGGTCGTTTTTTTTCCTTTTTAAGATATTTGTGTATTTATTTGTTTCTGACTGGGCTGGGTCCTCACTCCTGTGGGGGCCCCTCTCTAGCTGCAGAGTGGGGGTCCCTCTCTAGCTGCAGAGAGGGGGCTCCTTTCTAGCAGCAGAGAGGGGGCTCCTCTCTAGCTGCAGACAGGGGGGCTCCTCTCTAGGTGCAGTGCGCAGGCTCCTCACTGTGGTGGCTTCTCTTGTTGCGGAGTGTGGGGTTCAGGGTGCATGGGCTCAGTGACTGTGGCATGTAAGCTCAGTAGTCTTGGCTCCTGGCTCTAGAGAACAGGCTCAATTATTGTGGCACATGGGCTCAACCGCTTCCCGGCATGTAGGATCTTCCCGGACCAGGGATCAAACCCTTGTCTCTTGCACTGCTGGGCAGACTCTTTACCAGTAAGCCACCAGGGAAGCCCTCTATTGGTGTCTTGGCCAAAGGGGCTGCCTCTTGGTCTACAAAGCTGCAACTGAATGGCTATGCCGCCCTTTCCCGAGTCCTCAGAGTTGTGAAGGCCCACGGGGCCTATGCCTAACTGATGAAAAGAAGCTTCCCCTTACCTGGGCATAAACGTGGCACTGCCTACATCCTCCTATCTCAGGGTGTCACACAGAGGCCCCTATAAAAACAGTTCCTTCAGCTTCCTTCTGCATCCGCTCTCTCCATCGACTCAACCCCACACCCACGGGGCTGCCCAAGGAATGCCGCTGAAATTCTAACCCTTTACCCTACAGCTCCTTCCCTTTGGGACTTGGGCGCCTGCCTCTTTCCTTTTCAACCAACAAAACAAAGCAAGCCTTCTGGCAGGCCTGCCATACCAGATCAGCAGACAAGTCTGGTCCTGTCTGAATCCCAGTTATGAGTCACTGCAGAAAACAGACTGACCTGAATATTCATATAGTCTATTTCAAAAAGCCTTACGATCTTGGAGTGATTGAGTAGAAAACCAAGACTACTTGAAACTGACTTGCCATTTGATTTTTAGGGTAATCTATTGGAATTGAGCAGAAATAGTAGAGGACTATTATTTATTAATGAGCAAGGGGTATTTTGCATAATAGCAAACAGGATTTTTCATTTCAACTGAGGCCACAAAGCTGAGAACAATTCATGGCAAGTAGACCCATGTTTTAAATACAGGGGCTGGACCATTTCTACAGGACTTGGTAAGAGGCCAAACTGGCCCTGCTGCCTCTTCAAGGTTTAGTGAAAAGGACTGAGTGAGAATAAGGATTTCTTGGAAGTTTGGTGAGTGCTGAACTCTGTGGCATTGGTCTCCCGTTTCAGTAGAAGGGAGACAGAGTTACCCCCTCCCAACTCCAGCCAAGTGAGTGGGCTCCTCCATAAGCACTTATAAAAAGTGATGGTCCTGGAGTGGCCCCTGGTGAGAGGGTTCACAGAAGACCAGGATCTGGGGCTTAACTCCTGTCTGGAAACCTCTAAGGTTTTAGGTTCTCTGGGCCTATCCTTGAAGCAGGCAAGGGGAACTGCTGCAGTGGAGGCAAGGCAATTGCCTTCCCTCTAGGGAAGGACAGTAGATCCCCTGGGCCAGAGTGGCCAGTGTGAGATATTCTACTGGAAACAGGATCTAGGGAGGTGGGGGTAAGCAGTCGTCTGGAGAATGCACCACCCACATCAGTGCATACACAGTGCTCGTGTTATTTGAGGGCAGAGCTCCCAAGTGAAAGTGAAGTGAAAATGAAGTCGCTCAGTCGTGTCCGACTCTTTGCGACCCCCTGGACTGCAGCCTACCAGGCTCCTCCATCCATGGGATTTTCAAGGCAAGAGTACTAGAGTGGGTTGCCATTGCCTTCTCCATCATTACTCCCAGACATAACCAATTAGATCATATCTTATTTTCAATAAGCAGTCAGCACTTCTCAAATAATGCAGAACATTGATTTCCAGGGATTTATCTCTGTATGCTATTTATCCAAATAGGTTTATATTGGAATTGAGCACTTTAGAAATGTATTAATAGCAAAAATACATTAAACACTCATAATTGGACCATATATGGCTTTCCTTGTCGTCTATGGAGGTATACTTTCTGCTGCTGCTGAGTCACTTCAGTCGTGTCCAACTCTGTGTGACCCCATAGATGGCAGCCCACCAGGCTCCCCCGTCCCTGGGATTCTCCAGGCAAGAAGAACACTGGAGGGGTTGCCATTTCTTTCTCCAATGCACGAAAGTGAAAAGTGAGAGTGAAGTCTCTCAGTCATGTCCGACTCTTCACGACCCCATGGACTGCAGCCTACCAGACTCCTCCGTGCATGGGATTTTCCAGGCAAGAGTACTGGAGTGGGGTGCCATCGCCTTCTCCGATAGATATACTTACTCATTCATTAATTCACTTATAGTAATACCATCCAGACCTATGAATATTAATAGCCTGAGAACAAAATCCTGAGCATTAACTTCTGTTGTGCAGGCATTAACTAGGTCTCTGACCTCAGAGTTAACAGGGTTTAACCAAATCATTTATTCACACACACCTCAGATATGCATTGGTTCAAACTTTGCACCTTTCCATTCATGCGTACCTTTGTTTACTGATCCCCTAATTAAGTCACTAATAATAATAAAGTCAACGTGTAAAATTCAAAAAACCCTAAAAACAATATCCTAGAATATTACTAAGGTCTATCTATAGGCTTATTTTTCATAAAACTAAGATGCTATGTCTTTTTTGCAGCAGATCACAACATTATACACAAAGATTATCAGCTTACTTGCTTCATGTCAATCCCATATTTATACTTTACCTACTACGCCTGTCCTTCATTCACTTAATTTTTCCATGTTTTAAAGATGGTACATATGGTAGCCAGCCTCCAAGACCGCATCCAAGGATTCCTGGCTCCTAGTACTCGTAGCCTTGCAGTCTCCTCCCATATTAAATCATGCTTGGCCTCTATACCCAATGGAATACTTGAGAGGCTGACAGTGTATGGCCTCTGAATCTTAATTATACATACGTTGAGCTTTCTGCCTCCCCTTCTCTTGTACTGATTGCTCTTGGGGAATCAGCTGTCATGTTGTAAGGACACTCAGGCAGTCCTGAGGAGGGGCCATCCCTGCCAACGACCAGCACGAGCTTTCTAGCCTTCTGAGTGACTCACGGAGGCAGATCCTCTAGCCCAAGCTTTCACAAAGAACCTCCCAAAGAAGGAGTCAGCTTTGGTGCATCTGCCATGCAAGCGTCCCTAATACCATGTTACAACAGCATCTGTCCGGTCAGTGTTTATTCCTTACCTATCTCCTCTCCCCGTTATCTCCTCCAACCTTGGAGGAACCAAAGGGTGCATACAGAGTAGGAGAAGAAAAGTGGAAGAGCCATGCTGGGGAATTGTGAAACCATGAAGTAGACCAAGTCCCTCTCCCCGCTGTTAGTCTGTGGGTGGTGGCAGGGAGAAGCTGGAGAGATCATAGTTTTCATCTTATCATACAGGATTTGTTAATATTGTACTAGAAAATAAAACCTTTTTAGCTCTGAAAGGGACTGCAAATCTCTGGGATCTGCTTAAGCTCTCATCCAGGGGATGAGCAGGGAAACCTGATGGGAGATATCTGAAGATCAAAGTGGGAGAAAAAGAAAGGTACTTCCTGCCTGCACCTCCTGGAGTCCACAATAGTGCACAAAACTTTTACATTTGGAATACTGGGGAGAAACGAAGAAGTAGCTAACATGCACAGATTTCAAGTAAATGAGACACTGGAGATAAGCGGAATTGATGTTTGCAATATTGTATTTCACTGTTAAAATTACAGCGTTAGATTGTGCTACATGCTAAGTCACTTCAGTCATGTCTGACTCTTTGCGACCCCATGGACCACAGACTGCCAGGCTCTTCTGTCCATGGGCTTCTCTAGGCAAGAATATTGGAGTGAGTTTCCATGCCCTCCTCCAGGGGATCTTCCTCACCCAGGGATTGAACCCTTGTCTCTTGCGGCTCCTGCATTGCAGGTAGATGCTGTACTGCTGAGCCACTGGGGGAGCCACAAAGTTACATCTGCTGCTGCTAAGTCACTTCAGTCGTGTCCAACTCTGTGCGACTCCACAGATGGCAGCCCACCAGGCTCCCCCATCCCTGGGATTCTCCAGGCAAGAACACTGGAGTGGGCTGCCATTTCCTTCTCCAATGCATGAAAGTGAAAAGTGAAAGTGAAGTCGCTTTAGTTGTGTCCGACCCTTAGTGACCCCATGGACTGCAGCCTACCAGGCTCCTGCGTCCATGGGATTTTCCAGGCAAGAGTACTGGAGTGGGTTGTTAGATCACGAGGCATTAAATATGGCTATTTCTCATTGTTTCTATCAATGACAACCAAAATTATTTCCCACCTCAGTAATTCATTCCTTGAGGAGGAAAAAAAAAATCTAAAAACTTGTTTTTTATACTTAACATTATATCATAACTATTTTCTGTATTATTTCACTTTCTTTTGAGTGTAATTTTAAATGACTAAAAAAATGACATCCTAAAAAAAGATATTTTGATTAGTAACCATTTTTTTTAATAAATAACAAAGCATGTGGATAGGACTTTCCACATATTTTAAAGGTTAATTCGTTTGGTTATATTCTAAGAACCAATGGAACTCTTAAGTCTCATGATCATTTCATTTCAAATTTTTGACAAAGTTATAACCGATTCCTACTAATTATGATTGAAAGTAATTTTTGTACTGTGAATTTTATGGCCTTATTGGTTAGAAAAGGCAGTTTAGTCCAAAATTGATCAATTTTTAAAATTTTCCAAATCAAGAGCTCATAAAGTAACAATTTATTCTTTGTGTTTTCAACTTTTGATTTTTAGCAATATATTATTTTAGTATTAAATGGCTTGTGTTTATTGTCCAAAAAAACACTAGCTTATTTTATTCCTTATTTACATATTATATGTGCTACATTAAGAGTAAATTGTCTTTAAAAATATTTTGTGATTAAGAATTCTCACTTGGTAGAATAGCCATTTCCTTATTGTTGGCAATTTGTGAGATTTTATCATAGCATTCTTATAGTATTAATAAAAGACTCAGAGTTGCTTTAAGAATTCAAAGTAATTTCATCAGCTAGACAATTCTGTGGAAGTCATTCATACTACGCATGAGAAAGTCCGAGTGATGAAGCAATCACTTATTAAAATTCCCTCATATTTAATAACAAAATAATATTAAATAAATTATATGAGCAGAATAAAATGTGTTCCACATTATTTTGCTTATAAATGTATTTATAAAACAAATAAGGTTTCAATTGTCCGAGAATAGGAAAGAGAATAGCGATAATAATAAACCATGCCTGATCTAACCCAGTGATGTATACATTTTGAACAATGTCCTTACATAAGATTAATATTTAAGGACCTGCATTTAATATTGTTATTTTTAGTGTGTGCAGGATAGTACAGATTAAGGTAACATAATTTTAAAGTTTAACTTGAATTTTTGGCACTATATCTTTCAGCAAAGAACACTGGACTCTTTCCCCAGTTGCCTTTGGCAATAAACCCCACAGTGACTGATCTTCATGACCTCATCCTGGAATTTGGCTTGAGTGACCAGTTTTAATCAACCTGAAAATAATGCCTCTTTGTCTATTGGAAAACAAACGGCGACAGATTGGCTCTTTCTGCTACAACCATAGCTCATCTGACTAGCTTTGTCCATGAAAGCCGAAGTATGAGACACAATTTGAGGAGTTAGTTGTGTGTGAAAATCTTAATGAACTCAGTCACCTTGTAATTTAATGGCCAAGAAGCAGCTGTCTGAACAGATTAGCCATTAAATCTCCGATGTGGGGCTGTTTGACCTTAATTTGCATATTTTTAAAACCCGATTTTGCAGGATGTGGTCGGCTCTCCGAGTCAAACGAGGAGTCTCTGAGCCCTGCCCACTCTTGTCACAGTACCAGGCTCCAGAGCAGACGCCGAGTCAGTCATTAGCAGGAAAACAAAAGGTAGCACTGCTTTCCTGTTTTACACAGCTTTCTTATATTTAAGTAGTTTTATACAAGTAGCATTTGCTCATTGGCTACTGTTGTTCTCTGAGAAGCTAAGTCAACATTCAGCTGAATGTAGCCTTCAGCTACAGCGACGGGGAGATCCGTGGCGGGTAATAAGAACATCTTTACAGTGGACTTTACGGTGTATTTATTTCTGAATTTAGATATGACTGTTGTTGGGATTCAGAAAACTGAAAATAAAATAACAAAGACATTCAAACAGTGTTGCCAAAAGAAATGCTTAGAAGAACCAGGCAGGTAAAAGTTGGGTTGTACAGGAGACAACTAATGGACCTCCAGGATTAGTAATAGAATCCTGCTTAGAACACACGCTGCACTTCCCAGGCTCCCTTGCAACTATGTGAAGCCATGTGCCATGGACTGAATTGTGTCTCCCAAGTTCACAATTTGAAGCGTGTATGACCCGACCCTGTCCCACCAGCACCGTGTGACTGTATCTGGAGAAAAGGCCGTTAGGAGGTAATTAGAGGTAAATGAGGTTCTAAGGGTGGGCCACTAATCCAACAGGACTGTAACCTCTAAGAAGAGGAAGAGATCTTTCTGCACCAGGTGGGGACACAGGGGAAGACCCCTGTCTACAAGGCAAGAAGAGAGCTATCACCAGAAATTGAATCAGCCAGCACCTTGATCTGGGCCTTCCCAGCCTCCAGAACTGTGAGAAAAAAAAAAAATTCTGTTATTTGCACCGCACAGCCTGCGGTACTTGGTTATGGCAGCTTGAGAAGACTAAGATACCACGCAATAAAGTTCTGGCCAATGACGTATGAGCAGAGATGACAGGTGTGACTTCTGGGTTGTGCAGTTACAGAGAATGCACACACTTCCCCTCCCCCTTTCTCTTTCTCATCAGCAGGACCCTGTTCCTGGTGGCAGTCAGTGATCGCAGGCCACTCAGATAAGGACCATACCTCAGGGCTGGCTGAGCAGCACCACGGAAGGGGCCTGGGGCTCAGACACCATGGGTCTGTCACCCTGGCTCTGTACTATTCACGCTAGAACTACATTATATGAGAGAAAACCCAAATCATCCCACTTAAGTCACTGTTACTTTGGTCCTTTTGCTTTACAAGCAGAATCTGTTTCTTAATCCACATAGTATATAAGTCAATTGAAAGGAATGGTTAAAGTCTTAAAATCCAAGTTTTAGGAAACAATATACATGCCAAAACAAGAGTAAACAAAACATGTGTCTTAAGATAGATTGAACTAGTTTTCAGTTCTGGCTATTAATTTTCAGTCTCTTTTCTGGAGCCTGGAAAGAATCCTTAGAAAGATGCTACATCCCACCCTGTTCCAGGCTGTTCAAAGCATCCCTCTCATACAGCCCAACAAAGGCGACTCTGCTTGTTAGTCCCTACGGGATTTAGACGTAGGGCTGGGGACACAGTGTGGAGGTCCCTCACTACTATTGCATGTTGATGAACTGTGAAGACAGGAAGTTGAAAACCAAGGGCCATGGGTTTATGAGATGCCAAAAGGAGTCTGAGGGTGGATTGGTGAGAAGTGTCCCTGGAGGGGACTAACACAGGACCACCTCTTACTGGTGTACAGATTGTATGCTGCCAGCTGTAAGGGAGCCCATGCACGAGGAAGTCAGAGATTTGCACGTTCTGATACTCTCCCAACAAATGTTAGTGAAGAGCTTCGGAGTTAAAGTTCTCTTTCCCTAATTTGCACACTGTTTCAGTAAGAGCTGCATTAGCTATATTTTGAATGTGACAGGCTGGTTGGGGCTAAAGAGAAAAGAATGACCTTCCCATTTGTAAAAATCAGTGAAGGTCTGCAGTGTCGGGAGGGCCTGAGTTTTAGAATATGCATAGGAGTACCTTGTAGATCTTGAGACAGCCATGCGGAGGGGGAAAACACCACAAGAAGACCAATGAAGTACAGGTGATAAGCGCACTTAATTAGAAAGGTTCCTATATATTTCAGTCACTGCATAGGAAACCCCACGCATCCCAAATGGTGCTATGGGGCTGGAGCAGAGGGAGGTTTCCAGTACCATATTTCAAACATTTAAAAAAGCTCATTTTATGTCAACATATTGTAAGAGTAGCTGTTGCATGTTTAAGATATTTCCAAAAGTTAAGGAGACAAGAATAGGGAAATGGCAACACTTTGTGAAATTCAGTGCTATATATTTTAAATACTATACAGCAGTTTATTGCAGAGGTTGTTATCTAGCGGCTCAGTCATATTTGGCCTTGCAGTCATATTTTGCTGATACAGTATTTTAAAAAAATTGCAATTAGCTGTCAGTCTTTAAACAGAAGAAATTTTACAATAAAATTGGGATTTGAGGGTTTCTTCTTTGAAAACTGGAAAATGTGACAATACTGAGCTCATACTCCCTTATGAAAATAATCAATGGAGCTGAATAAAGGCAGGTTCTTTCTTTAAAACTGAAGTGTAGCTGATGTATACTGTTGTGTTACTTTGAGTTGTACATTAAAGTGAATCAGGTATACATATATCTATTCATAGACATATATATATTCATATGAAAAGTGAAAGTGTTAGTTGCTTAGTTGTGTTTGACTCTTTGCAACCCCATGAACCTACCCTGTAGCCTACCAGGCTCCTCTGTCCATGGAATTCTCCAGGCAAGAATACTGGAGTGGGTAGCCATTCCCTTCTCCAGGGATCTCCTCAACCCAGGGACAGAACCCTGGTCTCCTGCACTGCAGGCAGATTCTTTACTGTCTGAGCTACCAGAGAAGCTCCATATATTCATATACATATTCTGTTCCAGATTCTTTTCCATTATAGATTATTACAAGATATTCAGTACAGTTTCCTGTGCTATACAATGGGTCCTTACTGTTATCTATTTTATACATAGTACCAATGGCAACCCACTCCAGTACTCTTGCCTGGAAAATCCCATGGATGGAGGAGCCTGGTAGGCTGTGGTCCATGGGGTCGCTAAGAGTCTGATACGACTGAGCGACTTCACTTTCACTTTCCTTTCCCCTTTGCTAACCATAAAATTGTTCTCTATGTCAGTGACTTTGCCTTTGTTTTGTACATAAGCTCATTTGTATCATTTTTAGATTCCACTTAAAAACAATATATGATCCTTGTCTTTCTTTGTCAAGGCAGCCTCTTTTTGATGGAGCCTCTATTATTCTGGCCACCAGAGTTCCCAGCTCCTCCCAGCTGGCATCATTTAT
Organism: Bison bison bison; assembly: GCF_000754665.1. Taxonomy (NCBI): domain Eukaryota; kingdom Metazoa; phylum Chordata; class Mammalia; order Artiodactyla; family Bovidae; genus Bison; species Bison bison. The sequence goes on along the minus strand of NW_011494836.1, from coordinate 1,085,710 downwards.
ATTACCTTCCTGTATCTGTCAGCACAGCACTAGACTAGCCCTGTTAGATTTCATATAGAGACTGTTTCCCCGGCAATTAAGACCTATTCTATTGCTGATAGAGTATGTGCTCGATAAAGAGTCATTGAATAATGAATGAGTGAATAAACTGATCCTGCTCAGGGTTCATTACAGTCTGATAACAGTGATCATCCTCAGGCTAGAATAAGTTATGGTCCAGTGTTTTGATCATCCTACCTGAACCTCTGCTTCCAGCCAGGAGAGAGGCGAACCTTCGAAGCCAGATGTCATGAATCCAGCTTCAGCTCAATTCAGTCACTCAGTTGTGCCCAACTCTTTGCCACCCCATGGACTGCAGCACACCAGGCTTCTCTGTCCCTCATCAACTCCTGGAGCTTACTCAAACTCATGTCATTCAAATCAGATATGCCATCCAACCGTCTCATCCTCTGTCCTCCCCTTCTGCTCCTGCCTTCAATCTTTCCCAGCATCAGGGTCTTTTCAAATGAGTCAGTTCTTCACATCATGTGGCCAAAGTATTGGAGTTTCAAGTTCAGCCTCAGTCCTTCCAATGAATATTCAGGACTGATTTCCTTTAGGGTGGACTGGTTAGATCTCCTTGCAGTCCAAGGGACTCTCAAGAGTCTTCTCACAACACCACAGCTCAAAAACATCAATTCCTCAGTGCTCAGCTTTCTTTATAGTCTAACTCTCACATCCATACATGACTACTGGAAAAACCATAGCTCTGACTAGACAGACCTTTTTGTTGGCAAAGTCATGTCTGTTCTTTTTAATATGCTGTCTAGGCTGATCATAGCTTTTCTTCCAAGGGGCAAGTGCTTTTTAATTTCATAGCTGCAGTCACCATCTGCAGTGATTTTGGAGCCCAAGAAAATAAATTTTGTCACTGTTTCCATTGTTTCCCCATCTATTTCCCATGAAGTGATGGGACCTGATGCCATGATCTTAGTTTTCTGAATGTTGAGTTTTAAGCCAACTTTTTCACTCTCCTCTTTCACTTTCATCAACAGGCTTTTTAATTCTTCTTCACTTTCTGCCATAAGGGTGGTGTCATCTGCATATCTGAGGTTATTGATATTTCTCCCAGCAATCTTGATTTCAGTTTGTGCTTCATCCAGCCTGGAATTTCACATGATGTGCTCTGCATATAAGTTAAATATGTAAGGTGACAATATATAGCCTTGACATACTCCTTTTCTTATTTGGAACCAGTCTGTTGTTCCATGTCCTGTTCTGTTGCTTCTTGACCTCCATACAGATTTCTCAGGAGGCAGGTCAAGTGGTCTGGTATTCCCATTTCTTTCAGAATTTTCCATTGTTTGTTGTGATCCACACAAAGGCTTTGGCATAGTCAGTAAAACAGAAGTAGATGTTGTTCTGTAACTCTCTTGCTTTTCCAATGATCCAGCAGATGTTGGCAATTTGATCTCTGGTTCCTCTACCATTTCTAAAACCAGCTTGAACATCTGGAATTTAATGGTTCGCATACTGTTGAATCCTGGCTTGGAGAATTTTGAGCATTACTTTACTAGCATGTGAGAAGAGTGCAATTGTGTGGTAGTTTGAACATTTTTTGGCATTGCCTTTCTTTGGGATTGGAATGAAAACTGACTTTTTCCAGTCCTGTAGCCATTGCTGAGTTTTCCAAATTTGCTGGCATATTGAGTGCAGCACTTTCACAGCATCATCTTTTAGGATTTGAAATAGTTCAACTAGAATTCCATTGCCTCAACTGGCTTTGTTCGTAGTGATGCTTCCTAAGGCCCACTTGACTTCTCATTCCAGGATGTCTGGCTCTAGGTGAGTGATCACACTATCGTGGTTATCTGGGACATGAAGATCTTTTTTGTACAGTTCTTCTGTGTAATCTTGGCACCTCTTCTTAATATCTTCTGCTTCTGTTAGGTCCATACCATTTCTGTCCTTTATTGAGCCCATCTTTGCATGCAATGCTCCCTTGGTATCTCTAATTTTCTTGAAGAGATCTCTAGTCTTTCCCATTCTATTGTTTTCCTCTATTTCTTTGCACTGATCACTGAGGAAGGCTTTCTTACCTCTCCTTGCTATTCTTTGGAACTCTGCATTCAAATGGGTATATCTCTCCTTTTCCCCTTTGCCTTTCATTTCTCTTCTTTTCTCAGCTATTTGTAAGGTCTCCTCAGACAACCATTTTGCCTTTTTGCATTGTTTTTTTCCTTGGAGATGGTCTTGATCCCTGCCTCCTGTACAATGTCACTAACCTCCATCCATAGTTCTTCAGGCACTCCGTCTATCAGATCTAATCCCTTGAAACTATTTGTCATTTCCACTGTATAACTGTAAGGGATTTGATTTAGGTCATACCTGAATGGTCTAGTGGTTTTCCCTACTTTCTTCAATTTCAGTCTGAATTTGGCAATAAGGAGTTCATCATCTAAGCCAGTCAGCTCCTGGTCTTATTTTGCTGACTGTATAGAGCTTCTCTAACTTTTTTGTTCTGAGAGCTTAATCAATGCTATTTTCTCTCCCTCCTCCCCCTGAGATCAGGGAGGCAGTTTTTGCAGTAATACCCGATGAGCTCATGGGAGCTGGTGCTGCTCTTCATTTTTATTGAAACCTTTATTTTCTGACAGCCTGCATCCCTATATTTAAGGTCCAACCTAGGTGATTTCTGGACCAAGGCCTTAGTGTTTGTGTATCTTTATAAAGCTGCTTTAGATTCTTTGGTGGAAAAAAGATAACTTTTGCCTGGTGACCTGATTTTACTTGTCAGCAAATTATTCAACAATTCTGTGATTTCAGTTATTTCCTCAGGAAACTGTGTTTGATTCCAAATGAAACACTTAAGTGTTTTATCTGCAAATAACACACAATGTGTCCCAAATGTATGGACTTTAATTTATGAGTCATTTAAGGAAAAGAACTGTTAAAGGAAAACTGGGGAGGGAGGAGGAAGGCAAGAGTAGACAAGAAAGGAGAGGTTGAGGCTGTTTTATAGTCTCAGCAGAAGGGATGGGGAGAGGATACTGAATGAATAACTTAATCTTGAATTACAATGGGGTATACTGGTATAAATCCAAAGGAAAAGCTCTTCTAAAATTAAAAGAAAATCATTCAGTCCATGCTTTGGAGGTGAAACCTCTATGATTCTAGTTTAATGTTTTGGGACCATTCTGTTTTGCTCAGTTGCTGTGGATTTGCTTCCTTGTAGAAACAAGGAAGAAATCCCTCTAGAGTTCTGCAGGCTGGTTGGTGCTTCATAAACAAGCCAGGAAAGATTTTATAAACTCCTCCCAGAAGGATACAGTATATAAAAGAAATAACATTAAAATTTTAGTAGCCTCATTGCCAAGATCGTTTATGTTCCTACATGCTAGGCATATCATTTTCTGGTAACTAATAATGGCTCTCTCTATACAATTCATGAAACAAGAAGCATTTCCTCTTCTCACCTGAGTGTGTTTCCTGAGCCTTTTTCCAAAGCCCAACATTTAAAGGCGAGAAAGGCATTCTTCTCATTCTGAAAGCATTTATTCAGACTCTCTGGTGTACTTACTAGCTAGTCAAGCAAGAGGCAGAGAGGGGTGATTCGAAAGGAGACAACGGGGCACAAGACAAGGCAGAAGGATCCTAGGATGACAGAGCCCCTGATCAAAAAGCATGTCTTTGAGGGCAAGTAAACTTACACATTTCATTCATTCAGTTCATTCACTCATTCCTTTATCCATTATTTGTTAAACATTTATTAATGTTAAACATTCGCTAAACATTATTAATTCATCTTGTATTTAGGCAAATTCAACATGAACAAAATCAAAGACCTAGAATTGACTGGGGAAATAGTGCCTTGTACATAATATTCAGTAATGGTTAGCTATTATGTTTACTGGCTTCCCAGGTGATGCTAGTGGTAAAGAATCCACCTGCCAGTGCAGGAGACACAAGAGACACAGGTTCGATCCCTGAGTTGGGAAGATCCCCTGGAGGACGGCATGGCAACTCACTGCAGTATTCTTGCCTAGAGAATCTCATGGACAGAGGAGTCTGGCAGGCTACAGTCCATGGGGTCATAAAGAGTTAGACACAACTGAGATGACTTAGCACGCATTATGCTTACTAGAAAATCAAAAAGTTAGTATCACAGGGAGCTTCTACAAATTAATGAGAAAAGGAAAAACACAGAAAGTTGAGCAAGGATTATGGAAAGACAATTTAAGAGGAGGAAATGCTAATTCTCAATAAACCTATAAAAATATGTCCAGCTACACTGGAGGTCAGAGGAAAACACTGATTTAAACAACAAGATATTGGTTTCACACATCAGGTTGGCAGAATTTTAAAAGGCTAGTGAGGATGGGGAGAAATAATTGCTACAACTTTGGGGAAAGAAATCTGGAGGGGCCCATTAGAAATAGAAGTATACATATCTTCCTTGGGCTATGGTTCATTTTGGCTAGAACCAGGTGAGTGAGTGTTTGTGGGGAAAAGAACACAGGGTGAGAATTGGGTATGCACTCGGGAGCTTGTATCTGCCATGGGAACCCCTGGCAGAATCTTACCTGGGGAGTGGAAAGTGATGAAGATAGATGTAGTGCTTCAGAAGGATGCTCTGGCTGCGGTGTAGACAGTGATGGACAGTCACAGGGCTGGAGACAGGGAGACGGGTAACTGGCTGTGAAGACAAGTCCAGACATAAGAAAATGAGGGTCTGACATGATGGCAGTGACCTGAAAGGAGTGGGTACTATCAAAGCACTCAGGATGCAAAGTCAGAGGCCACCTACACAAATACCCGAGAGTAGGCTGGTACAGTGAGAGACTTTTATTTGTTTGGGCTCCAAAATCACTGCAGATGGTGACTGCAGCCATGAAATTAAAAGATGCTTGCTCCTTGGAAGAAAAGCTATGCCCCACCTAGACAGCATATTAAAAAGCAGAGACATTACTTTGCCAACAAAGGTTGGTCTAATCAAAGCTATGGTTTTTCCTGTGGTCATGTATGGATGTGAGAGTTGGACTATAAAGAAAGCTGAGCACTGAAGAACTGATGCTTTTGAACCGTGGTGTTGGAGAAGACTCTTGAGAGTCCCTTGGACTGCAAGGAGGTCCAGCCAGTCCACCCTAAAGGAAATCAGTCCTGAAAATTCATTGGAAGGACTGATGTTGAAGCTGAAACTCCAATACTTAGGCCACCTGATGCAAAAAGCTGACTCATTGAAAAAGACCCTGATGCTGGGAGGGATTGGGGGCAGGAGAAGGGGATGACAGAGGATGAGATGGTTGGATGGCATCACCAACTCGATGGACATGAATTTGAGTAAGCTCTGGGAGTTGGTGATGGATAGGGAAGCCTGGTGTGCTGCAGTCCATGGGATTGCAAAAGAGTCAGACATGACTGAGTGACTGAACTGAACTGTGGGTTGGTACGATGCAGATGTCTCAGGAGGCAGAGACAGAACAGACTGAAGAAGTTCAGGAAACAACCTGCCCTAGATCAAATTGTGAGATAGCTCAAATTTACATTAAGGTCTTCCTCTTACCTTTCTGGTCTGAGCCCTCCTGCTATCCTGGATTACCCAGAACTCTGGACCACAGGGCAACCCTCAGGAGCGCTGCAGGCTTCAAAAGTCTCTAAACATTAAGCTGTGAGCTGCTACAGGGCAGGGATTGCATCCCTTTCTTTACTGTGCCCCACCCTCTAGCTTATCTGTCACATAGCAGGTGCTCAATGAGTATTTGCTTATTTTGTGTTCTCATTTACTAAGATAACTGACTAAATCACCAAAATATACAAGACAGCAACTTAACAGGTGACCTTCCCGGAGTCCACTTTAACCCAAAGAAATGTACTAGTGGTGGGAAAATTTCTGGGAGATGGAGAACTTTGGGAATTGATTCTTCCAGGACTGTTAAATCTCACAACACAGGCAAAAACTGAATATTAACTACGTTGTTTTTTTTTTTTTAATGTCAAGGGAAAGTGCCACGTTTGGTTATGAGAATCCAATGAAATAATCTACCAAAAAATGTTTAGAAGAGGGTAATGGAACAGACCTTGAACGTAGAATAATACCCCCTCTAGGCCCTCCTGCGCCCCTGCAGCCACCGCTCCTTGGAGGTGGGGTTGCTCCTCCCCGCCACGGCCCCTGGCCTCGGGCGTGGTTTAAGTCCTCCGGGCCGCCCCCCCTAACCTCGGACGCGGGGTAGCTCCTCTCAGCCGTTCCTGCGCCGTCGCAGCCTGGCACTCTTGGCCGCTGCCCCTGACCTCGGACGTGGGGTAACTCTTCTTGGCCACTGCCCCTCGAGCATGGGATCCTCCCGGCTTCTGACCCTGATCTTGGACGTGGGGTAGCTCCTCTCAGCCGCGCTAAGTGCGCCGGTCGCAGCCGCCGGCGCTAAGGGTGCCGGTCGCAGGCGTTCAAGGTCAGAAGGGGCGGTGGTGAGGAGGGTGGTGAGGAGATACCCCACGTCCAAGGTAAGGAGCAGCAGCTGCGCTTTGCTGGAGCAGCTGCGAAGAGATACCCCACGTCCAAGGTAAGAGAAACCTGAGTAAGACGGTAGGTGTTGCAAGAGGCCATCAGAAGGCAGACACACTGAAACCATACTCACAGAAAACTAGTCAATCTAATCACACTAGGACCACAGCCTTGTCTAACTCAATGAAACTAAGCCATGCCCATGGGGCCATCCAAGACGGGCGGGTCATGGTGGAGAGGTCTGACAGAATGTGGTCCACTGGAGAAGGGAATGGCAAACCACTTCAGTATTCTTGCCTTG
>NW_011494836.1:1077003-1078651 GCF_000754665.1 Bison bison bison | reverse complement strand
CAATATCACAGTAATCCAAGTCTATGCCCCAACCAGTAATGCTGAAGAAGCTGAAGTTGAACGGTTCTATGAAGACCAACAAGACCTTTTAGAACTAACACCCAAAAAAGATGTCTTTTTCATTATAGGGGACTGGAATGCAAAAGTAGGAAATCAAGAAACACCTGGGGTAACAGACAAATTTGGCCTTGGAATATGGAATGAAGCAGGGCAAAGACTAATAGAGTTTTGCCAAGAAAATGCACTGGTCATAACAAACACCCTCTTCCAACAACACAAGAGAAGACTCTACACATGGACATCACCAGATGGTCAACACCAAAATCAGATTGATTATATTCTTTGAAGCCAAAGATGGAGAAGCTCTATACAGTCAGCAAAAACAAGACCAGGAGCTGACTGTGGCTCAGATCATGAACTCCTTATTGCCAAATTCAGACTGAAATTGAAGAAAGTAGGGAAAACCACTAGACCACTCAGGTATGACCTAAATCAAATCCCTTATGATTATATAGTGGAAGTGAGAAATAGACTTAAGGGACTAGATCTGATAGAGTGCCTGATGAACTATGGATTGAGGTTCGTGACACTGTACAAGAGACAGGGATCAAGACCATCCCCATGGAAAAGAAATACAAAAAAGTAAAATGGCTGTCTGGGGAGGCCTTACAAATAGCTGTGAAAAGAAGAAAAGTGAAAAGCAAAGGAGAAAAGGAAAGATATAAGCATCTGAATGCAGATTTCCAAAGAATAGCAAGAAGAGATAAGAAAGCCTTCCTCAGCAATCAATGCAAAGAAATAGAGGAAAACAACAGAATGGGAAAGACTAGAGATCTCTTCAAGAAAATTAGATATACCAAGGGAACATTTCATGCAAAGATGGGCTCGATAAAGGACAGAAATGATATGGACCTAAAAGAAGCAGAAGATATTAAGAAGAGTTGGCAAGAATACACAGAAGAACTGTACAAAAAAGATCTTCACGACCAACATAATCACGATGGTGTGATCACTGACCTAGAGCCAGACATCCTGGAATGTGAAGTCAAGTGGGCCTTAGAAAGCATCACTACAAACAAAGCTAGTGGAGGTGATGGAATTCTAGTTGAGCTCTTTCAAATCCTGAAAGATGATGCTGTGAAAGTGTTGAACTCAATATGCCAGCACATTTGGAAAACTCAGCAGTGGCCACAGGACTGGAAAAAGTCAGTTTTCATTCCAATCCCAAAGAAAGGCAATGCCAAAGAATGCTCAAATTACTGCACAATTGCACTCATCTCACACGCTAGTAAAGTAATGCTCAAAATTCTCCAAGCCAGGCTTCAGCAATACGTGAACTGTGAACTTCCAGTTGTTCAAGCTGGTTTTAGAAAAGGCAGAGGAACCAGAGATCAAATTGCCAACATCCGCTGGATCATGGAAAAAGCAAGAGAGTTCCAGAAAAACATCTATTTCTGGTTTATTGACTATGCCAAAGCCTTTGACTGTGTGGACCACAGTAAACTGTGGAAAATTCTGAAAGAGATGGCAATACCAGACCACCTGACCTGTCTCTTGAGAAATTTATATGCAGGTCAGGAAGCAACAGTTAGAACTGGACATGGAACAACAGACTGGTTCCAAATAGGAAAAGGAGTACGTCAAGACT
>NW_011494836.1:1074029-1076525 GCF_000754665.1 Bison bison bison | reverse complement strand
TCAGAGTTTATTTTGGGGGGCTCCAAAATCACTGCAGATGGTGATTGCAGCCATGAAATTAAAAGACGCTTACTCCCTGGAAGAAAAGTTATGACCAACCTATATAGCATATTGAAAAGTAGAGATATTACTTTGCCAACAAAGGTCCGTCTAGTCAAGGCTATGGTTTTTCCAGTGGTCATGTATGGATGTGAGAGTTGGACTGTGAAGAAAGCTGAACGCTGAAGAATTGATGCTTTTGAACTGTGGTGTTGAAGAAGACTCTTGAGAGTCCCTTGGACTGCCAGGAGATCCAATCAGTCCATTCTGAAGGAGATTGGCCCTGGGATTTCTTTGGAAGGAATGATGCTAAAGCTGAAACTCCAGTACTTTGGCCACCTCATATGAAGAGTTGACTCATTGAAAAAGACCCTGATTCTGGGAGGGATTGGGGGCAGGAGGAGAAGGGGACGATAGAGGATGAGATTGCTGGATGGCATCACTGACTCGATGGACGTGAGTCTGAGTCAACTCCGGGAGTTGGTGATGGACAGGGAGGCCTGACGTGCTGCGATTCATGGGGTCGCAAAGAGTCGGACCCGACTGAGCAAATGAACTCAACTGAACTGAATGCAACAGAGATTCAAGTCTGTCAGAACACTATCTGGCTCTACACAAAGTCACATACAGAATGTCCGAGTCTGGGTATATTTGAGGGCTTTGTTTTAGGTCTATCAATCTGTGGTACCCAAGCATGGGAAGTTTACACTGAGAACCCACTAGCTTGGTCTACAGTTTTAGTATTTCATATTGTAGCTGCTTTGGGCTTTGCACAATCCATACCTGCTCCAGGCTGATGAGTGACTCACCTGACTGTCTCTTTCTTTACCCACTTTGTATTCTCCCAGAACCACGGGGGCCAGGCCATCGACAGTCCTCACTGGGTCCACACTGGTGTGTGTTAGTCTCTTTCGTGTCAGCAGCAGAACCAACTCCTGGAGGGCAGTTAGAGTGTCTAATTAGAGTGTCTTCTACAAGGCTGTGTATTTGATGCACAATGGCAGCTGAGTAAATGTCTGTGGATTTCAATTAGAGTAAACCATGGAAAAGAGGAGAATTTCAGTGTCCTCTGACTGGGTTCAAAAGGAGCTGCCTCTAGAGGTACAGCAGATGCCGAAACCAGATTTATTGCTGGTCCCCAGAGAGGCCAAGATTTGGCCTTCAACATCCTCCACTTTATATACTTCATTCACATCATCTACTCAGAAATGATTTCTTTGATAGTCAGTAACCATAACAATATGATCATAATGGTCATATGGTAATGGCAAGCTATTTGCTATTTATGGGTCAAGCAATATGCCTCATATTTATATGTTTTAATTTTATTCTCACAACAACCCAGTAAGAGGAATTATTATTCTTGTTTGATCATTAAAATTAGAGAGGGTAGATGATTTGTCCAAGGTCACTGGACTGGTAAGTGATGGAATCTTCTGCTCTCTAAATAAAACCTGTGCTTGAGTCACAGCAAAGGCTGTTTGCTGTTTCTCCCCACCCTATCCCCACTCACATTTACATGTCAGCATGGCAGGCATTTTTCTTGGTGTTGAAAGGTAAAGAAATATGAATGAGTCATTTATAGTAAAGTGTGCTTAGAGCTTAGTGACAAAGGAATGTATTTAAGTGCTATGGAAGATCGAGGCAGAGATACCTAAATTAGATGGGCGTCAGGAGTAGGGCAGTCTTTTCAAAGGAAGAGATCAATGAATGTAATTTTGGAAAACAGTACGAGTGTTACAGGTAGAAAACGGAGACGATTTGTTTGGGGAAATGCTAAGCATTGAGTTGAATTCTGATTGATCTCTGCACTAGCTCTAGGGTTTCGAAAAACTTACTTAAACTTTTTGAGCATTGATATACTCATTTTAAAATGAGGCGAATAATTTGTCTCATGCAGGGGTCTGATGAAAGCCAACGTGAAAACATAGGTAGAACACCTAGCTTGTTGCCAGGTATGCAGAAGGCATTTGTAAATGGCGGTGATGGTGGATAGTCATTATTAACATGATTGAAGGAGGAGGCTCGTAGTAGAGCCCCTGGACAGGTGAGAGTGCTGAGGGGCTGCTGAGTAACTGGAGGCAGGAATAATGAAGCCTGGACTCAGGCAACAGGAGACGGAGAAAAGAGGCAGATTAGAGAGAGATTTCAGAGGTTGTAAGAGAAATGGAATAACCTGGTGATTGGCTAGATTATAAATGGAGGTAGAGAGAGGAGACATCTTCCAAGTCACTACCTCAAATGCAGGGGTGGGGACCGCAGAAGAGGAGAATATATTTGAGCACATCCATTGTTTAGGGCCCACTACCATGTAGGGTCAGTTCAGTTCAGTTCAGTTCAGTTGCTCAGTCGTGTCCAATTCTTTGTGACCCCATGAATCACAGTACACCAGGCCTCCCTGTCCATCAACAACTCCTGGAGTTCACTCAGACTCATATCCATCAAGTCGGTGATGCC
>NW_011494836.1:1073514-1073794 GCF_000754665.1 Bison bison bison | reverse complement strand
AAGTACTGGAGTTTCAGCTTTAGCATCATTCCTTCCAATGAACACCCAGGACTGATCTCCTTTAGGATGGACTGGCTAGATCTCCTTGCAGTCCAAGGGACTCTCAAGAGTCTTCTTCAAATCCATAGTTCAAAAGCATCAATTTTTCGGCGCTCAGCTTTCTTCACAGTCCAACTCTCACATCCATACATGACCACTGGAAAAACCATAGCCTTGACTAGATGGACCTTTGTTGGCAAAGTAATATCTCTGCTTTTGAATATGCTATCTAGGTTGGTCA
>NW_011494836.1:1057395-1073414 GCF_000754665.1 Bison bison bison | reverse complement strand
GATCTTCATTTTCTGAATGTTGAGTTTTAAGCCAGCTTTTTCACTCTCCACTTTCACTTTCATCAAGAGGCTTTTTAGTTCCTCTTCACTTTCTGCCATAAGGGTGGTGTCATCTTCATACCTGAGGTTATTTATATTTCTCCTGGCAATCTTGATTCCAGCTTGTGCTTCTTCCAGCCCAGCGTTTCTCATGATGTACTCTGCATATAAGTTAAATTAGCAGGGTGACAATACACAGCCTTGATGTACTCCTTTTCCTATTTGGAACCAGTCTGTTGTTCCGTGTCCAGTTCTAACTGTTGCTTCCTGACCTGCATATAGGTTTCTCAAGAGGCATGTCAGGTGGTCTGGTATTGCCATCTCTTTCAGAATTTTCCACAGTTTATTGTGATCCACACAGTCAAAGGCTTTGGCATAGTCAATAAAGCAGAAATAGATGTTTTTCTGGAACTCTCTTGCTTTTTCGATGTAGGGTCAGGAGAGTCTTAAACCCAGTCACTTGGTATTGACAAAGTGACTCTGAAAAGGGGCTCAGCATGATTGTCGGGGCTGGGAGGAACATGGTGCCATGTATTTTTAACCCCTAACCTCATGTTCCAGGTAATATCTGTGATCTTGAAGACATGTTAGCATGTTGAGACAGTAACCCCCCAATTATTTGCAATGACACTATTTCCTTAGTTATAAAGCATCTTTTACTCTCAGGAAGATTCAGAATTAAATATAGAGACAAAGTTAGGATATCAATAATTCTTGTCTTAAGGAACTTGTGCATATTTGTTACTTGAAGTACATGCTATAAATATTTAAGGGAACTGAGCCTATTAGAGTAAACAAGTAACCTTGCTTCCAATATAAATTTGTAGTTGAATTATTAATTTGTGACTTGTGACTTTAAGTTGGAAAAATATAAGGATATGTTTGTAAGTTTAAAAATAGGATTAGAAATCTTAAAACATTAAAAAGTATGCTTAATAGCCATGTATAAGAGTAATTTACATTCTTAAAATAGTTGGCTTGTTTGTTAGATAGTTGAGATACTTAACATGGAAATAAAATGTATAAATACAGCTTAAAATGTTTGAGGGTATTTTTTAAAATTAACTTAGCTTATACATTAATTTAATATATTAATCAAGCCTTCCTTACAAGTCATGTTAAAATTTGCCAGCTGTAAAAACCGAATGATAATATTTGTAAGTGAACTAAAACCTCAAAAAAGGCCTAGACTTTCCATTTTTAATATTAACATATAACTTATTAAAAAATGAAGTTCCTAAATAATCTTTCCTATTTGCAAAATCCTCTCAAGGTACCAAAACCACATATAATACATTGACATGATATATGCCTAAATTAAAATGAACATTATGCTTCTCAAATAATATATATTTATATTATATATATATATATTTCTCTATCTAAATTTATATATTAAATATAAAGATACAAATAATATTTAAAATATGTCAATATTTACCTTACTACTAATAATGTATTCTTCTATATATAATAACATGTTCTCAATATATACTTTGTGTATATGTTTACATATTCTTTTTTCCTCTCATAGAAATAGCAGTGGTGCACAAATACTGCACACTAAGGGTTAGATGGTCTTGTCTGAAAGCTGTTTGCTAAGGCTCTGATATCCAGTAACCCCAATAGAGAACAAGGGGATTTTGCTCTGTGAAGCCTAATTGCCTGCTGAATAAATGAATAGATGCAGTGCTGTACACGCCAAATGAAGGTAAATATTGACCCTGACACCATATGTTTGCTTGGCGCCAGCTGAAGTGTGCTGGCAGGTTTGATTAGTCAGGGGGTCCACCAGCCAGCAAGCAGGGCCTAAGTCATTCAGAAGCACAGTCTGGGAAGAGACTGAAACATCAATAAGGCTCTCCTGTTGGTGCCTTAATCCACCACTCCGTTAATTCTTTCACCAAAGTCTACTAGTGAAATCTGAAATCCAGAAAAGGAAAAGTAGGATGGATATTGATTGCCCAATCTCTGATGGTCCCCTGGGAGCCTTTGTTACATCAGGCTGAGGAGGAGCACACCTTTGAGTTATTTCACCTTTACCTTAAAAAGGAGTGCTTTCACTCTAACGGGTCAGACCCGTGAGTGTGTAGGAAACAGCAGCATGCCCAAGTGCTACACAGCCCCTCCCCGCAAAACCACTGGCTGGCAGAGTCCTAGCACCTCCCTGAACCCCTCAGCCTCACAATGAGGATAATACTGGCCCTGGTTTTGTCACAGGGTTTAGAACCTAAGTGAAGTTCATTATATAACAAGTCCTGGAGAAAAGGGCTGTGAGTTTTTGAAAAGCTAGTTACCATGATTTCCGAGTAACAAGGAGTAACTCTGGAGCACCCCCTCACCCACCGTTGTTTCTGTCTCCCTTCCTGCTTCCCACGCCCAGAGTGACCACAGAAAGGGCAAGGAGAGGGCAGGCTCCCGGCAGCCATGGTGGCTTCTGCAGGGGAAGAAATGCCTTCTTTTCTCCTCATTCTTTTTGAATTAAGAACTCTTGGTAATAGATTCTCCAAGAAATGGAATTTGCACATTTTAAGGATGCATAAACTCATAGAAGCTAAATGTTTTCGTTTAATAATAGATAAAACTTGTTTCCAAGAAATAGCATAGAGCTCATAAGTAAGTGGTCCTTGAAAAATAGGTATTTAGGTTGATTATTTGGTTCCTGGCTATCCCATACAGTTAGAAACATGGGTGTGAGTTTCACACAGGATTACATTTGGCCACCTTTAACAAAAGACAAATAACAAAGGTTTGAACAGGTGGATTTTCTTCCTTCCTTCCTCATAGAGAGGCTGAGACAGGCTGCCCAGGCTGACATGGTGCTTCCATGCATGCTGGGCAGAGGTTCCTTTCTTGGTCCCCATCACTGTCTTTACCTGGCTGTTTGCATTCCAGCCATTCCATTCAGCCACCAGCAGGGATGGCGGATGTTGCTTGTCTCCTTTATTCTTGGTAAAGACTGAGACAGATTTTTAAAAGGCTCTCAGGGGCTTCCCTGGTGGCTCAGTGTTAAAGAATCCACCTGCCAATGCAGGAGACCTGGGTATGATCCCTGACCCAGGAAGATCCCACAGGCCCCGAGCAACTAAGCCTATGCACCGCTACTATCGAGCCTCTGCTCTAGAGCTGAGCCCACCCGCTGCGGCCACTGAAGCCGCTGTATCCCAGAGCCGAGTCCCACAGTAAGAGAAGCCACCGTAACGAGAAGCCCACGCACAGCAACCAGAGAGCAGCCCCGCTCTGCTCAACAAGGGGAAGCCTGTACAACAATGATGATCCAGCACAGCTAAAAAAAGCAAATAAATAAAACTTAAAAAAAGGGAGGCTCTCATGAAGTATTATTGAATACTTAACACATCTTACTGGTCAGGTCTGAGCCACATGGTCATATCTACTTCCAAGGGAATTTGGGGAAAAGGCTCAGCTAAAAATTGGGGTTTCATTTCTGAGGTAGATTATATGCTGTATTTTGTTTTGATATGTAGATAATGGGAAGGTAAATTTATACCTCAAGTTATAAATAACAAAATCAGAAATATCTTTGCATAAATACTCAGGGACTACCTCTTCGTACCGAATTTGAATCCATTGCACCCATCCTTACTATTAACAGGTTTTTGGAGAAGGAACTAAATCAATTACTTAAAAGCTCTGAATACGTATGATGCTCCAGGCAGTACCTTGGGTGTTACACGTAAAAAGCTGAATAAGGTGCTGCCTCTCCCTTCAAGCCCCTCATAGTCTGACAGGGAAGACAGACACACAGAAGAACATTTTTAATTATAATACTATAGCAAAAAATAATCTACTCAACCAAAAAATCCACATCATGATTTTCTAGAGTCTTATTTGCCCTTTTATATTATGTAATATCGGAGACGGCAATGGCACCCCACTCCAGTACTCGTGCCTGGAAAATCCCATGGACGGAGGAGCCTGCTAGGCTGCAGTCCATGAGGTCGCTAAGAGTCGGACACGACTGAGCGACTTCACTTTCACTTTTCACTTTCATGCATTGGAGAAGGAAATGGCAACCCACTCCAGTGTTCTTGCCTGGAGAATCCCAGGGACAGGGGAGCCTGGTGGGCTGCCGTCTATGGGGCTGCACAGAGTTGGACACGACTGAAGCGACTTAGCAGCAGCAGCAGCATTATGTAATATGGATCTAGCTAAAGGAAGATTAATGCTTGCTAAGAACATTCTGTAAGGCTGCAGATTCCACGAGGCCAGAAACCTTGCACAGTTTACTCATTGCTAAGCCTGGCACACAGTAGGCTGTCAACAAGTTCTGACTGAGTAGTAAAATGATTGGAAATATTTGAGGAAAAGGGGAGTCCAAGTATCATTTTTTAAGTGTATACTTTATACAACATGGAAACTTGGTACATGAAAATAGATATTTGTCAAAGACAGAAGGCAAAGGATGATTATTTACCTTGAATAGATGGTCTTCATTTCAGAATATGATTTGCCAAATAGCCCTGTATATTTAAGCCATGATTTGGGTAGTAGACATTCATTGGTTACTCCTACCTTCTTTCTATGCCTCAGTTGTCTAATTTTCCTTCTCAAAGCCTCTATTTGGTGATCCATGTGATTCCAGAGAAGCAAATGTTGCCTATCACTTGGGAGGTGACTTCTGACCTAGGCTAAGCCATTCAGTACAGTCTCCCTCTAGCCACAGTGATTGTTTCAGGAATGAATGATACCACCATCACCACCAGCATCATCAATACCATCTTCATAGTACATACTAAGTACCAGGCACTGTTCTAAGCACTGTGTTAGTCCATTTAATCCTTATAACAACCACAAGAGGTAGGGACTGTTATAACCCTTTCTTGGTGCTACTCTGAATCTCAGAGCTATAAATAGTGAGCTGGGTTGCATTCTGAACTCAGGCAGTTTGGCTGTGGAATCTATGCCCCTAATGACTCCACTCAACTGCATGTAACTCAGACTGGTCTATCAGAGTGAACCCTGGGCCTCCAACTAACAGAGTTAGGATGACTGGCTCCCTTTGTGTGGCGTGGACAACAGATGTGAGCCTTGGAATTACTCCAGCATCTGATTGCTTCAAGAGAAGTTAGGCTGAGCTAAAGACTAATATGTGGTAAAAGGACACAGAGAATCAGAGTCAGTTTTTGAATGATACATGTAATTTGTAGTCAGCAAGGCAATGAACTCTACTCTAAAGGATGGTTTAAGTTCAGTTTTCAAAAGCATCCCCCTATTATTTGATCTACAAAAAAATCATATACATGCATACTTTCTTATATATAACTGTTACCTGTAAATATTTACACCTATGCCCTTCACATATATTTACCAATGAACATGGTATAAATACAGAGACATTAGTAGTAGTGAGTCAATTATTTAGCAGAAAAGAGTAGTATAAACTAATCTAATTATCACTACTATACTTTGTCAATTTTCAAGATGATGTTTTTCCCTCATATTAATATTTCTGAAATTGGGTTATTCTATAAATGATAGTTTCTTCAATTAGTTCTTTCTTGGTGGTAAATAAGATACTAATATAATCAGTGGCATCTTAGACTCAATGAAATATGGTAATTTGATTGTGGCTTGATATATATCCCCTCTTGAATACCACTTTATCTTATCTACAACCTGAACTAACCATATTCAGATACATATATGTATATATATTACTGGTATATACATTATAAGTACATACAACAAAACTTAATTTCATACTTTCTTAGAGTTTTGGGTGATGTTATTTTACATGTGATGGTGAATTGTAAATGAAAAAATAAACAAATTAAGACTGAGGGGAAGGGATCATAATGGAGTAGGAGGACATGGAGCTCATCTTCCCCACAAATATATACACACAAAATCTACATACAGAACAATTATGATGGAAAATTAACTAGAAACTGACAGAATTCCTATACCATCAAAGCAGCAAGGAAGATCACCATGTAACCAAGGAGGATGGAAAAAAGGCATCAATCAAATCAGGATGACTGTTCCTGGGAGGGATTTGTTAGGCCAAGAAGGCCCACTTGGGCTTCTCTTATGGCTCAGACAGTAAAGCGTCTGCCTGCAATGCAGGAGACCCGGGTTCCATTCCTGGGTCAGGAAGATCTCCTGGAGAAGGAAATGGCAATCTACTCTAGCACTCTTGCCTGGAAAATCCCATGGATGGAGAAGCCTGATAAGCTACAGTCCATGGGGTTACAAAGAGTTGGACGTGACTGAGTGACTTCACTTTCTAAGGCCCACTTGGGCAGACATGTGGGATTCAGCAGGATGAGCTATAATTTGGGCATCCCAGTCCTGTGTTTGTGCACAGAGGAGACAGCCCTCTTTTCTGCTGAGAAGTCCAATAAGACAGAATTGTCAGAGAAACTGAGTCTCTGCTCAAGAAGAGTGCATGTGTGCTGGCTTGCTGGTAACCAGGGTAGAGAGCCTCGCACTGGCAGCTGCAACCTTGTGATGCCTATACAACAATACATCCTCCAAACCCAGAATACACATTCTTTTCAATCATGAATGGAACATTCTCTAGGATAAATCACATACTAGGTCACAAAACAAGCCTCAACAAATTAAAGAAGATAGGAATTATTTCAAGCATTTTTTCTGATTACAACAGCATGAAACTAGAAATCAACCACAGAAGGAAAAAATGGGAAAAGAATGAACAGTGGAGACTAACAACATGCTACTGAAAAACTAATAGGTCAATGACAAAAATCAAAGAAGAAATTAGAAAATACCTTGAGATGAATGAAAATGAAAGCATAGCATCACAAAGTTGATAAATGTGACAAACGTAGGTCTAAGAAGGAAGTTCATGGTGATATAGGCTTTCTTCAATAAAAAAGAAAAATCTCAGGTAAGCAACTTAAACCATCACCTAAAATAATCAGAAAAAGAAGAAAAAACAAACCCAAAATCAGCAGAAGAAAAGAAATAATAAAGACCAGAGAAGAAATAAATAAAATAGAGATTAAAAAACAGAAAAGATCAATAAAACCAACAGCAATTTTCTTTTTTTCTTGATATATATTTTTTTGAAAATAAACAAAACTGACAAACTTCTAGCCAGGCTCACCAGGAATAAAAGAGAGAGGATTCAAATAAACAAAATAAGAAATGAAAGAGGAGAAATAACAACAAATACCACAGAAATATAAAAAAAAATCTTAAGAGACTACTATGGACAGTTACCTGTCAACAAATTGGAAAACCTAGAAGAAATAGGCAAGTTTTTGCTGCTGCTGCTGCTGCTAAGTTGCTTCAGTTGTGTCCGACTCTGTGTGACCCCAGAGATGACAGCCCACCAGGCTCCCCCATCCCTGGGATTCTCCAGGCAAGAACACTGGAGTGGGTTTCCATTTCCTTCTCCAAGGCAAGTTTCTAGAAGCATAAAATCTGCTGAAACTGAGTCAATAAGAAACAGATAACTTGAACAGATCATTAGTGAAATACAATTTTTAATAATAATAAAACAAAACTGTGCAAACAGAAGTCCAAGACTAGAGGGCTTCACTGAGTAGTTCTGCCAAACATACAAAGAAAAGTTTATACCTATATTTCTCAAACGATTCCAAAAAACTAAAGAGAGGAGGAAACACTCCCAAATTCATTCTGTGAAGCTCCCATCATCCTGTACCAAAACCAGAGAGACAGAGAAAGAAAGAAAATGACGTGTCAATACCTTTATGAAAAAGGATGCAAAACTCAACAAAATATTAACAAACCAAATCCAAAAATACATAAAAAGGATCATACGCCATGATCAAGTTGGATTCATCCTAGAGATATGGTTCAACTTAAGCAAATCAATCAATGTAATATGCCACATTAACAAAAGTTAAGATAAAAACCATATGATCATCTCCATAAATGCAGGAAAAAAAAAAGCAGTTGAAAAATTTCAACATCCTTTCCTAAAAAAAACTCTCACCAAAGTGAGTACAGTGAGAACATATCTCAACATAATAAAAGCCATTTATGACAAACGCACAGCCAACATAATACTCAACAGTGAATAGTTGAAAGCCTTCCTACTAAATTCAGGAACAAAACAAGGATGCCCACTCTCATCAGTCCTATTTAACATAGTACTGGCCTGGCCATAGCCATCAGATAAGAAAAAGAAATAAAAGGTATACAGATTGGAAGGGAAGAGGTAAAACTGTGTGCAGACTACATGACACACTACACAGCGAAAGCTGAAGTCTCCACACAGAAACTGTTAGGAGTAATGAATAAATTCAGCAAGTCACAAGGTTAATACACAGAAATCTGTTGCATTTATTTACATTAACAAGGAATAACAGAAAGAGAAAATTTTAAAAATTCCACTTAAAATCATGTCAACAAAAAATTCCTAGTAATAAACAACCAAAGATGTAAAAGACCTGCATGCTGAAAACTACAAAACATTGATAAAGGAATTTAAAGCAGATTCATGGATATGAAAAGATATTTCAAGCTCTTGGATTGGAAGAATTAATACTGTTAAAATGGCCATGCTGCCCAAAGCAATGTATAGATTTAATGCAATCAAAATAACCATGTCATCTTTCACAGAACTAGAAAAAACAATTCTAGGATTTATATGCAGCCAAAAGTGGCTCAGAACTGCCGAAGCAATCCTGAGAAAAAGAAGAACAAAGCCGGAAACATAAACCTTCCAGATTTCAGACTATACTACAAAACTACAGTAATCAAAACACAATGATATTAACACAAAGACAAACATATAGACCAGTGGAACAGAATAGAGAGCCTAGAAATAAAGCCACACACTTGCAATCAATTACACAAGGTAGTTGTGTAACTGACACGACTATGACAAGGAAGGCAGGAACACACGATGGAGAAAAGACAGGTTCTTCAACAAGTGATATTGGGAAAGCTGGACAGCTATATGCAAATCAATGAACTTAGAACACTCCCTCACACCGTATACAAAAATAAGCTCCAAATGGTTTAAAGACCAAAATATAGTACATGACAATACAAAACTCCTAGAAGAGAACACAGGAAAAACATTTTTGGCTGTAAATCTATGTTCAACATCACTAATGAAAAGAGAAATGCAAATCAAACTATAATGAGGTACCACCTCACACTGGTCAGAATGGCTATCATCAAAAGGTCTACAAATAATAGATGCTGAAGAGGGTGTGGAGAAAAGGAAACGCTTTTACACTGTGAGGACACTAACTGGTATAGCCACTATGGAAAACCTATGGAGGTTCCTCGAAAAACTAAAAGTAGAGCTACCAGATGGTCCTAAAATCCCATTCCTGGGCATACAGTCAGAAAGGATGAAAACTAATTCAAAAAGATCCATGCAGCCCAATGTTCATGCAGCATATTTACCACAGACAAGACTTGGAAACAGCCCAAGTGCCCGTCAACAGATAACTGGCTTAAGAAGATGTCTCTCACACACACACACACACACACACACACACACACAGTGGAATACTACTCAGTCATAAAAAATGAAGTATTGCCCTTTGTAGCAACATGGATGGACCTAGAGAATATTGTTTAGAGAATTAAATCACACAGAGAAAGACAAATACTATGTGATATCACTTGTATGTAGAATACAAAAAATAATACAAATTAATTTATATACAAAACAGAGACTCACAGACATAGAAAACAAACTTATGGTTACTAAAAGGGAGAAGGAGGGAGGGCGGGACAGACAAATTAACCATATGGAATTAACAAATAACAAACTACCATACATAAATAGATAAGCAAGAGGACTTACTATATAGCATGTTATTATATATTCAATATCTTACAATTAAATGAGGAGGGTATCCAAATAGACTAGGTGGTAGGTACTGTGATGAAACTCAACAGGAAGCTCTCCCTTCCTTAAAAACTACTCTTTGTGATGTAACCTGCTTAGCAGGGTCTTCAATACTCTTTTTTTTCTGAATGGCATTATTTTGATGTATGAGGTAGAATAAGAGGGAGCTGCTGGTAAAGAATGAACTGTCCCCTTTTAAAAAATTATTCATAGGTAATTAGAAATAACTTTGATTATTTTTTTGAGAGGTAGATTCTAAAGCAATGATTCTCACAGTGTAGTTCCCACCCAGCACCATCAGCAGCCCCAGGGAACCTGTGAGAGATGCAGTTCCTCGGGTCCCATTTCAGACCTACCGAATTCAAAACTCTAGGGGCGGGGCCAGCATCTGTATTTTAACAAGTCTTCCTCCTGGTTCTTCCGCATAGCCTTCAGGGGTTTAAGTAATTAAATTATGCATGTCAATGTTTTAAAGGTGTTTTTTCTTTTTTCAAATTAGTTAACTTTCTGAAGTTTGGAAAATGTAAAATTATAAAAAGATGACAGAAGACATGAATTGTTTAAATACATCTTCCTGAAGGGAATATGGAGCTTTAAACAGAATGTGGTGTCTGGCATTTTGAAGTGCATGTTTCAGCAAAGGGTGGGGGCCTGTTTAATGTACAGTGAAGCTGCTTCTTCCAGGATGAGATTCCTGCAGTCCATCGCAGATGGTCTACATATTTCTGTAAAATTATATCTACTCTGAATTTGTTTGTCATTTGACTCATCTACATGGGCTTATTATGACAGAATGTCATCTTGACCAAAGCAAATATTTTCCTAAAAATCTCTGAAGAGAGATCAAAGGTTTTGACACGAGGCTTTAAATAGAGTGTATTATGTTATGCACATGTTGAAAATCTATATGATTTTCCTGGGGAGAAAAATATGTTTCAGTAGTATCTTGTTAATTTGTATCTCTGGATAGACAGAGAAAATTTTCCTCCAAAATCCTGTAGACAGTATATGTTCAAATTTTGGAGACATTACCAAAGGTGATTCCATCTTAATATTCACACCAGCAGTGTATGGAAACACAAATTGTCCCCCACCCTCACCAATGCCTGCTACGGTGGTGTAGTAGCCATTCTGTTAGGGCTCTAATTTTTTAGAGCCCTAACAGATCTGAATTTCTGATCTGAATTTCACTTTCCTAATGACAAGTAGCATTGAGCATATTTTCATGTGCTTATTTGCCATCTGTCTATCTTCTGGTCCAGTGATTCCGCTCTTTTTTATTTCAAAAGAACTAAAAGCACATGTCCATACAAAAACATGGATCCTTGCTATAGACTGAATTCTGTCTCCTCCAGATTTATATGAAAGTGAAAGTTGTGTCCAATTCTTTGTGACCCCATGGACTATATAGTCCATGGAATTCTCCAGGCCAGAATACTGGAGTGGGTAGCCTTTACCTTCTCCATGGGGTCTTCCCAATCCAGGGATTGAACCCAGGTCTCCTGCACTGCAGGCAGATTCTTTACCAGCTAAGCCACCAGGGAAGCCCAAATTTATATGCTGATGCTCTAACCCCTAAGATAACTGTATGTGGAGATAGAACCTATAAGGAGGTACTTAAGGTTAAAAGGGTCACATGGGTGGGACTCTGATCGAACAAGTTTAGTGTTTTTGTGAGAGAAGATGCACAGAGCTCATGCTCTCCCCAGTAGCTCCTCATAAAGAAGAGATCATGGGAGCATGCCGTGGGGTGGCAGTCACCTGTAAGTCAGGGGAAGGGGTTTCACCAGAAAGGAGTCATGCAGGCATCCCGATCTTACTCTTCCATCATTCAGAACTGGAGGAAATAAGCGGCTGTTGTTGGAGCCACCCAGCCTGTAACCTTTTGTTTTGGCAGCTGGGGCTGAGTAGTACAGTCCTCACAGCAGGATTTGTCCTATTTATATTATTTGTAATAGTAAAAATCTAGAAATCACATAAATGAATGGATAAGCAAATTGTGGAATACACAAGTTCAAAGCAATACTACTGAGTAATACAAACGAACAAACCATTGATATACACAACAACATGGATAAATATCAAAAAATTATGCTAAGGGAACTAAAGCAGACCGAAAAGAAAAGAGCTGGCACTATTATTCCATTTATATAAAATTCTAGAGAATGTCAATAGCCGATTGTGACAGAACGATCTGAGATTGTCTGGGAGGTGAGGTGTGGTGAGGAGTGAGAGGGAGAGATTACAAAGATACAGAAGTAAACCCTAGGGGGTAATAGACAGGTTTACTAGCTCGACCATGATGATGGTTTCACATATACGTAAGTTAAAACTTACAGACTGTGTACTCTAAATATACAGTTTACTGTGTGCCAGTTATAGTATTTCTGGACCAAATTTGAGTCTGCTAGCCTGGCCAAAGTAAAGCCAATCTCCTGATTGGTTGGTGGTGAAGGAAAGTTTGGTGTTTTATTGCAAGGCACTCAACATAAGGACAAGGTTCAGAGAACCAGCGGCTCATACTCAAGTCCTACACTCCCCAGTGGCTTTCAGGGAAGGATTATTATAAAGACTAGGTGAGGGAGAAGGCAGACCTCCTACTGATTAGTTAGTGGTGAAGTAACAGGGTGGCGTTTCAAAAATTAACATCATAAACCTTCTGATTCTAACTGGTCTGGAGTCTAAATGCTAGTGGTCAGCAGTTAACTTCTTCCACCCTGTAGGA
The DNA here is from genome assembly GCF_000754665.1 of Bison bison bison. NCBI lineage: Eukaryota > Metazoa > Chordata > Mammalia > Artiodactyla > Bovidae > Bison > Bison bison. The sequence goes on along the minus strand of NW_011494836.1, from coordinate 1,060,824 downwards.
ATTTTAGTATCTTTAAAGCAACTCAATCAAGATTGCCGGGAGAAATATCAATAACCTCAGATATGCAGATGACACCACCCTTATGGCAGAAAGTGAAGAGGAACTCAAAAGCCTCTTGATCAAAGTGAAAGAAGAGAGTGAAAAAGGGGGCTTAAAGCTCAACATTCAGAAAACAAAGATCATGGCATCTGGTCCCATCACTTCATGGGAAATAGAGGGGGAAACAATGGAAACATTGTCAGACTTTATTTCTGGGGGCTCCAAAATCACTGCAGATGGTGACTGCAGCCATGAAATTAAAAGACGCTTACTCCTTGGAAGGAAAGTTAAGACCAACCTAGATAGCATATTCAAAAGCAGAGACATTACTTTGCCAACAAAGGTTCGTCTAGTCAAGGCTATGGTTTTTCCTGTGGTCATGTATGGATGTGAGAGTTGGACTGTGAAGAAAGCTGAGCGCCAAAAAATTGATGCTTTTGAACTGTGGTGTTAGAGAAGATTCTTGAGAGTCCCTTGGACTGCAAGGAGATCCAACCAGTCCATTCTAAAGGAGATAGGTCCTGGGTGTTCTTTGGAAGGAATGATGCTAAAGCTGAAACTCCAGTACTTTGGCCACCTCATGTGAAGAGTTGACTCATTGGAAAAGACTCTGATGCTGGGAGGGATTGGGGGCAGGAAGAGAAGGGGATGACAGAGGATGAGATGGCTGGATGGCATCACCGATTCGATGGACATGAGTTTGAGTGAACTCCAGGAGTTGGTGATAGACAGGGAGGCCTGGCGTGCTGCAGTTCATGGGTTCGCAAAGCGTCAGACATGACTGAGCAACTGAACTGAACTGAACTAAAAACAACTCAAGGATATGGCTCAGAACATTATCTATAGCCCTCAAGGAGGAACTAAAAGTCCTTGACTTGGTCTCCTGGGTAAAGTACTATTCTTTTGTCTCGCTTGACTGTTTTCTTGTGTTTCTGCATTTTCTCAGTTCTCTGATTAAATTTTCCCTTTGGAACCTGGAAGGCCTAGGAGGCTAAAGCCTTTCTATAAACAAGAGGCAAGGGGACATGAGGGTGGTGACTGTTCCTGGGAAGGCCACCCAGTACCCTACTTCATTTCAGTAGCTCAACAGGCTATTAGACAAAGAAAACCTGTGGCACTTCTACTCTCTCCTGGCAACTCTGTGTTAAGTGGATTTTCTTTTCTCCATTTTGATAAAGAAATGGAAAAGAAAATGCCTCAGCCAGAAAAGGCTGTCATATGTACAGGACTCCACAGCTTTGAACTTTCCCTTGTGAGGAGCCTAGAACAGAACTCTGTCCCACCCCAAAAAGCTAGCTTTTCCATTACCACTGGAGGTAAAGCAAACAAAACCACAATACCAAAGAACATAAAACCGATGGCAGTAAACTCAAACCCAGCAAACAGATAATTACATTTGGGATTTATCTTTTGTTTTTTCAAGTTTCAGTTCAGTTTAGTTCAGTTGCTCAGTCGTGTCCGACTCTTTGCGACCCCATGGCTGCAGCACGCCAAGCCTCCCTCACCATCACCAACTCCCAGAGCTTGCTCAAACCCATGTCCATCCAATCAGTGATGCCATACAACCTTCTTATCCTCTGTTGTCACCTTATCCTTCTACCTTCAATCTTTCCCAGCATCAGGGTCTTTTCCAATGAGTTAGCTGTTCGCATCAGGTGGCCAAAGTACTGGAGTTTCAGCTTCAACATCAGTCCTTCCAATGAATATTCAGGACTGATTTCCTTTAGGATGGACTGGTTGGATTTCCTTGAAGTCCAAGGGACTCTCAAGAGTCTTCTCAAATACCACAGTTCAAAATGGCCAGGTGTGGGAAGGTCCATTAGGAACTGCAGGGCACATGAGTGGATAGTCTTGTGGTTCTAGGCCTCTGCTCGCTTTATCGGTTTCCCCAGGGAGAACTGGAGGTGTGGTCCAGGAAGGGGCAGGTTGCATCAATTCTTCAGCGCTCAGCTTTCTTTACAGTCCAACTTTCACATCCATACATGAGTACTGGAAAAACCATAGCTTTGACTTTGTCAAAACCATAGACAGGCCTTTGTCGGCAGAGTAATGCCTCTGCTTTTTAATATGCTGTCTAGGTTGGTCATAGCTTTCCTTCCAAGGAGCAAGCATCTTTTAATTTCATGGCTACAGTCACCATCTACAGTGATTTTGGAACCCAAGAAAATAAAGTCTGTCATTGTTTCCATTGTTTCCCTATCTATTTGCCATGAAGTGATGAGATGCCATGATCTTAGTTTTCTGAATGTTGAGTTTTAAGCCAGCTTTTTCAAGCTTAGGTGCTCTACTGGATATTGTCGCAAAGAATCAATCTTTCAATCATATTTGGTAATTTGGGTGAGGAATATTATATGACAGAAAAGCTTCCACAAGAAAATACACTAAAATCTAGAATAATAAGATGTCAGCTCATGGGAGGCAAAACTTTGTCAGTGCAGTCCAAAGCCAGACACACAATTTGGTTAGAAACGCAAACCTGCTTCAATTGGACAGTGAGCTTGAAAGAAAAAACAGGGTTTGATTCTTAGCTTTAGGTTAAGTTCACACCACATATAGTGGATTTATTGCTCTTTGGGGGTTGTGCTAATTCATGTTTACAGAGAGGCTTTCTACAGAAGGTTCTTTGTAGCAAATCACTATGGGAGGAAATTCCTTCCAAAGTTGCATTGTGTATTTCCATTTTACTGTGCTGCGGATGCCAGGTTTTTGTTTTTTTTTCTTCGAACTAGTAACGTCCTAGGCTTTAAGTAAATTGTTCACACTTGGGCTCCGTACCTTAAAAGTGGTAGAGGAGAAAGCTCAAAACTGTCTGACGCGCAAACTCTCACTCTTTCTAATACTCAGTATAAAGTAGAGAAACTTTCTGGCAGGCCTGCCGCAACCATGCCCGGAGCTCTCCCTAGTGTTTCCTCTAACTTCCACTTGTATTAACTCACTTCTGGTTCCCATCTGGAGAGCGCAGATTGCACCTGCTCAGAAGGCCAGGGGGAGCCCCGTTTCACCCGCAGCCCAGCCTTGGTTGCTTGTGCACGGACAGGAGTGCCCACCAGGGGGCACTGCAGCCTCGGAGCTGTTGTGCCTGCCCGTCCTGGACAGAGCCAGAGGCGCGGAGGGCGTGGGACTGGCAGCGTCGAGCGCCGGGGTCCGCGCGGAGCCGCGCCCTGCCCCTTCCTAGAGCACGCCTCAGATCTCCCCGGGAAACCGATACAGCGAAGAGAGCTCGGGCCCGGGGCCGCGAGGCGGACCGCTCCCGCGCCGCGCGGTTCCCGTGAGGACCTTCCAGCACCTCGCCATTTGACCATCTCTGCTCCGCCCTCCATCCCCAGCCGAGACCCCGCCCCAGAAGGGGCGCCCCCTTCGCGGCCACTGGGTCCGGGCTTGGCTCCCGGG
>NW_011494836.1:1055308-1057226 GCF_000754665.1 Bison bison bison | reverse complement strand
CTCGGTGCGGGTGGGCTGGGGAGGCGGCGGTAGTGGACTGAGGGACGACCCTCGCCACTGCCCCTGCGGTGGGCCGGGACGTGGTGGGGGCACCCCTGACACAAAGGAACAGCCGAGTGCTCCCGGGTCGGCGAACCGAACCGGGGGCTGCGGGGTGGGGTCGGAGCTGGAAACGCGCGCCCTCTGGGGACCCCGGAGGCGGAGAGGAGGCCGGTGCGTTGCTTCTGCGCTCCGGCGGGCGTAGGTGGAGGGGGCCGCAGGGCTTCTAGGGGCTTCCAAGTCCGAGGTGGGCCCGGAGCTCTCGTCCCTTTCTTTTCTTGCCCCTTGACCCCTTTGACAGGCGACTTTTCTCGTCCACAGGGCTGCGGGAGGGGCCGCGGCGCCCCCGCCTTCGGAGGAGCCGGAGCCGCAGGATGCGCGGGGACTCGCCGCCGCCCTCCGCGCCCAGTTCCGCCGGCGCTTCCCCGGCCGCTCCCGGGCGCTGACGCTTTCCCGGGCTTCCCCGCCCTCCTTACCTTCCGTCCGCGCCGCTCCGGACCCCGCCGGTGACTGGTGCTTTCGGCCTCGCCGCGGCGCCGACAGTCCGTTCATGCCTCGCGTTTGAGGGCAGGGGGTGGCTCAGCGGCTGGCTCGCAGCTTTCTCCGCTGGCTGAGGCCCGCCACAGCCGACATGGGCTGTTTCTGCGCGGTTCCGGAAGAAACTTCTATTGCGAAGTTTTGCTTCTGAATGAATCCAAGTTAACTCTCACCACCCAGCAACAGGGCATCAAGGTAGGCACGGGTCGGGGGCGTGTGCCGGGGGAGGGGCTGCGCAGCCGGGAGAGCGAGGGGGTCCGCGGCTTTGTCCCAGCGCTGTCACCCGGGCGGGGCGGGCGGCGGGGCGTCTCCGCACGGTGGGAAGGCGCGGCAGCTAACCCCCGCGCTCAGATGCGGGGTGGACGTGTCAGGCCGAGTTAACTTTGAGTCCTTCATAAAAGAGAGTAAGTTTGACGTCTGGCAGGATCGTCCATGCACCAGCTCTCAGCTGCAACCCACCGTCCTGAAACAGACCCAAAGCTCTTCCCTACCTCGTTCTCCTCCCAAGGCAGCTAAGGCCCCCAGAGCTCTCAGAGAGGCGCAGAACTGAGTATACAGGCGATCCTCGGCTTTGTTGAACGACTGTTTTTTCCTTGATAGGATTACTGGGAAAGGAAAATAGCTCATTCGTTGAAACGCATGTATTAGGTGGTTGTGATTGTGTCGCCTGTGTTTGTGGTTGGGTAATGTTAATAATTTCCTTTTCCGAAAGCAACCTGGTTTTAGCCCCATGTTTAAGTAAACATCTCTCCAAACGAGGTAATAACTTTGTGTCTCTTAGTAGGTCATTAAAATGCAGTTACCTCTATTAACCTGAAGAACCCAAACAAAAAGGCTATGGGAGCTTGCAGACATCCACTTCCTTAATTTTGATGGGCTCGTGTTTACGGTTGACAACCTGAAGGAAGCGCCTGCGCGCTGGTTTTTGTCTCGCAGTAAGGTAGCTACCTAGAGATGATCGCAGTCCCGAGTGTTTTGTTGTTTTCTCTTTCTCCTTCAGTTTAAAATCACTTCGGCATTTCAGATACCTCCGCTGCTGAGTCTGAGGAGGGGAGATCGCCCTTCCCCCGCCTCTCTCTCATACAGCAGGCCGTCTGAAAAATAAAGTGAAGGCTGCCAATTGTGTTGTCCTTGTCTTGTCATCTCAGAATTTAATCCTAGTGGCGTAGACTCTGGGCGTTTCCTTGTGTGAGTTAGTTTTTAACATAGCTTAATACACACTAGAGTAACTGTTCTCTGTCAGAAGTTTCAGCTTTGAATCATTCTTGGTGTACAGAATTCTGATTTTACAGCTGTCTTTTTTTTTTTTTTTTTGGTTAGAGAAAGGAGGTAAAAATGATCA
>NW_011494836.1:1038501-1055190 GCF_000754665.1 Bison bison bison | reverse complement strand
CCCAACATGAAATCAGGGAAAGAACTTACAAGATGATGTAACATTCTTTGGGGTACTGTTCAAATAAAATAGGCAACACTCCCCAAAACATCATACATTTTTGATAACATATAGATTCTCTTTGGCTTTGAAACAATTAGAGAAAGATAACTCATGATCTGATACTAAAACAACAAAGCAATCTTTCTGAAGTCCAAAGTCATCTGGTATGTGAGCTTCCTATTTTATCATGAAAGCCCTATTCCTGTCAGCTGTGGAGCTTGTACATTATTCTGTCAAGAGAGCAGCCAAGACTTGGGATCAAATGGAATAATATTGTCAAAGAAACATGAATCAAAAATCCTGATCCATAATTACTTTTTATAACCTGATGGTGCTTATCTGGTTTTACAAATAGGTGAGTGATTCAAAGGCATTCACAACTTTATAATGCTGTTATTTTGGATATATGCCATTTAACTAAACAATAATTTAGGCATGCCTTTGTTGAAAGTAATCATTTTGCAGCAGCCATGCCCTCTTTCAATGTCACGAAGCACGCCACAGTTATTTTGATGGCCATATGTGTAACACAGATGTCTGCTGAAGTTAACCACGTTATCTGTAGCTACTATACTACCATAAAATGCATGTGTTAAGCACCTATCTGCTTGTGCCCGCGTGCTCAGCAACTCAGTCGTATCTGAGTCTTTGCAACCCCGTGGACTGTAGCCCACCAGGCTCCTCTGTCTGTGGGATTCTCCAGGCAAGAATACTGGCGTGGTTTGCCATTTCGTTCTCCAATCTGCTAATGGTATGTACTAAATTAAACACACACATATGTGCTTACAAATGATATAATGTATGAACAGCATCTTACATGATATTCAAACACTGAATGAATATTATGTTTGTGTATATTATTGTTTTATACATACTTGGCATTTTCTTTAACTCCTACTTTAGTTTGTAAATGAAATAGTAAACAATTTACTACAAAGTCAATACCCAATAACTACTATTATAGTGTTTTCCTTCCAGAATAGTACTCTTGATAATTTTGATTATCGCTAACTAAAGTTAGCTAAGCATATGACATTTTCCCCTGAAATTGAAATAGAATTTTTTTCAAAAGTATTTTCTAATATTTATTTTGAGATGACCCTTTTTCACATTCTATCTTAGATGAAGACATCTAATCTTGTGTTAAAACTACATATTTTAACCCTTAATGGGAGGAATTTTACTAATTCCTAAACATTTAATAATTTGCTTGCATTACCATTATAATAATGCTTTATAAATTAAAAAGATTAGTTGTAGTAAATTTAAGTAGAAGGCATAGAAATAAGCTTTGTAAAACATTTTTTCCCCCTCTGTACTATTTTGAAAAACACTGTGGATTTGTTTAAACACCAAGTTACTCATTGAAAAGTTAGTTATAAGTGATTTTTTCCTGCAACTCCGATCAAAGTTTTTCCTTGACTTTAGGCAAAAAAATCTACATATTTGTTCCCATGGGAAGCATTTCAGCCTGAAGACAATAGTTAAACGTCTTATATCTTCAGATTCAAGTGAAAGTGAAGTTGCTCAGTCCTGCCTGACTCTGCAACCCCACGGACTGTAGCCTACCAGGCTCCTCCACCCATGGGATTTTCCAGGCAAGAGTCCTGGAGTAGGGTGCCATTTCCTTCTTCAGGGGATCTTCCCGACCCGGGGTTTGAACCCGAGTCTCCTGCATTGCAGGCAGACGCTTTACTGTCTGAGCCACCAGGGAAGCCCCTTGTTAAGATGCGTAGCATTTAAATGGAAAATAGTTTTCTGTTTCAAAAATAATTAGAAAAATAAAACCCGGTGTCATATTCATACTAATAAGAAATAGCTGTTTGCGTTCTTAACTTACTTTAGAGGTAACCTTACCTTGTCAAACAGAAAGTCTTTTGCGTGCAGATTGGAGTTTGAGCCCTATCCAAGATTTAAAAACCCAAGTTTATATAAACTGAATGCTATTGGTTGTGTGTCTAGCCACACAATAGCTTTTAGCTGTTTGTTCTCTGCTGCTATCTCTGTTGTTTATTTTAGTAGGAATTTCTGCTGTGGTTGGTCTCTTAGTTTTTTGAGCAGTGTTTGTTCAGGAAAAGTTTCGTTTTGTCCTTTGTAATTTTCTGTGCTGGGGGAGGTAGAAATCTTTCTTTTTGTTCTCTTGGAAAGCAAAACTTGAATGTGACTCAGACTACTTTTATTACTTGTCATTTGATTAACAAAAGATTTTTAGGGAAAAAAAAATCATGAGGTTTTATGATTTAGTTCACAAAATTACTGCTGCAAATGTGAACTAGATCAGTATTTTCATTTCAGCAAGATTTTAGTCCTCTGAGTAGTAATGTAATAAATACTGAGGTGCTTGTTTTTCCCTCAGTGTATTTGACTAAATTAATGAAACCAATGTGACAGTAAGATGGAATTTCCTTTAACTTAAAAAAACATGCTTTACTGAGATATACCATCCAATTCACACAGTTAAACCCATCCATTAACTTTTAAATGAAGTTACTTTCTGAATCATCCTGAGGTTCCTGAGGGAATATTATGAATCAGTTTTGATACTTTGATCAGAAACTTCCTAATAAGTTAGAAAAGCAGAACTTGGGGACTTGAATTATATGCATCTGTCTTACCAACAATTGTTTCTTATACTCTATTTAGATTGGTAAATAAAACATCTAAGAAGACTGAGAAAAAGGGAAAAGCAGTAGTTTTTTGCAAATCGTATTATATTTACATATAGCTATATCTTTTAATAGCAACGACATAAGGTACACAGTCAGGGACCTTCTAAACATAGGTTTAAGCAAGTAATTGTACCCCAGCATTTCTGGGGTATAAGCATTTCTGGGGTAATGTAAGATTGACTATGGGTCTTGACTGGTTAGTAAGTTACAGGTGACTGGGATAGTACACCTCTTTCACACTGCGTCTAGGTTTCTAAACCTCAAACGTGGTATCTGTGCCGTAACTGTTTAAGATGAACTACTACATAAATTCTCCCTCAAAAATTAAAAAAAAAAAGCTTGAAAGTATTTTTTCCAGCTTTATTGAGGTATAATTGACAAATGAAATTGTAACATGTTTAAGGAGTACAACTTGATGATATAATACCTGTATATATTGTGAAAGGCTTCCCACATCTCGCCATTGTTAACACATGCACCTCTTACACCTTTCTTTCTTATTGAAAACACTTGAGATCTACTCTTTCAGCAAATTTCAGTTATATACTATAGCCTTATCCCCTGTAGATACCATGTTATACTTTTAGATCTTTAGACTTAACTGCCCCCTCAATTTTACAAGACTTTTCCATGAAAAAAAAAATGATTAAAAATGCCATTTATTATCCATGGTTTTAAAGTGATTTAAAAGCAATTTAATGGGGAAAGCATTGTTTGTTACCTTTAGCAGATAATGACTAGCTATCCTTTTCTAGGGGCTTACACTTTTCTTGGTTGATACTGGATCACACTTTTTGCTGCCCTGTTAATTGTCCTTGAATTCTATAATATTGAGCTTAAACTGACTTTAAGTTAATTTCCAGTAGTCAGTATGGATGTTCGAGTTGGACTATAGAGAAAGCTGAGCGTGGAAGAATTGATGCTTTTGAACCGTGGTGTTGGAGAAGACTCTTGAGAGTCCCTTGGACTGCAAGAAGATCCAACCAGTCCATTCTAAAGGAGATCAATCCTCAATGTTCATTGGAAGGACTGATGTTGAAGCTGAAACTCCAATACTTTGGCTACCTGATGCGAAGAGCTGACGCCTTTGAAAAGACCCTGATGCTGGGAAAGATTGAGGGCAGGAGGAGAAGGGGATGACGGAGAATGAGATGGTTGGATGGGATCACTGACACAATGGACATGAGTTTGAATAAACTCCAGGAGTTGGTGATGGACAGGGAGGCCTGGTGTGTTGCAGTCCATGGGGTCACCAAGGGTCGGACACGACTGAGCGACTGAACTGAACTTTGAACTAAATTTAAACTGATACACAGCTTTTGTTGTTTTTGAGCATGGGTGGTATCTTAATCTATTCAGGCTGCTATAACAAAACACTACAGACTGGGTGGCTTATAAACAAGAGAAATGTATTTCTCATAGTTCTAGAGGCTGGAGGTCTGAGATCAGGGCTTCCAGCATGGTTGAGTGAGAGCCCTCTTCCAGGTTGAAAACTTGTTATGTCTTCATGTGGCAGAAGGGGCTAGGGAGCTCAGTTGGCCTTTTTTTTTAAAAGGTACTAATCCCAAAGGCCACACCTCCTAAAGACCGTCACTTTGGGGCTTAAGTTTCCAACATATGAATTTCAGGAGGACCCAAACATTCAGACCATAGCAGATGGTGATAAAATTAAATCTAAGTTGCAGGGTCAGAAGTTCAGACTCGACTTTCCATTAGATATATGGACAGTGGTTGTTTATTTTTATTATAAAATGAGTTGGGAAACTCATCTTTTGTTCAGTGGTTCATGTCAGGTTGTATCTTCGTGGGGCCAGATGGGTCTTTGTTGTGGGATGCTGTCTGCTCCATTGTAGGATAATTAGGTGTAATTGTAGCCTCTACCCAGGAGATGCCAGTCACACCGCTTGCCTAAGTTGTAAGAAGGAAAAATACCCCCAGATGTTGCCAAGTGTCTGATAGGTGAAATCACCCTCAGGTGAAAACCACTGTCACGGAGGGTAGCAGCTTCCCTTTTTCTTCTGTATTCGGTACCCAACCTTCTACACTGTATGCAGACTAACTTTCAGATGCCTTCTTTTTTCTCTTTTGAAAGAGAGTTATATGCCTCATAGGTTAGTGAAAACAATAGGAAATCTGTATCTGTAACTTGCTTAATATTCTTAGACTAGCGGGCAGTATACTGGATTGATGAAAAGCATGGGCTGTAGCATCAGACCACTAGATTTACATATTGATTCCACTGATTACTTATTAGATGTGAGGCCTTCAGAAAGTTACTTTTCTTCTCTGAATCTCAATTTCCCCATCTGTAAAATGCAAACAAAATAATACCCACTTCATGAATTCATGGTGCCTTGCATGTGATAAACACTCAGAAATTGTTGGTCTAGATTCTTCCTCCTCCTTTCCTTGTCCTCTTTTCCTTTGAGTGCTTCCTTCCTGTTTGCATATAAAGTCCAACCATCATTGTTTGAGTTAACATTCTACCTGACCTAGACCTTCAGCAGTTCTGTGTACCCAAATGACTTACTCTGTGGGTAGAACTGCTCAGTCTTCCAAACATACCTGACTTTCTTGCGCCTTATGCTTGGGATTGCTGCTGAGTGGTACCCTTTTGCCTTTCCTTAGCCACACACTCATCTGAACTCATCCTTTAAGACTTAAACTGAGCATCCCATCTGTTAGAAAGCCTTTAAGGCAGTTTGCCCTGGCAAAGCTAAGTGCTTGTCTGTGCCTTGCACACATCCTGGTATAGCACTTATCTCACTGCAAGCATCATTTCTAGATGCCTCTCTCTCCCACCGAAGCCTGAGAGCCCTTACCTGTGATCCCCAGCAGCTAGAGCTGTACACGTGTAATAGATACGTATTCGCTGTAATTTGAATAGGAGAATGAATGGAGTATTACTACTGGAATAGGCCCAACAGGCCATGTTGAAAATCTTGTGGATAATGAGATTCCTTTGCCATTTTATTTTTACTTGAAAAGATCCTAGAATAAAGTGAATCTTCTGTGAGAAATCCTGTTGCCAAGGTACTCTAATTTTTACATTGATAGTGGGTAGAAAATGAGATGGTGCAGTGAACTGAGCGCGTGCAGGACACTGAAGATCTAGCTGAGGAGCAGCTATTTCAGAAAACATGAGTTACACCATTTTTGTGTTACAGAACTAACTACTGAATCTTTCCTCTCTCTTTTTTAGCAGTGTAACTTTCCCCTTACAGCTTAAGAGTCTTTTGGAAGAAGGGCCTGTTTCAAGATGGGATAACAGAACCTCACACTTTAGTTGCTTTTCTTCCCTTGTCTCTGATTCTTTAAACCATTGGAGAACAGTGTCAGTTGGTTTCATAGTGTGGATTTACACAATTGGGGACCATTGGTATAATTTTTAATCTTGCTGTACTGCCAATTTTACTGCTAAAGCTGCATAAACCTCATCTGACACTTCTCTGAGGCATAATGGAGAAGACAGGGTCAAAGTTAAATACTGGTTTTTTATGACAAATGATGTTTTCCATTCTGATGCACCATGGATTTTTCTGCAGGCCTGTTATAAACAGGACCAGTCAGATGTCAGATTTGCCATAACCCTTCAGCTTCCCTGGTGGCTCAGGTGGTAAAGTATCTGCCTGCAATGCAGGAGACCAGGGTTCAATCCCTGGGTTGCAAAAATCCCTTAGAGAAGGGAATGGCAACCCACTTCAGTATTCTTGCCTGGAAAATCCCGTGGACAGAGGAGCCTGGTGGACTACAGTCCCTAGGGTCTCGAAGAGTCGGACACGACTGAGCAACTAAGCATGCACGCACTCCACCTTCTTTGGCTGAGCTTTGTCTCTGATATTTTAGCCACACGTAAAGCTCGTCCTTGATGCTCCTGCAGCCTGCTTTGGGTGGTAAGAGTAACTGCCATTTGCTCCTGTGTCACAAGATTTGTTTCTAAGTCTCGTATATTAAATGTAACCAGGCCCCTGTTATCACTCGTTTGGATCTAGACTAGGTGTGTTAAGGTCAGCGACCAGCCAGTTTAGTTTGTGACTCAGAGCCTATAACCACAGTTTGGAGAGTCTGTACCGTTCTCAGAAATGTGGATTGCATTCCTTGCCCTCTGAACCATGTATTTCCTGTTTTATTTTTTTTCCTTTTTAAAGTGAGATGGTCACTTTTCCTTAGTGCCGCCTATTGTTAATCCATTTCTCTGTAACTGAACACTCTTGCTGAGTCCCCGGAGGCTGAGATGGCTCTTGCAAGTAATTCACTGAAGTCAAGAGGGGGCCTGGCAGCGGTTTCCAAATGGGTGAGAAATTTGTTTTCAAGGATACTGATGTGCCAAGTGGAGATGAATGCAGGCCAGGAGACCTGAAAGGTGCTGAGCGCTAGACCCTATGAACAGTGACTGAAAGGTCAGATGTCAGAGGAGGAATGAGCCAAACAAGGCTCATTTCAGCTCCCGGAGGTTGCTGAAAGAGTACCTTGTCTTTTGGACTCTGTGGGAGAGGGAGAGGGTGGGATGATTTGGGAGAATGGCATTGAAATATGTATAATATCATATATGAAACGAGTTGCCAGTCCAGGTTCGATGCACGATACTGGATGCTTGGGGCTGGTGCACTGGGACGACCCAGAGGGATGGTATGGGGAGGGCGGAGGGAGGAGGGTTCAGGATGGGGAACACATGTATACCTGTGGCGGATTCATTTTTATATATGGCAAAACTAATACAATATTGTAAAGTTAAATAAAATAAAATTAAAAAAAAATCTTATAAAAAAAAACCCTTGTTTAGAATACATCTTTGCGTACGAACAGTGATGTGAGTTGGGGGTCAAGCTCCTGAGCTAGCCCATGGAGACTGTGAGTTTTTTTTTTTTTAATTTAAAGAAAATTCCCCCCCACCCCGCGCCCCCCAAAAAATGGAACATGTGGCTTTGCTGGGTCTTCGTTGTGGCACTCAGGATCTTTAGTTGCTGCATGTGGGATCTAGTTCTCTGACTGAGGATGGAACCTGGGCCCCTGCCTTGTGAGTGCAGTCTTAGCCACTGGACCACCAGAGAAGCCCCCCTGTTTGAGTTTTTAAACACTCGGGTCCCACCTTGCCCTTCGTTTAGAGCTGTGTTTGAGAAGCAATCTTGGAGCCTCTCCTGCCTTGTCACTTGTCAAAATTGGTTTTTATCCACCATTCTCACTGCTCCCACTTTGTACTGGAACCATCCTACTAACTGGGGTGCTGTGTGGTCATTTTTGGTCTCCCCGCTTCCCCTACCCTGCCCTGTGTTTAAATCCTGAAATAACTGATCTTGTGATGGACCACAGGACTCTTCTTTCCTCATCTGTGAGCTGTAGGGTGGGAAAACTGCCTCATGGAATGACCACAAATTTGAGAAAAGAATTTTAGGCACATAGCCTAAAAGGTGCTCGTGTTGGCAGGTGAGTTCTTTACCACTAGCGTCACCTGGGAAGCCCCCTAAAATGATAGCTGTCATTATGTATGATCTATGATTTGCCTCTCCCGCCCCAAATTCCACTTTAGGATATCTTACCCCGCAATCCAGCCCAAAGTGGTGCTAGATCTCTGAGAGGCATGGATGGGTTGGTTGTTAGAAGTAGGGAAACAGTGGTTCAATATCCATAGATACCAGTGATTTTTCAGATCTCTGTATTTTTACTCACATTGCCTCAGCTACCACTGGGATGCTGAAACTTTGCATTTGTACCCCTAGTGAGATTTCCTGCCTCTTATCTGGCTTGAGTTTCTGACTGCCTGCTGGAGGTCACAGTAGATGTCTCAGCCCTTCTTTTCCCTCCAGACTCTGTCTTCTGGCGCTGCCTAGTTTGGTGAATGAGGCTGCACTTGGTCTTGATCAGTTAAGATGCTTTGATTCTTGGTTACAGAGATTTCATTGCAGATTCTTTTAACATGAGATTTGTTTGCTCAGATCAGGTTCCCAGTTTCTCTTCATCTCTTCTGTGCCCTGTCATACTGGGAATCAGGGTCATATGCAGGTGGTAGCAGATGGGTAAATGGTTCTAGAGATGATACTTGTACGTGCCACTATGTGAGATGGGAGTGGAGGCAGGCTCTGTTGTAGGAGGGAAGACTCCTTCTCCCGAAGTTCACCAGCAGACTTGCCCTTGTGTCTTATAGCAAAGAGTCTTGTGGCCATTCTTGAACCACAGTGGCGATGGGGTCACCTTCAGGGTGACAGGCTCTGCTTGGGGCTGGGTAGGGGTGGAATTCTTTCCTAAGGGAAAGGGGAAGGGGTTCAGGCAGGAGGGAAGGTGGTCAGGATTGTCAGGATTTTGGCACCTGGGCTCTCCTTAAATTTCCACATCCTTCCAGACATTGGAATTCTACCACTTCAGTATGTTCCAGGTTCGACTCTTCTCCCCTCCTCTGATGCCTTCTGCCCTGGTCTAGATTGCTGTCAGTTCTCAGCTGGACGGCTGCTGTAGCTTCTCAATCTCTTTGGCTTAGTTTATATTCCTGAGCATGAGGGCTGCACCCCGGCCCTTCATGATGGGACCCCACGTCTATCTGACCTTACTCCCACCACCTGCCATATCCTTGTTGTGGATTCTGGCCAAGCCAAGCTGCTTTCTAGTCTGAATTCTCTACCTTCCCTTTCGTCCTGGTCTTTTTCTGCCTGGAAAGCCTCATCCCACCTCCTCTTGAGTGAAGTCCCCGTTCTCATCGAGCAGGGTTCTGCTCAGGTGCCACTTTCTCTGAAGGCTCTCTCCTAATCTGAATTAAGCCTGCATTTCATTGCAGGAGTTTCTGTACGTTCCTGCCCACCTCACCCTGGGAGCAATATCAGAAGATGATGAGGGCGTGAGTCTTGGTCATAGATAACTCTTGCTTCAGGTCTCGCTTCCATGTGTTAGTACTGTAACCACGGCCAAGTCACTACCCTCAGAGTCAGCTTCCAGTTCTAAAAAATGAGGATCAAATTCTCCACCTTATCCTGAGTACTGTGCATAACCCTTAGCCCCATGCTGAATGAGTGGGAGCTGTTGTGATAGACATAGAAAGCCTTGAGGGAGGGGACTATATCTCTTTTATGGGATCCCCAGGTCAAGCTGAGTTCCTGAGGAATCAATGAATGATTGTGGACTGGCTGAATTAATCTGAATAAGGAAAGGTACTTCCAGATTGATAGAAGCAATGAATCTGAGAAGGAATGACATCTTTTCACCTTGATACTTTCTTGGTTCCCTGGGTACACGTGTCCCTGCTTGACTTCTAATTTCTTATTTAATTTTTAAAAACAGTTTTATGGAGATGTATATCACATACCTTATAATTCACCCATTTAAGGTGTGTAATTCAGTGGTTTTTCATGTATTTACAGAGTTGTGCAACCTTCATCAAAATGAATTTTAGAACATTTCATCACTCCGAAAGAACTCTTATTAGCAGTCACACCTCCTTTCCTCCCGGCCCTCCTACCAGCTCCAGCTAGGCAACCACTCATCTTTCTGTCTCTGTAGATTTGCATATTCTGGACATTCCTTATAAATGGATTCATATAATATGTGGTCTTTTGTGCCTGGCTTTCTTCACCTTGCATTCACTTATAATATATGTATCAGTATTTCATGCCGTATTATTGCTGAATAATAGTCCATTGCATAGATATGCCATATTTGTCCATTCATCAGTGATGGATTTTGGCTATTACAAATAATTTTGCTATGAAGATTCATGTACAAGTCTTTATGTGAACATAATGTTTTAGTTTCTCTTGCATATATGCCTAAGAGTGAAATTGCTGGATCGCACAGAGTCGGACACGACTGAAGCGACTTAGCAGCAGCAGCAGCAGCAGCAGCAATTAATAGTTTGAGGAACTTGCAAACTGTTTTCCGCAGTAGCTGCACCATTTTACATTCCCACCAGCAGCGTCTGAAAGTGAAAGTGGTAGTTGCTCAGTCGTGTGTGACTCTGTGACCCTCTGGACTGTAGCTCACCAGGCTTTTCTGTCCATGGGATTCTCCAGGCTAGAATCCTTGGGTTTCCATTCCCTTTTCCTGGGGATCTTCCTGAGCCAGAGATCGAACCAGATCTCCTGTATTGCAGGCAGATCTTTACCATCTGAGCCACAGGGAAGCCCAGCAATGTCTATGGGGTCCAATTTGCCCCATGTTCTCACCAACACTTGCTTTAATCTTTTTGATTATTACTAACCTTTTGGGTGTGAAATGGTGTCTCACTGTCATTTTGATTTGCATTTTCCTGAAAATTAGTGATGTGAGCATCTTTTCATATGTTTGTTGGCCATTTGTATATCTTCTTTGGAGAAGTATCTTTAGTTTGTCAATTAAAAATGCTGAGTTATTTTTCTTTTTATGTTAAGTGTTTGCTGTGTGTGTTTAGTACGTTGTTGCTCAGTTGTCCAGTCGTGTCCAGCTCTTCTTGACCCCATGGCAAGTTTGTTTTTTTTTCTGTCAGATACTTGATTTGGAAATGTTTTCTCCTATTCTGTGGGATCTAAAAATTTTTTCTTGACAATGTTCTTTCATATACAAAAGTTTTAAATTTTGATGAGTCCTATTATCTTTCCTTTTGTTTCCTGTGTTTTGGGGGTCATATTTGAGTGACCATTACTTACTCAAATGTTATGAAGATTTACTTCTGGTTTTTTTTTTCTAGGAGTTTTATGGCTTCAACTCTTACACTTAGGGCTATGATCTTTTCTTCATTCTTTTGCATGTGGATATCCAGTTGTCCTAGCTCATTTGTTGAAAAAAGTAATTTTTTTAGTTATCAAAAATCAATTGACAATAAATTAAAGGTTAATTTCTGGACTCCCAATTCTATTCCCTTGACATACCTATCTATACCTCTTATTTATTTTTACTAATTCCTTGGTAGGATAGATGTGTATAATTCAGCAGAGAAAGCACTCCCAGTTAAAACAAATTTGACATTTAATATTTTGAGCAAAATTTCCTGTAAACTTCCTGGTGGCAGTAAAATATTGTATATTTTATCCACTTTTAAATCCACAGGAGCTTAGAAGAATGGCAGGCACGTGGTGGTGCTCAGTAAATATTCATCATATTTGAAGAAGGATTGATAGGAGGATTGTTTTAGTCATGCTGT
This sequence comes from Bison bison bison, assembly GCF_000754665.1. Classification (NCBI taxonomy): domain Eukaryota; kingdom Metazoa; phylum Chordata; class Mammalia; order Artiodactyla; family Bovidae; genus Bison; species Bison bison. The sequence goes on along the minus strand of NW_011494836.1, from coordinate 1,043,379 downwards.
TGTTGCTTTTGTAACTTGAAACCTTGGTTGTTGACTATTTAGATTTCCAAAATCTTTTCTGCATAAGCTTTGAATGTTGCTGTTCATGTTGTGTGAAGGATTTGCCTTTGGTTCTTCCAGACTCTTTCTGTAAATTACTTGATGGAGGGCTGGAGAAGAGTATTAGCATATGTTTTATGAATAACTTTGTCAGTCTTGGTAGTTAAGGGTGTAGTGTGTTAGGAAAGTTAAGGTCATTTAACTAGGTATGTGGATTTCATCTATTACCTTGCAACACACTGAGAAATTGCTAGATATTGGTCCTGAGCAGTGGAACGTGCAGTGCTCTCCCCCTGGGAAAGTGATGTAGATGGCTGGAAGATCATCATTTCTGAACACCCGTACCCTCTCCCATCCTCATGGCTTTCTTTCAGCCTTGAACTTCCAGGATTCCTAGTGTGATTGCAGGTTAAAACCTGGAGAGCAACTGTGGCTTCATGGAACTGGACTAACATCCCCTATGGCTGAGGGAAGTGGTAGCACATCTTAGTGGTACTGAAACTGGCGTAATATCACACCATAGGGGATGTTAGTCCAGTTCCATGAAGCCACAGTTGCTCTCTAGGTTTTAACCCAAAATCACACTAGGAATCCTGCTTATTTAACTTGTATGCAGAGTACATCATGAGAAAAGCTGGGCTGGATGAAGCACAAGGTGGAATCAGGATTGCAGGGAGAGACACCATCCTTATGGCGGAAAGCAAAGAAGAACTAAAGAGCCTCTTGATGAAAGTGAAAGAGGAGAGTGAAAAAGTTGGCTTAAAACTCAACACTCAGAAAACGAAGATCATGGCAACTGGTCCCATCACTTCGTGACAAATAGATGGGGAGACAGTGGAAACAGTGAGAGACTTTATTTTTGGGGGCTCCAAAATCACTGCAGATGGTGACTGCAGCCATAAAATTAAAAGATGCTTACTCCTTGGAAGGAAAGCTATGACTAACCTAGACAGCATATTAAATAGCAGAGACATTACTTTTCCAACAAAGGTCCATCTAGTCAAAGCTATGGTTTTTCCAGTAGCCATGTATAGATGTGAGAGTTGGACTGTGAAGAAAGCCCAGTGCTGAATAATTGATGGTTTTGAACTGTGGTGTTGGAGAAGACTCTTGAGAGTCCCTTGGACTGCAAGGATATCCAACCAGTCCATCCTAATGGAATCAGTCCTGAATGTAAATTGGAAGGACTGATGCTGAAGCTGAAACTCCAATACTTTGGCCACCTGATGTGAAGAACTGACTCATTGGAAAAGACCCTGATGCTGGGAAAGATTGAAGGAGAGAGGAGAAGGGGACGACAGAGGATGAGATGGTTGGGTGGCATCACTGACTCAATGGACATGAATTTGAGTAATCTCCGGTAGTTGGTGATGGACAGGGAGGCCTCGCGTGCTGCAGTCCATGGAGTTACAAAGAGTCAGACACAACTGAGCGACTGAACTGAACTGATTCAAACACTTCACAAATCCCAGTAGATATGCAGGCTACAGGCAGTTTCCTCTGTGAAGAAAATCTCAAGTGTCTAGAATCTAGATAATGCCACAGCTGTGGGTGACAAAATCTTTCACACAAACTGGTTGCTACGTGTTATTGCTTTTTCTGCCAGTCACTCATTCTTTTGCCCGGTAGTTCACGTCTGGTTCTCTGCCCCAAACCTGACTGTGGTCGTACGTCCTCAGATAATGCAGCCCTGAGATGCCTGCCCCCAAGTACAGCAGACAAGCAGGGGAGGATGTGGGAGAGATGGCATGCATTACAACAGACTGACTTTCACTTACCCTAGGAAGGCAGACTAGGCACGGGCATTTCAAGTCATCTAATGCAGCCCTCCCATTGGACAGCTGAGGGGACAGGGACCCAGTGAGGGGCAGTGATTTGCCAGAGCCCAGTCCGTGGTCCTGGAGCCCTGTCTTTGGTTTCCCGTCTGCTGATTTTTCAGTGCTCACCCACCCTCAGTTTCTTTGCAGTCTGCAAGGAACAGCTGGGAGCTGATTATGGGGGAAGAGGTCAGAACTGATTGAAAATCCTTTAGGTTTGCTGCCAATCTCGTCTCCTCTCATGCTGCCAACCCTTCCCGTTTCCTCCCTCTCCTCCTTAAATCAGGTCCTTCTTTTGGATTTGTGCAACTCTTTCTGGGTAGATTATATGAGGGAGAGACTCTTTTGTCTCAAATAATCTTTTTTTTTTTCCCCTCCCAATTTGGGAGTTTGCTTATGTGGAATTTTTTTTCAGAATGATACTAACTGCATTGCATTTTATTTGTTTTAACTTTCTGAAAGATGCTTGTTTATTTAAAAGGCTTAGAATAATGTATGGTTATGGTCATTGTTTTAGAGCTCGTATCACTCAGAGTTTTTCCTTGGTTTCTGTTTTGTAAAGTCTTTACCTTGAATTCTTACAGCTCTATTCTGGTATCTCTCCAGGAAAGAAAATTAAAAACTGATTAGTGACCCTTCTTATTGCCTGAGGGAGGGTGCAAGAGAGGAAAGCAAAAAGGTAAAATTGCTCTTTCGTTGAAAGGTTTCAGATGGGCCAGTCATCAGGAGGCTAATAGATCTTCCCCCCGATAACGATTATTTCATGCATCTGCTGCTGTTTACAAGGGCATTCTGAGGTTGTGCAAATTTTCCAGAATTCCTCAGGGAACCGGCTTCTTTTTCTTTCAGACAGTGTTTTTACATAATGTTCTGGGGTAGTTATTTGAAGATAAATAGGTTTTGAGTGTGAGGGTGTATGGTGGTCTGGACCAGTGCTGTGTGTCTGTAATTTTAAGTATAGATTTGTGAACTCACTTTTATAAGAATTTATTCAGAGCTTGTGTACCCAGTAGCACTTAGGATTTCTGGTAGGGATGATGAAATCGAGGGAAGACTCTAGCCTTTTTTTCCTTCAAACAAAAGTATGGGTATATTTAATTCTATCAAATGCATAAAATAGTAATTACACAGCCACAAGTCTTTTGTTCAATAATGATTTGATTCATAAGCATTTGAATGAAATTTACATAATTTTACATCCATACTGTTGAATTTTTAAATACTGTAAGTAAAAAAGCCCCCCGAATAATCAATTCTTATATTTCCTATTTATCCCTCTATGTATCCACACTTTAAAAAGTTACAAACTGAACATTATACAGAACGTGTAAATCATGTTTAAAAACCCGAGTTTTTAAAATTGTTGTACCCCAATATGATTCAGAAAAGTCCCCATGCTGACAAGTGCGGTCCTAGGTGGCAAACTGGAGGAGGGGATGAAAGAGACAGAAGCAAGTTTTCTGTCTTAATATTTTACTAACCCTCTCAGTTAAAAATGGTAATGTCATGAGAAATGACAGTTTAGGTTTAATATGAGTAATAGAGTTTGCTTTATAGTTAAGAGAAGTTTAAAGAGTTAAAAGAAATTTAAGTTTTAGGTGGAAAGACAAATATTTACTTATAAAGACAACATTCAATACAATTCATAAATAAGTACTGGGTTATATAGTGGAGATTTTAAGAGGTACACACATCCTTATAAGAAATGATGTTTCTTACATACTGAGGTGGATCGGTTAATCAGGAAAGGTATTTTAGAAGAAGTGAATATAGATTCACCTTCAGGTGGGGCTAGATGTGTTTGAAGGTTCAAAATCTTTCAGATTCTAGCAAGGTAGTATGGTATATAAATGATCCATTATGCAATATCCCTGGCCAGGTTTAGGGTGATACCTCTTAAAACAAGCACAGTAATATTTGCACAACTCATCATTTGAATATTCACAATAAGTGGGGGTAAATAGAGACTTCAAGTTGCCTTCTTCCAGATTTTGACTCTGTATTAGTTAACTATTATCTATTTATCTTTCATCTTGACTGACTCTTTGCAACACCATGGACTGCAGCCTGCCAGGTTTCTCTGTCCATTGACTTTTCTAGGCAAGAATACTGCCATTTCCTTCTTCAGGGAATCTTCCTGACCCAGGGATCAAACATGTGTCTCCTGAATCTCCAGCACTGGCAGGTGGATTCTTACCACTGGCACCACCTGGAAAGCCCCAGGTGTGTATCTATTCAGTTCAGTTCAGTTCAGTTCAGTCGCTCAGTCATGTCCGACTCTTTGTGACCCCATGGTCTGCAGCACACCAGGCCTCCCTGTCCATCACCAACTCCCGGAGTTCACTCAGACTCACGTCCATCGAGTCAGTGATGCCATCCAGCCATCTCATCCTCTGTCGTCCCCTTCTCCTCCTGCCTCCAATCCCTCCCAGCATCAGAGTCTTTTCCAATGAGTCAACTCTTCGCATGAGGTGGCCAAAGTACTGGAGTTTCAGCTTTAGCATCATTCCTTCCAAAGAAATCCCAGGGCTGATCTCCTTCAGAATGGACTGGTTGGATGTCCTTGCAGTCCAAGGGACTCTCAAGAGTCTTCTCCAACACCACAGTTCAAAAGCATCAATTCTTCGGCGCTCAGCTTTCTTCACAGTCCAACTCTCACATCCATACATGACCACAGGAAAAACCATAGCCTTGACTAGACGGACCTTTGTTGGCAAAGTAATGTCTCTGCTTTTCAATATGCTATCTAGGTTGGTCATAACTTTCCTTCCAAGGAGTAAGCGTCTTTTAATTTCATGGCTGCAGTCACCATCTGCAGGGATTTTGGAGCCCCAAAAAATAAAGTCTGACCCTGTTTCCACTGTTTCCCCATCTATTTCCCATGAAGTGATGGGACTGGATGCCATGATCTTTGTTTTCTGAATGTTGAGCTTTAAGCCAACTTTTTCACTCTCCACTTTCACTTTGATCAAGAGGCTTTTTAGTTCCTCTTCACTTTCTGCCATAAGGGTGGTGTTATCTG
>NW_011494836.1:1038097-1038401 GCF_000754665.1 Bison bison bison | reverse complement strand
TCTGCATATAAGTTAAATAAGCAGGGAGACAATATACAGCCTTGACGTACTCCTTTTCCTATTTGGAACCAGTCTGTTGTTCCATGTCAAGTTCTAACTGTTGCTTCCTGACCTGCATATAGATTTCTCAAGAGGCAGATCAGGTGGTCTGGTATTCCCATCTCTTTCTGAAGTTTCCACAGTTTATTGTGATCCACACAGTCAAAGGCTTTGGCATAGTCAATAAACCAGAAATAGATGTTTTTCTGGAACTCTCTTGCTTTTTCCATGATCCAGCAGATGTTGGCAATTTGATCTCTGGCTG
>NW_011494836.1:1029219-1037875 GCF_000754665.1 Bison bison bison | reverse complement strand
TGGCAATTTGATCTCTGGTTCCTCTGCCTTTTCTAAAACCAGCTTGAACATCAGGAAGTTCACGGTTCACATATTGCTGAAGCCTGGCTTGGAGAATTTTGAGCATTACTTTACTAGCGTGTGAGATGAGTGCAATTGTGCGGTAGTTTGGGCATTCTTTGACATTGCCTTTCTTTGGGATTGGAATGAAAACTGACCTTTTCCAGTCCTGTGGCCACTGCTGAGTTTTCCAAATGTGCTGGCATATTGAGTGCAGCACTTTCACAGCATCATCTTTTAGGATTTGAAATCGCTCAACTGGAATTCCATCACCTCCACTAGCTTCGTTTGTAGTGATGCTTTCTAAGGCCCACTTGACTTCACATTCCAGGATGTCTGGCTCTAGGTCAGTGATCATACCATCGTGATTATCTGGGTCGTGTATCTATTGCTGTGTGCCAAATTACATCCAAAACTTAGCAGCTTGGAAGAACGAACACTGTCCTGTACAGATTCTCTGGGTCCAGAAGCCAGGAGCAGCTTCAGTGGATGATTCTGGTTCAGGTTTTTCTGAGGCTGCACTCAACCTATGTCTGAGGCATCAGTCAAAGGGAAGCAGATGGTGGGACTACTTCTAAGCCTGCTCACGGCCTTGTTGGTAGGCTGTGGTTCCTCACCACGTGAGCCTGAGTGTCCCCACAACATGGTAGCTGGCTTGCTCCAAAGCAAGTAATCTTAGACAGAAAAACCAAGATGGAAGCCCTAGTTGTATATAACATCTGTTATTATGTTTATGTGGTATTTTGTTGGTCATACTAGCCAATCTTGGAGTTAGAGGGGACTGTATAAGAGTGTGAATACTGGGAGGCAGAGATCACTAGGACACATCTGGAAGAGGGACTGCCATAGTTACCAAGTGAGTTTTGGCATCAAACTTTAGATAAAGTTCTCAGTTTTTGTATCTTTTTGGGTTCTGAATTCCTATAGACTGTGGCCTCCTCAAAGTGATGATTTGTAAGGATGAACCGTGGCTCTGAAGGCAGTCTAGGACTGCAGGATAGCATAAAAATAGAGAAATGACTTTGGTGGAGGAATACGAAGCGTGTCTAGGGAATACATAGACTCATGGTCTGCTCTGTGCCAGGCACTGTACCTGAAATGGGGACTAAAAAGGTGAATTAGATGGTGCTAGTGGTAAAGAACCCACCTGCCAGTGCAGAGGACATAAGAGACGTGGGTTCCATCTCTGGGTCGGGAAGATCCCATGGAGGAGGGCATGGCAGCCCACTCCAGTATTCTTGCCTGGGAATTCCATGGACTGAGGAGCATGGGGAGGCTACAGTCCATGGCGTCGCAAAGAGTCGGACACGACTAAAGTGACTTAGCAGGCAAGCAGACAGGCAGATACATTATTAACCATCTGTAGCTAGAATTTTGATTTGAGAAAATCTAGAGTTTTGCTTTGAAGATACCTGTATTGTCTACCGTGAGAAAGACAGCATAGTTAGAAACCTGACATAGTGAGAGAATATAGACTCAGAAAATCTGCATTTTTCTGCCAGCTCCTTCATTTCCTATCTTGCAGAAGTCAATATTGTGGAGTGTTAGTTTTTTCTTTCCATTTGTGAAATTAAATCGCTGGTTATGTTATTCCATCAATATCAAAGTATTGTGAGGCTCAGTTGTTGTTGTTCAGTTGCTCAGTTGTGGCCGACTCTTTGCGACGCTATGGACTGCAGCACACCAGGCTTCCCTGTCTTTCACTGTCTCCTTGAGTTTGCTCAAACTCATGTCCATTGCGTCAGTGATGCCATTCCACCATCTCCTCTGTTGCCCCTTCTCCTCTTGCCCTCACTCTTCCCCAGCATTGGGTCTTTTCTAGTGAGTTGGGCTCTTTGCATCAGGTGGCCAAAGTATTGGAGCTTTAGCTTCAGCATCAGTCCTTCCAATGAATATTCAGGGCTGATTTCTTTTAGGATTGACTGGTTTGATCTCCTTGCCATCCAAGGACTCTCAAGAGTCTTCTTCAACACCACAGTTCAAAAGCATCAATTCTTTGTCACTCAGCTTTCTTTATAGTCCAACTCTCACATTCATACATGACTACTGGAAAAATCATAGCTTTGACCATATGGACCTTTGTTGGCAAAGTGATGTCACTGTCTTTGCTTTTTAATACACTGTCTAGGTTCATCGTAGCTTTTTTCCCAAGGAGCAAGCATCTTTTAATTTCGTGGCTGTAGTCACTGTCTACAGTGGTTTTGGAGCCCAAGAAAATAAAATCTGCCACTGTTTCCACTCTTTCCCCACCTATTTGCCATGAAGTGATGGGACCAGGTGCCATGATCTTAGTTTTTTGAGTGTTGAGCTCTAAGCTAGCTTTTCCCCTCTCCTCTTTGACCTTCATTAAGAGGCTCTTTAGTTCTTCTTTGCTTTCTGCCATAAGGATGGTGTCATTTGCATATCTGAGATTACTGATATTTCTCCCAGCAGTCTTGATTCCAGCTTGTGATTCATCCAGCCTGGCATTTCACATGATGTACCCTGCATGTAAGTTAAATAAACAGGGTAACAATATACAGCCTTGACATACTCCTTTCCCAATTTGGAGCCAGTCCATTGTTCCATGTCCAGTTCTGTTGTTTGTCGACTTGCATACAAGTTTCTCAGGAGGCAGGTAAGGTGGTCTGGTATTCCCATCTCTTGAAGAATTTTCCAGTTTGTTGTGATACACATAGTCAAAGGCTTTGGCATAGTTAATGAAGCAGAAGTAGAGGTTTTCCTGGAGTTCCTTGTGAGGCTCAAAGGAAGATAATGGCTGAAAAAAATCTTGCAAAGTTTTAAGGTGCTCTGGAGTGTTGATTATTATTGTATTGTGGTTCTGGCATTTATTAACTAATGACCTTTGGCCTCAGTCTCATCACCAGTGAAATGAGGGTGATAATACTGTCTACTTCATATTTGCTCTGGTGTTTGAATGAAATAAAACATGTAAGAACTGAGAATAGTGTCTGGCACATGATAACATGAGAAATAACAAATAAATATTAACTATTATTATTATGTCAATATAGTACTTACATAGTATATAGTACACTATAGTACTTATACTAAGTATAGTACAGTATAGTACTAAGCCTTATATTGATTAAAAGAAAAATTAAATGATGATTTAGAATGTCCTTAGAAAGTTTGAAACCATGAGACAAATTACAGTTTTCCTTTAAATGCTTTTTTATTATTTTGCATTTGCTGTCTAGAAAACTGATTTATTGGGTTGGACAGAGATTACTTTGAAAACAACTGCCAGCTTCCTTCCTCCTCCTCTTCCTCTCTTTGTCTCTTTTTTTTTTATGTTGACCTTCATGTACAGCTTTTCACATTTTGAAGGTCATAGCTGAAAATAAATCTCTTTGCTTTTCTGGTAACCCAGTAGTCAGATTACTTGTCCAAGCAGAAAGAACTAACTAAGTTCAATTTAGAGCTTAGTTCACGTGGTGAAGATGTGTTTCAAAAATGAAGCTTAGATATGGAAGCCTGGAAGAATTTACTCATTAAAATTCCTTGTTGGATTAAATTATGAGTCAAAAATGAGGACTTGCAATTTTGTTGATTTCTGTGATGAAGACAGTTTGTTATGATTTAGTCTTTGTAAGAATCTGAATAGCCTTCTTTTGAGGATCATGAGAACTTCCACAAATCATTATTTTCTAGAATCTTTGTCTGGCAAACTCTGAAGAACTTTCCCTTAGAATGCCTTATGCCATTGCATGCACCCAGGGAGAGTGAGCCGTGACAGTGTCATGGAAACGTCAGTATTGACGCTGGCATTTTAGTGACCCCCCAAACAACAGCTGTAAAGGAAACCAGACCCCAGGCTGACAGCAGATCAATCGCTTTATGTCACAAATTTCCTTTGAATGGTAGTGAAAAACCTTGGGCTTTTTTTGTGTTTTCAGGTTAAAAATTCTTGAGATTTCCCCGTTTGAAAATGCTGAACCATATGTGGGTGTATGCTTGTGTGCACACACAAGTGTGCTTGTGCCAAAGAAAGAAAGATAAATGACCTAGTGTTTACCATTTTAATATTTGGGTAGTTGTGTTTAAGAATAAATGTATGTAAAGGACAGACTTGTTGCCAAGGGAGAGGGGGTATTGGGAAGGATATATTGGGAGTTTGGGGTTAGCATATGCAAGCTATTATATATAGAATTGATAAACTAAACGGTCCTGTGTATAGCACAGGGAGCTATATTGAATATTCTTAGTAAACCATAAATAAAAGAATATGAAAAAGAATATATATGTATAACTGAATCACTTTGATGTACAGCAGAAACTAACACAACATTGTAAATCAGCTATACTTCATTAAAGTAAATTAAAAAAGAGTAAGTGTATGACTTATTGCTCTCTAGAAAAATCATTTTTCTTATTTTTAAATGTTTTTGAAAGATGATCAGTATGTTCTGAAACAACATTTTCTTTAATATGAGAATCGTGGCTACTGAAAACAGGTATCATATTCATCAGGATGTACATTGCTATACTTAAAAAAACCATTATTTTGAAGAATTTCATTGTGAATTGATTCTTGCTCTAAAATGCTTCTCATTTAGTATAATTGGAAAGTTGAAAATGACATAGAGGGTTTTTCCCCCAAGGGAAGGGTGATTTTATGTGTCAGCTTGGTTACGGATCACTGGGTCCTCCTTGTGCTTTTCCAGTTGCTTAAGTCAGTGCTGAGTTGAGCAAAGCCAAGTTCCTGACAGGCTGCTGTGGTTTCAGCACATGCCTCCCTCTGTTTTGGCTTTACCATTAGTATATGTGTCCACCTTTGTCCTCAAACAGTTAGACAATTTTGTGGTTTCTGCCCGAGGTTGTGGTAGCAAAGTGACAACAAAATGTACCATTTCCCCCTACATTTAACAAACTCTGCTGCTCTGAGTAGAATCCATGGCTTATTAGACATGCCAAGTCGCTAGCTTTCTAAGTATGTTCAACTGAAAATGATGAACAAAATGACATAGACTGGCATGTTTTGAGTCTCGCTGCATGCTTTTATCAGAGTTTGGCTCTCATTTGTTGGCCAGTCTCTTCATGGAAGATTCATTGAAACCACTTTGGTCAATTTGATTGCCATTTTCTTGTGTTAGGATGTTAGATTCCTCTTGCAGGAAGAAAAAGGAGTAAGAGCCAGTAAGAACTCAAATAGTTAGAAATATCTGTAATTTTTATACCAATTACTAATAGATTTTGCACTTCCTCAGAAATTAAAACTTTGGGGCTGAGAACAAATCATATACAGACCACAAGTATGCTTGCTATTACATGAACCCATATTTCTGGTTGTGTCAGTGCATGTAGGGGTAGTTTTTTTTAAAAAAAAGTTTTCAAAATTAATGAGACAACCTTGATTGAGAAATAGTTTCCTTACACAGGAACTTTTAGTTCTTAACTGAGTGAAGGATGAAGAAAGGATTCTGCAGACCCTGGGTAGTGAACATGTTAATTGCATATTTGACACAGGCATTTGACCATAAGTATAAATAGCCGAGTTTCCTTCTAGCTCTCAAAGTCTGATGTGTTGTGTTGAAGGTGGCTTTGGTGACAGGTGCAAATTTTCATTTCTAGCAGTTGTGTCTGTGGTTTATCTAGTCTGGAGCTATAATCACCTTTTCATTGCCCAGGCTTCACATATTACTACGGCTTGTTCAGTTCACTGCATATAGTAGACAGGGCTCAGGAAAATCAATGTGATTTCTTCTTTTCAGCAACTTGAATGATTTGGTGGGGAAAGGAGAGTGAAACTCTGTTTTTTCTCAGACTCATGAGCATTTTGGACTTTTGGTTACTTCATTTTAGTGGCGGTGGGGGGTGGGGGTGCAGGTAGGGAGTGGCAGAGGGTTATTATTTTCTTCTTTAAGGCTACTTCATAGATTAAGCCCATATGCCATTAAAAGTTGCCCATAAGAAAAAGTGAGCCAGTCCATGTATAACATCAGTCGATGTTATACGTAGTGAACTTGAGTAAATGTTACCTTTTCCTTCTCTTTGACACTAGTCAGCCTGTTGTGGGGAATACAGAATGGAGTATGATATTGAAGTGTGAGACCTGAGGGGTCTCATGGAGAAGTGTCTTGAATATGACTTTTAAGGATAAGTGGGCTATAGATACCCAGAAAGTGAGGGGTTGCCCTGTGGAACTCCTAGGACAGTGAGGAGGCTTGCTGAACCTGGAGGCAAAGGGGAAAACGCTTTAGGTTTATTTTTAAAGAGCATTCTTAAAAGACAGTGAAATAATTAATCTTAAATACTCTGCATTCTAAGGCTTAAGGGTCATGAAGATGTTAGGAGTCAAGTCTATTTGTTTCTCATACATGCAGCCTGTCTCTGCCTTGGGGCCTCAGCTCCTGCTGTTCTTTCTGCCGAGAATGCTTTTCCCTAGAAATCTGCCTGGCTTAACCTCACCCCTTCAAGTCTCTGCTCAGGTGTCTCCCCTCTGAGACCTTCCTTGAGCCCTCTGCGTACACTTTCACTAAGCCCCTTCAGCTTTATTTCTCTTCACCATATCTACCGCCTTCTAACATAGTGGATAATTTACTTGATGATTTTGCTTGTTGCCTCTCTTCTCCACTAGAACGTGTGCTTCATGAGGCCAGGAGTTTTTTTTAAGGATTTGTCCACTGAGATCTCCTCAGCATTGACTACAGCATCTGGCATGTAGTGGGCTCACAGTAAATACTTATTGAATAAACATTTCTTTTTATATGGGCTAAACTCATTTTGTTGCTGGCTCTAATGATGATGTATTGTGATCCCCCCCACCCCACCTTTTAAGGATAGGCTCTCAATAGCTTCTTCCTTTCGGAAAACACCCTGACAGTAAGGGGAAAAGGTCTCCAAGGTACTGGATGAGCCACTGAGAAGCCTGTGTTTTAAAGACAATGTACATTTTACTCAGAGCCATGAACTTAAATCAGCAGTCTGATTTTATGAACAGTTACATAACTTAATTGTAATTTTTGCCTCTGTAGCAAAGATAGGCCTACTGGGATGACCATACATGCAAGAAAGAAAACCCAGTTCTAAAAATGTGTTTATTGTGGGGCTGTTTATTGTAAACGCTGATAGACCTTCCCTCCCATTAAACTCCTGAGTACAGAAATTGGGCAGTCCTAGGAAAAAGTAAGCAGAGAAGGCAATAGCACCCCACTCCAGTACTCTGGCCTGGAAAATCCTATGGATGGAGGAGCCTGGTTGGCTGCAGTCCATGGGGTCGTGAAGAGTCGGACACGACTGAGTGACTTCCCTTTCACTTTCCACTTTCATGCATTGGAGAAGGAAATGGCAACCCACTCCAGTGTTCTTGCCTGGAGAATCCCAGGGACGGGGGAGCCTGGTGGGCTGCCATCTATGGGGTCACACAGAGTCGGACATGACTGAAGTGACTTAGCAGCAGCAGGAAGAAGTAAGAAAAGGCTATTTTTTATAAAAAAGATTCCTCCATGTCTTCCCACATTGGGGAAAAAAGTTAAATTTTTTTCTTATTAAATAATCATCCCTGTAGGGTGACTGGGTTGGACTAAATCATCACTAAAGCCACTTTCCATCTTGAAAGCTGTATGATCCTGCTCTGTCTAAATATTCTACTCTGGCCAGTTTAATACACCACTGTATGAACTTGCTGTGTGCATTCCTTAGCTTAGTGACTTAGTTTATGATTGTCTGAGTACTCTAGAAGGGGGATTTCTGGATCCAAATGCTTGGAGATTTTTGAGGTTCTTGTTTTAGGGCCAAATATTTTTTACATAGGCTGCACTTTAGGATAATGGCTAATGCTTAGGTTATTGAGTTAGCATAGCTGTGATCTGTCCTGGATCTGCCCTTGCCAGCCATGTGCTGACTTGACTTGGTCCCTTGCCCTTCATTTCTTTCTACCTTTTCTTACAGGGTAGCGATGAAAATTAGCTGAGAGTGCACTCTGGCTGCTATTATTATCACGATTATTTTATTTTGTACTTCTAGAGTTTCATGAACATAGAATATTAGCATATAAAATATCCTTGTCAATTTGATAAGGAAAATGTGGAGTTTTTATATTTTTTGATTACTTTTGAGTGCTTTTTTTCATGTTCATGATTATTTACATTTTTTTTTTAATGTTTCAAACTACTTCATTTCGGTAATGATTTCTTTTAATAAGTTTAAATCCATATTGTACTCACACTCACTTTACATGTACCTGGTGTCCTTAAGATCACCAAACATAGCACAAAGAATGCACAGGTGGTTTTTGAGATACCATATGGATTTTTAAAACATATGTGTGTATAATATGTGAGGATTATTCTGTTTTGGTAAAAAATTGTTTTTAGATCAAGTCTATCAATGCTTTATTAAATAAATACATACATTTTTAATTTTAAAAGAAAATATCTTGCCAGTGGCTTGGGGAGTGAACCATTTTGGAATTTGGGCTCATAGTCCCATTCATGCACTCAACAGGTACAGCACTGGCAAATATTCTGACTACGGCCTCATCAGAGAACATGAGCCAGAACCACCCAGCTTATTATAAATGCCAATTCAAATCTGTCCCCATACAGGGAGATAACTTTGAATGAAATCAGTTTCTCCTATTAGGAAATGTGAGTTTTGCTTTTTAAATTCTCGT
>NW_011494836.1:1004219-1029119 GCF_000754665.1 Bison bison bison | reverse complement strand
TCTGTTCCCCCCCCCCCACTCTTGTGCTCTGAACCTCTTGCTGAGGCCCTGACATTTGTTGTTTTTCATGTCCAAAGGTTCTTCTGAAATGAGAAGTTACTTTAGTGTAAGTTCACAGCTCATTAAATTAATTTAAGAAGCAACTTCGTCAGAGGTCCACAAACTAATAATTTAGTCTTAAGTGTGTGTTTATGTCTGAGAATTCATAGCAGGGGGCTAAAAGGGAGAGTAATAAGCCTGGCAGCTCCCTGCTCAGCTTGCTCACCAGACCCCTCACCAGAAATGTTTCCACAGTGTTGCTGTTTTCTGGGATCCCATCAAGATGCCCTTAGGAAGATTAGAGACAATTGACTCTGCATATAGAAATGAACCAGGTGGATGGAAGCCTAGGCTAGGCCTTTGAGAGAACCTTCTGCTGCCCAGGTGGTCACAGAGCAGCACTTTGTTAGGGCAGCCTGTGGACTTGAGGTTTTTAGAACACAGGTTGTCTGTTTCTAACCCTGACTTCCTCTCCTTCTTAGGCCAGTGGGGCTGACCCCTGATTGCACAGTACAGTCATTTGGAGAGAGTTTTGAAAATAACCAGAGAGGTTCTGATTTAAGTGGTCTGGGTGGGATCTGAGCTTGGATAAAGTTAAAAAACCTCCCTTTGTGATGTGGGTGCACTCCATGACCAGGAACCCAGGCCACCAATCTGTTTCCAGACTTAGCCTTTCCAGCCTCCTCCCTACCATTTGCCTTCCTTCAGTCTGTATATTTAAGAGCTCTAGCAATAGCTCTGTCCTGCACTTTCAAACTTCAACCTTGGACTGCTTGCCCCTTTAAGTGATTTGTTTTGGTGAATATTCACAGTCTGTAATCAGGTACTGTAAGGCAGCATTGTTAGTTTGCTGCCCTGTTGGTCTTTGAATTAATTTAATGATCTGTGAATTTCTACTCAAACAACTAGACTATCCAAGTCTCTTCTGTGGCATAGCCCCTGGTGAGGAACTCTTGGATTTGATATCTTAAAACTTCTCTCTGCTGGTCCTTAAGTGCTGGTATAAGATTGAGATGATTTACTTCCTTTTTATTATTCCTGTTGTTAAAACTTGGGTGGGCAACTTTTACATTTCTTTTTAATGTAGTGAAGGTGGAACATTAAGAATGTATTTCATGAGTTTTGAATCAGTTACTTAAGAGTTAATCTGAATGAAAAATCAGAAATTAGATTTTTTTCTGATTATATTCTAATAAAACCTACAGTCTACAGAACTGCTTCATATAAAATCTCATTTACAGACAATATATATTTGAAAATGTAGAAACTCTTCAGATCTACAGTTTGGAGGACTTTGTGATAAATGTTGTATTTTTTGGCAACTCAAAGGAAAAATCTGCAAATTACTTATCACAGTGTCTTTAAAATATAGCCACTTGATAAGAAACTGTTAATATTAATGGTCTGTTCTGGGAAAAGTCTGACACTTACCTTCTGTTGGTAGTTCATTACCTTTTTGAGATACTTAAAGTGATGGGAAGGCTTTGGAGCCCTGAGGGAAGCTGGGGTGTCCTGTGGGAATGGTAGTCTTATAAATAGAGCTGGGTCAAGTGCAGCCCTTAGCACACGGCCCTTGATATGCGCCAGTACCCCCCACCCTATTATCAGGCAACGAGTCCTGCTCATCCATTGGTTGGTGCTGCACAGAGCCCCTCCCCTAGGCGACCAACCGTCAATGTGAGACCTGTAGTGGTCCTGCTCACCCATTGGTTGACGCCACAGTGGGCCCCGCCCACAAACAACCAACTGTCAAGGAACGACCGTTAGTGAGGGATTTAGTCAGCGGAGTGGTGGTCCTCGGGTGGGGAGAGTGAGGTAAGAGGAGGATCCTAGCCTTCTCCTTGGGGCTCTTCCAGTTCACCCGGCCTCAAGCCAGCAGGTGAACTGAGGGGCAGGGAGCAGGCTGGGGGCTGTGTCCTGCGTCCTGCAGGGCTCCAGAATCCTCGCCAAAGCCTCCTGACTGGACTCAGACCTTGAGGCGATGGTGAACCTCCCCCTCATCCCATCTCTTCGACCTGATGGCGGCAGCTTGGGGGACCTGGTCCCTACCAAATGGGCGGCCTGAGGAGCCTGAGGCTCCCGGCTCAGGTTGGGTCCTGGGTGCCCGGCTCCCTCAGCCATGACAGCTGGGCAGGGTCTGGGAACCTGGCCCTGAGGAAGCCGCCAGCTGAGACCTGCCTCCTCTTAGCCAGGACGAGGACCTCTGAGGGGAAAGTTGTGCCTTGCTTGGGACCTCGCCCTTTCTTGTCAGGACAGAAAATAACATTCGTGAAGAGATTTACAGAAACATCATTACTGGACTATGAGAGGACCTCTAGAACAAAGGATCTGGTGCCAAAAAGTTTACAACTAACCACCCTCCTCCCTCACCTCTCCTGGCAAAGGGCTTTGCTGAAAGCTTTCAGGGAGTTTGGGGTTTTTAAGGCACGAGCCACCTGTCTACTTTCATGGCCCTCAATCAACCTGTCTCTGCTCCAAACTTCAACATTCTGGTATTGTTTGACCTCACTAGGCGTTGGGCACACAGACTTGTGTTTCGGTAACCGTCTGGGTGGGCTCAGAAGAGGCCCTGTGTTGGACATGGTTGGCCTCAGATACCAGGACTTCATGGGTCTACCTTAATCTCTGGTTGCATCTGGATCTGGCCAAGTCAGCAACCATGTGAGTCAGCCTGGAGACCTTTCTGAGCAGAGTTTGAGAGGAGATGCCATTGGGAACCTCCAGGTTAGTGAGCTTCATCCTGCACATCCTTATATGCAGGACCCTCAACCATCCCTTGGGGCACTAACTGACAGAGCTGGAGGCCAAGCAGCCTTTAGGCCTTTCTCCTCCGTGTGTGGATGGCTAAGTCTTTGCAAGTCAGTGCTTTTATGCCATCATTAGTCCCAGTGGGATGGGAATTCCCTTCTCTGGACTTTAGTTTTCTCTGTCAGTTGTGAGTCCCATGTCTTTTGGGGCACATGTGGGCCTTCCAGGTGGACACACACACTAAGGTATCCAGGTGGCAATTTGCTCTTTTCTTTAATTTTTCTTTTTCTCAATCTTTTTAGCAGGGACCTGCTGGTAGGCTCTGTTAATGGTGAAGTCAGTGTCAAGTAGGGTGGCGGACGGGGAAAGGATCTACTGCCAGTGTTTGTTTGTTGTCTCTTAACTCAATTGCTTCTGCTTTCTTACAGGAGAATCACTCTCTGATCTCACTGACCCTTTCGTCTATTCAGTCTTCCAATGTTGTATCTATAGTATCTTCCTTTACTGTCCAGTCAAAGTGACTGGAATCTATAATCTCGATTTTGAGATCTGTCCTATATTTTTGATCCTTAATATTGGGTTAAAAAGGAAGTTGATATAAGAGATTTATTTTAAAACTTTATTCTATAATATGTTCTGAAGTTAGTGCTCAGTCCAATCTCTTACATCTTTCACAGTCAGCCTGACTTAAATTTGACAGTCATTTATTGGATTAAAACAACCTGAAAAATTCAATTACCCAGAAAACTCATTCCCTGAGCATCCTTTTAAATCAATATTGGGCCATATAGATGAACTGGGAAGTCCTTGTATTCCTTAAAGTAATTATTTTATGTGTAAGCCTTTTAGAATCTATCAAAATGAACAGTATGTACTAATTTTTAAACTAGTAAAATGTATTACTGAAGGTTTGATGTCCCATTGGAAATAATTTAGGATCAGACAGGAGTAATTTGTTGTACCGATATTTTATGTAAGGCTTGAGCAATTTTATTGTCTGGGTTTACGAGGCTGGTGCTTCAGGGGCCATGTATTTCTTCACTATGTGTTTGCAGGGTTTACCATATGATGCCCATTCGTGGGTGATGGTGTCTTCGTTAGGCCTTAGTGCAAAGAGCAGTGCTTCACACACACAGGCCTCACAGCTAGAGGATGCACGGCATTGCCTCATCTTGTTTTGCCCTTTAAAAATATAAAGCGCTAGGGCTGAATTCTTTATTAAAGTAGCTAGAGATATGTGTAATGAAATGAAATATCTGAAAAGACTAAGTCATATTAAAATTAATTATTTGGCTAACAATGAGCTCACAATTTTATTTCTGAGACAATAAAGCTTGGAGAAAAGGAGTAATGTTCTAGTTAAAAAAAATCAATGCACATTACTCACATTATTTTCAGAAATTCTACCAATTTGAACACCTACCATGAACTTATGAGACTGAAGTCTCCTCTCTTGAGTGATGTATAGTATTTTATATATATTTATATATATAAAATCATGTTTTACGTCTGAAACTAATATGATGTTATGTATTATGTGTCAGTTATACCTTCATGGAAAAATTACAACTTCTTAAACCTGAATTGAAAGGCAAAAAAATAACATGTTTGCAATTAACATGGCAAACCAAGGCTGACTTTACTATTAAAAAATAATATTTTGAAGTGGTCCCTCCTCTTCAATATTTTGAAAGAGTTTGGGAAGGACTGGCATTAAATCTTCTTTGAATGTTTGGTAGAATTCACCAGGGAAACTGTCTGGTCTTGGAGATGGACTTGTCTGGATTGGCATTTGTCAGCTCTTGCTCTGGACTTTTCTTTCCAGCTTCTCCGTGGTTCCTTCTAGCTTCTTCAGACTGCTTTGTCATACTTCTGCAAGTCTTTGTCCAAAGCATTTCCCTCTTTGCACTCAGATACTTCTAATTCAAGTCTGGGTTGGTTGTAACTCTTTCTAAAATACTTTTTATTCAGAATAATATTAATATATTATGTACCTAAGTGTAGGGTATATATATACACACACACATATATATACAATATTTTTATTGAGGATAACCTAAAAGGATTAAAAGGCAGGTAAGGAAATTTGAAACTGTATACACCTGCTTCCTATATGCTGGTCTTGTAGCTGCAGATAAGACTCCCTTCTCCTTATTGAATCCCTGGGGACCAATCAAGTTTCATGTGCTCAAAAGAAACTCAAACATTCAAAAGATATCATCATTATTCTTGAAGAGATACTCTTGTATTATAAAATGGAATATTTCACGTTCAGTCTAAATAACTGCATATGAGTTACTTCACTGGGTCAGAATTTCCCCCAGGAACAGCCAAGCTCTTGACTCAGACGGGATTCATACAAGAGTGGATTTCAGCCTCTGTGCTGGGTTGCAGTCTTCATCCTTGTCATAGGTATATGATGTCCTGTCATCTGCCAGATAACGACAATTTGCTTCCTGTTTTCTGGCAGTTGTAGCCCTTCTCTTCTGATAGCCATTGGTTAGAGCTTTTGAATGACATGGAGAAATGATGGTGAGTGATTAAAATGCTTTTTGTCTTGCACTTTCAAGTATGATTAAATTGAAGAACATCAGGTTAATGAAAGAGCTTTCTCTTCCTAACTTATTAAGAGTTTAAAAATGAATGAATGTTAAATTGTATAAAATATTTTTAAAACCACCAGCTGGTTTTTTTATTTAAATTTTGCTAATGTGAATTATAAATTATAAATTTCTTAAAATTAAAGCAATTTTATTTCTGAAGGCCTGCTTCCCTGGTGACTCAGATGGTAAAGAATCTGCCTGCAATGCAGGGAAACCTGAGTTTGATCCCTGGTTCTCTGGGAGATCCCCCAGAGAAGGGAATGGCAACCCACTCCAGTGTTCTTGCCTAGAAAATCCCTTGGACAGAGGAGCCTAGAGGCTGCAGTCCACAGGGTCGAAAGAGTCGGACATGACTGAGCAACTAAGCGCACACACACGCACCTTATTGCATGCCGTTGAGTGTGATTTGCAAATATTTTATTTAGAATAACAACACTGTTCTCCTGACTCCTTTTAGGGGAAATTGCCCAATATCCTAACACCCCTTTAAATGTTTGGTAGGATTTGGGAAGAGCCCCTTCTTGGTGTGGACTTGATGGGGCATGTTGCCTTTTTCACATTATGAAAGCATGGAGATTATGTGGCTGAAGCTTAACTAAAGTGCTAGCACTTTGAATTTGCAAAGACAAACAGGTTAGAAAATTTTCATAGCTCTGCTTGGTTACCTAGAGCCCAGAAGCAATAGTGAGGTGTGTGTCCTGCCTGGGCAGGGTAAAGGCAGCAGTAGAGGTGGAGATGTCAGTGGCAGCACCCTAAATTCAGGACTTGATGTAGGTAGTGGCTTCTTCAGCTTGACTTCCCTTAACTTGTGCGCACTTGGTGAGCTTGATTCTCCAGGTTTCCCATCTATTCTGTAAGCTATCAGTATGCTTTCAGAAAATTGCTTCTCTGCTTAGGTTTGCTAGAGTTGCTTTCTGTAGCTTGAAATCAAGAACCTGACTATTTAATAGCATAGTGGATGGACTTGGTACAAGTCCTATTGTTGGTGAATGGACAGATCTTGATTCAAGTCGTAGTTCTTTCATAACTGGCTTTGGGCAAGTCGCTTAACCTTTCTGAACCTCATTTGTTCAGAGGACATTCACCCAGAATGTCCTCATTCTTGCAGAATGGTAGAAAAAATTAAAGATAATATATGCCAAATGCATCATCTTTCAGAGTAGGCATTTGATGCATTATCAGTAATTACCATTATTTACAGAATGTTCTGTAACAGGTCAATAATCCTTTCTCCATAATTCTGAAATCCAAAAAGTTCTGAAAACTTTTAAATAACTCATTTGATTGTAAAACCTGACCTGACTTGCAAATGTTTGAAGAAAATATCTAGCTATGATGAGAAGCAATTAAATTTTTTTATTTATCACATTAATTGTAGCTGCCCAGACTCTCTGAAGGTGTGTGAAATATAGTACATATGCCCCATAGTGTCTTTCTGGGGAGTTTGGAATCTTGAAGCACATTTGGCCCCATGAGTTTTGGATAAAGGATTTGTGAAGGATTGTTGAGTTATACTGATTCACAGTCAGACAGCATGTCAGAATGGTCTGCGGAGTTTTTTTATTTGTTAAAAAAAAAAAAAAAAATCACTGTCCTCTGGGTGAATGAAACGGGCGCTTTCCTCTCCTTTTCCTTTGGCTCATTTGTGTGCACATGTGTCTGTATGTGTAGGGGAATGGTTTCTCTGGCTGTTTCTGCCAACATCAGAAAATTAGCTGGGGACATTTTAGTCTTTTTTCCATGCTTTGTAATACATTGCATAATGAGAGACTTACTGTTCTTTGTGTATGTTAAACTATCTGAAACTAGAGGGTTTTTTGTTTTTTCTATTCTTGAGGTTATTCTCTGAGAACTTACTTGAGTATGCCAATTTTTAGGGAAGGTTTTTTTGTTTTGTCGGTTCCCATGAAAATCATCCATTGGTCAAAGAATTTTCAGGTGGTAACATTATGGATGAGAAAAGTAAGTTATCCGTGATCAATTTCTGTCTTTATAGTTATTGTAACATTATTTTACAGAACATCATGTGTAGTTATAACAAGTAAGTAATATTTTGCTGAAATAAAAAACAAGTAGGGAGAGAGGAAGCATTATATTTAAACATAGATAAATAATATACTCCGGGAAAATTTTCTCACTGACTCTCAGTTGTTTTCAGTCACTTCTTAACCTGTTTTTTCCCCCTCAGGATTCGGTAGAATAGTGTTATGTTGTTTTCTTATTTAGCATGACACCCTCTTAACTACTCCTGTCTGGTTCCTGCTCCCTGGGACTAGGACTGAGCTCTCCACTAGTGGGGTTGCTTTAGATGATATAGCCCTCTCTTTCAGGTAACAATGATTAACCTACTGGGAAGAGTAGATTCCATTTTGACCCGAAGATCATAAAATAGAGAAATTCTGTGGCTTTTAATTTCCTTAAAACAGTCATCTCAAAAATTTACTGTATCAGTGCTTTGAATAAAAGACAACTCAAATAGCCTGTCTTAACATCTTGAAGACTTTCAGTAACTAATCATATGTTGGCAAAAGTGATTGGTTCTAGATTTGGACAGATTCCATTAAGCAGTTATTTTGACAACTCTCCTGTTAATGATGGAGAATTTGTTGTGCGTTTGGGCAAGCCTGAGAGCAAAGCTATCTAAGTCAGTATGAGAAATGCTGCTGATAGCTTTTCAGAATGGCTAGGTTTCATCTCAGAGTAGAGTCTTGCAGTTTGCCACTGGCGAGACCTCTTGCTCCCTTTGAGGAGAAAGTAGGCGTGATGAGGCTCGTGAACATTCCAGTGTTCCTCCCTGCTCTCCATTATGGGCAGACTCCCAGGATGCGGCAGTGTGTGGTCTCAGACTTGGTTCCTGCCGCCAGCTCTGCTGCTCTTTTGGATGTTTCTTTATGTTCTGGCCTTTATGTTCCTCACCTCTTTCTTTCCCCCACATCAGTACTTACGAAAGTCAGTTTTAGGCTTTCATATTCCTTTGAGAAGTATTTTGATGTTATGCCCTAACTTTATTTGCAGGACACATCTTTTTTTTTTTTTTAAATAATAAATTTTAGGTGTTCAGGATATGTGTGTGGGGGGGTGGATATTTTAACACTGCCAATGGTTTCATCAGTTTATTACATGAAAGGAAGTGCTTAACAAACTTCTGATTACTTTAAGAAGATGTTTCCAAATGTTTGAGGAGAAATTATGTGTTCTTTGCCTGCATTCATGTCCATTGAAAGCTGAAGGGCTGCCGTGGCTTGATGAGTGTGTGCAGAGAGAGTGAGGGGCACTGCTTTAGTGCTGGCCCAGTGTGCCCTGCCACTACGTAAAGGTGTTCATGCCTGCTCACACCTACTCACACCTGAGCCACAGGTAAGGATTTTCAGGGAGTACATCACAGTGGAATGGTTTCCATATTTAGCCCTTGGTGCAAAATTAGACTTAATTTTAAGTCAGAGCTAGACTCTAAAATACTTTTAGAAAGGCTGCCCAACCAGCTGTTAAACATGGCCCATGTTTCCTCTTGCTCGGGACCTGTTATTCTATGTTCAACTGTGCATCAGACAAATAAAGAAGGAGGCTTTGTGTTGTAATAAAAAAAAAATGCACCTGAACCACTAAGATCAGACTCCGTTTTGAAGCACAGTTGAGAGAGGCTTTGCAGAACTGAAGCTGCAGGAACAGGAATGGCCCCTGGAATTTACTTGTTTCTCAGATTGATCTAGTTCGTTGTGCAAAAGTCAAATGCTGAATGCTCTCAGACCCAGCCAACCTGGCATTCTTAGGAGTGGCTAACATTGTGTCATGGCACCCCACTCCAGTACTCTTGCCTGGAAAATCCGATGGGCAGAGGAGCCTGGCAGGCTGCAGTCCATGGGGTCGTGAAGAGTCGGACACGACTGAGTGACTTCCCTTTCACTTTTCACTTTCATGCATTGGAGAAGGAAATGGCAACCCACGCCAGTGTTCTTGCCTGGAGAATCCCAGGGACAGGGGAGGCTGGTGGGCTACTGTCTATGGGGTCGCACAGAGTCGGACACGACTGAAGCGACTTAGCAGCAGCAGCAGCAACGTTGTGTGGATACTAATTCCTCTAATCACGAGAGGAAAAAAACATAATTTTTACCAAGTTGTGATATTGAAGATAACATGGCTTGACAAATGAAGGTTGTGGAGTATCAGAGAAAGTATGATGGGTTGTAGATTTCCTCTCTCTGGACCGTTTTAAGTTCAGAGTAAGTGTTTATGTGTGCATGCTCAGTTGCTCAGTTGTCAGACTCTTTGCGGCTGCGTGGACTGTAGCCTGCCAGTCTCCTCAGTCCATGGAATTTTCCAGGCAAGAATACTGGAGTGGGTTGACATTTCCTTCTCTAGGGGATCTTCCTCGCCCAGGGATTGAACCCATGTCTCTTGTGTCTCTTGTTTTGACAGGCGGATTCTTTACCAGCTGTGCCACCTGGGAAGCCCCTTTAAGAACTATTCTTGTAGGTGAGAAATGAAGGTGGCAGGTTTTTTTGTTGTTTTTGGACCCAATCAATGTGGATTCAGAATCTCTCCAATGTGAAATTGAGTTACAGATGAATTCTTAGTGTCCTAAATACACTGTAGAGTAATAATAACCCTTTTCGGTTTCCTCTGAGAATTGGGTTTGTGACAGGAAAGATGAAGCATTAGGAGTAGTGATTTTTTTTTCCCCCAGTTCATATGAAGATATTAGTCTGAAAGACAGGGCTGGAAAGGTTGTAGTACTAGACAGATGGGCATTTTAGCATCTTTCTCTAAAGAGATGGTAGAGAACAAAGCAAGTATCAGCATAGAAAATGGTCACTGGAGTCTGTTGTGTGTCATAGGCTTGATAGCTAATATGTTGAATGTCACTAGGGAAATATTAGTCTTGGCAAGGCTATGGGGTGTCCTTTATTGAATAAAATTAGGTTGCTGAGACTCATGAATCATGAATGAAATGTTAGAGCTAAAAATGGCCAGTAAATAACCATGCTGAACACACACAAAGGTCATTTCCAGGTTCTTGCTGTTTGCTGTATGTGTTGTAGTCAATATTCAGTGGGCCAGCAGCCTTTTTGTTTTAATTAAACTTTTTCTTTTGAGGAATTCACATGCAGTTGTAAGAAATACTACACAGAGAGGTGCCGTGTCCCTTTATTCAGTTTTGCTCATTGTAACTTCTTGCAAAACTATATAGTCCAGTGTGATAGCCAGGGTATCGACATGGTTGCAGTCAAGACCCAGGACATTCCCAACATCACAGAACTTTATCTCAGTGTCCTTTTATAGCCACAGCTACACCTCAGCTGCTTCTCTGTCTCCTTAAACTCGCTGCCACAAATCTCTTTCTATAATCTTATCATTACAAAAATGTTCTATGGAGTCATTTGGATAGGCTTTTCCATGCAGAGTAAGTCTCTGGTGATTCATCCAGGTTTTGCATGTATCAGTGTTTATTACTAAGCAGTATTCCATAGTACATAACCATAGTTTAACTTTCCACCTGCTGAAGGACACTGGGTTATTTACAATTTTTGACTTTATGCTTAAAGCTGCTACAAATATTTGTAAATACATTTTATATATGAAAGTAAAATTTTATTCCTCTGGGATTAATACTGAAGAGTGCAATTAGTGGGTCATATGGCAGATGCATGTTTAGTTTTTTAAGAAGCTGCCAAACTGTTTTCCCAGAGAAGGCAATGGCATCCCACTCCAGTACTCTTGCCTGGGAAATCCCATGAACGGAGGAGCCTGGGAGGTTGCAGTCCATGGGATCACACAGAGTCGGACAAGACTGAAGTGACTTAGCAGCAGCAAACTCTTTTCCAAAGAGGCTGTTCAGTTCAGTTCAGTTCAGTCGCGTCCGACTCTTTGCGACCCCATGAACCACAGCATGCCAGCCCTCCCTGTCCATCACCAACTCCCAGAGTCTACCCAAACCCATGTCCATTAAGTTGGTGATGCCATCCAACCATCTCATCCTCTGTCCCCTTCTCCTCCTGCCATCAATCTTTCCCAGCATCAGGGTCTTTTCAAATGAGTCAGCTCTTCACATCAGGTGGCCAAAGTATTGGAGTTTCAGCTTCCACATCAGTCCTTCCAATACCACTTTATATTTCCCACCAGCAATGTGTGAGTGACCCAATTTCTCTGTGTCCTTATCAGCATTTGGTGTTGTCACTATTTTTATTTAGCTATCCTGTTCGGTATATAGGGATATGATATGGTAGTTTTTGGTTTTTTTAAACAGAGAATTGTTCTTTGTAGGTTTAATTTGCATTTCCTTAGTAGCTAATTATATGGAATGTCTTTTCATGTACTTATTTGCTACCTGTGTATCTTCTTTGCTGAAGTGTCTCTTTTTGTCTTTGCTGATATTCTAAATAGATTGTTTGTTTTGCTACTGTTGCATTTTTCTAGTGCTTCACACATTCTAGGTATTAGTCCTTACTTTGGATATGTAGTTTGCAAATATTTTATATCAGTCTGTAGCTTGTCTTTTCATTCTCTTTACAGGATGTTTTGCTAAGCAGAAATTATGAATTTCAATGAAGTCCATAGAAGTATTTAACTTTCATCCTTACTTTCTGTGTTTAGTCAAAACCAGCCCTGAGGTCAGTCCTTTTGTCCCTTCTTCACACCAGAAGCCTTTGGAGACAAAGTCGATCATTCCTCAGTAGTGGAGCTCCCTTCTAATGGTCCTCATCTTTGATTCAACAGTTTCATTCAGAAAGTCAGATTAAATCCATTAAGACAAAGGTAACTTCCAGTGAACGACCCCTAGGAGATTGCAGGCTAGTGTACAGGTGGGATGGCATCCCATGGTATCCTTCCCCTGAACAAACTTCCCAACCTGCACTAGCCCACCCCTGCATGATTTTGTCTGGGCCAGGGATGAATTTGCTTCAGGGGCCTGAGGAAGATGGGAGCATTTCCCCTAGTTTATGTAGCATCTTCCTAATGGCTCCTTGAAGAATTTTAATCATGGGTACATAAAAATCTGTCATATAATTCTAATATCTCTGTCATCTTGACATGGAAATCTGTTGCTTGTCTTTTTTCATTCTGTTGGAGATCTTCCTCATTCTTGGTATGATGAGTGACTTTTGAACAAAACTTAGACATTTTTGTATTATGCTGTGAGATTCTGGATCCCATTTCAACCTTCTGGTTTTGACCCCACTCCAAAGGGCAAGTGGGGAAGTTGTCATCTACTTAATATCTGTGTTTGCAAGGGGTTCTTAGGAAGAAGGGGCAAGAGGATTGAGCCTAGGGCTTGGCTTTAGTGTTCCACCATTACTCTGGGGCCTTAATATTTCTTTAGCATCCTCTGTGCAGTGGTTCTCAACCCTGTCTTCCCATTAAAGTCACCCAGTGAAGCTAAAATCAGCAACTGTACTTGATGGTCTCTTCTTCTACCCTGAGATTTTAATTCAGTTGGTACGGAGTGAAGCTTAGGCAGTGGTATTTTTAAAAAGCTCTCCAGTTAATTGTAATGTGTAGCTGGAGTTGAGAGCTACCTTTCTGCAGATAAAAAGAACCTGAATGTTGACCATAACATTATGGATTCTTACATTTTTAAAAGCCTTGGCCTCAAACTTGAAGTTTTGTTTATATGCATTCTCAGCGGTGAGTGGGAAGGAGGAGAGGTGTGAAAAGTTACAGAATAAACTTGACCCATCTTCCTGGAGTGCCAGTTCTGCCTGATAGAAAAATCATGTTTTAAATTACCTTGCAAAAAAGGACAAAAAATCAAAACAGATCTTTTTTTTTTTTTTTTAAAGAGCAGAATATAAAAATTTCATGCATTTTTAAAAGAAAAAACCAAGCTAGGTAGGATTCTAGAGAAAGTACACATTGGTGGTGAGCCCCAGCACCATGGATGGGCGTTGGCAGGGCTCTTAACTGGGGTTACTTTGGTGGAATTGTTTTGAAATGTATGGTGAAGGCCTGGGAGGCAAAATACTGCTGTCTCTGAGAGATGTTTATAACTTGTTTTGTTAGGTAACCTAGGTGACTGGACTAATGCGATGTTTTATAGTATGAATCATGTTTGTTTAGAACAGTTTACCCTTTTTCATTATCTTTTGGTGTCAAGAGTATTCATCCCCCTAAGTTTTTTTTTTTTTTTTGGTCTGAACCACTTCTACTCATTCTTAGAGGGTTACAGCAGGGGATTATTGGATAATGAAAACATTCTCAGCCTTTCTGTGTCCGGCCCCCATCACTGTCAGTGCAGATGAGCTCCTTTCTATATGGCCACAGCTTGCAACACAAGCTTAACAGTCTTGTTGGGGGCCTTTGCTATTCTGTGGGGATCCTTCTGACAGTTGAAGAATGCCATTTATTTCTGAACTGAGCACTCTGTCCACACTAATAATTCTCTTTGTGGGAAGTTCTCTCAAAAGATGGGTGCCTCCTCCTCTGCAGGCTTGCACTGTGGCAAAACTGACAAGTATGTACATGAGTTGCTCTCTTTACCACATACTCAGTGAAAAATGAATGTTTTCTCCTCTTCACATATTAACCTGATTTTCTGGCAGTAATTCAAAACTTGGTGGAATCAAACTCATGTAATTTCAGCACTATAGAAACCGTATAAACTGTCACCTCAACATTTCTCCATTAAAATATAAGTTGGATACTCTGGCTTTACATTGAATCACAGACCTTTTGGTGGTTGACAGCAGTTGTTTCCATTTATTCCTGAAGAATGAGTAAAGGAAGTTTTGAAGAGGCAGCTCAAGTGGTGAAGAACACAGGGACCATGGGCAAACTGGCTAGTTTTAATACTGCCTCTGTTGCTTGATGGCTACTTAGCTTTTTTGTATTTCAATTTCTCCTTCTATAAAATGGAAGTAGAATTTTCTGAGAATGGCATTAGTGGATACATTGAAAGCTGTAAAACAGTTCATGATGTGGATGAAAAATGCCTGCCATATCAGTAAACAAAGAATGCTGCAACTACCAAGCCAGCGTTTACTGCAGCCATCCTCAACTGTGCACCCAAGGGGATTCAGGATGTAGAAAGTAGGATACTGGCCCTGGATGCTTAAGATGCATATCAAAGGAATGATTTCAGTCAGCCCAGACTCTTGTATCTTCCCATACATAGGGAAGGGCTAAATTCATTAACTTGAGACAGCTGGTTTTCTTTAAATAACAGTAATATTTTGATAGTCCGACTAGCAAAACTCCTATATATTCTGGCTCTTCCTTTACCTCTACAGGGCAGCCCTCCAGAGCTGTCTGAAAGACTGTCTTCTGGACTTAAGTCCTGAGTTTTGTCTGCCAAATAAAAAGTAATTCTCAATTTTCAGGTTGTGTAATATTTTTTAGTTGACAGTGACACGTATAAGTCAGTTCAGTTGCTCAGTCGTGTCCGACTCTTTGCAACCCCATGAATCGCAGCACACCAGGCCTCCCCGTCCATCACTAACTCCCGGAGTTCACTCAGACTCACGTCCATCGAGTCAGTGATGCCATCCAGCCATCTCATCCTCTGTCATCCCCTTCTCCTCTTGCCCCCATTCCCTCCCAGCATCAGAATCTTTTCCAATGAGTCAACTCTTCGCATGAGGTGGCCACAGTACTGGAGTTTCAGCTTTAGCATCATTCCCTCCAAAGAAATCCCAGGGCTGATCTCCTTCAGAATGGACTGGTTGGATCTCCTTGCAGTCCAAGGGACTCTCAAGAGTCTTCTCCAACACCACAGTTCAAAAGCATCAATTCTTCAGTGCTCAGCTTTCTTCACAGTCCAACTCTCATATCCATACATGACCACAGGAAAAACCATAGCCTTGACTAGATGGACCTTTGTTGGCATAGTAATGTCTCTGCTTTTGAAACGCTATCTAGGTTGGTCATAACTTTCCTTCCAAGGAGTAAGCGTTTTTTAATTTCATGGCTGCAGTCACTATCTGCAGTGATTTTGGAGCCCCCAAAAATAAAGTCTGACCCTGTTTCCACTGTTTCCCCATCTATTTCCCATGAAGTGATGGGACTGGATGCCATGATCTTCGTTTTCTGAATGTTGAGCTTTAGGCCAACCTTTTCACTCTCCTCTTTCACCTTCATCAAGAGGCTTTTTAGTTTCTCTTCACTTTCTGCCATAAGGGTGGTGTCATCTGCATATCTGAGGTTATTGATATTTCTCCCGGCAATCTTGATTCCAGCTTGTGCTTCATCCAGCCCAGCGTTTCTCATTATGTACTCTGCATATAAGTTAAATAAGCAGGGTGACAGTATACAGCCTTGACGTACTCCTTTTCCTATTTGGGACCAGTCTGTTGTTCCATGTCCAGTTCTAACTGTTGCTTCGTGACCTGCATACAAATTTCTCAAGAGGCAGGTCAGGTGGTCTGGTATTCCCATCTCTTTCAGAATTTTCCACAGTTTATTGTGATCCACACACTCAAAGGCTTTGGCATAGTCAGTAAAGCAGAAATAGATGTTTTTCTGGAACTCTCTTGCTTTTTCGATGATCCAGCGGATGTTGGCAATTTGATCTCTGGTTCCTGTGCTTTTTCTAAAACCAGCTTGAACATCTGGAAGTTCATGGTTCACATATTGCTGAAAACAAGTGCTCAAATAATTTAGTTATTTTTATTATTTAAATGGACCTTAAAGTATAGGTGGCTACCAGTTTCTGCACACTTGACATATATATGAAAAAAATACCAATTCCGAATTGGGTGACAGGTGAATTTGTACTTGTAGCTTCCTATGCCTGGAATGTTCTCCTCCTCTCGAGACTAGTACACACTCAGCTTAGATATACCTTCCTGAAACAGCCATCCTTATTGTTCTGCTCATTTCCTTCTTAATAATACCACTGTTGATGTGTATTTCTTTACTTGCTGTGGTCCATCTCCTCCACTAGAATATAAACTCCAGGAAGGCATGTCATAGGCTGACTTAAGTTAGTCTGGCCTTTCAGCTTTGTGTTGTGTTCTTTTGGTCAATATTGGAGACCTCCAGAGTCTAGAAATAAGTGAGTGCTCTATAACCTTTCCTCCAGGCTTTTGCTTCCAGCTGTTAAATTACAAGGAAAGTAATTTCTGGTCTTAATTCTGCCAGGTGTGCAGTCATTTATTAGGAAGCAGTTCCCGCGGTTCCAGAGCCAGGTATCTTTTTTTCGCTCTCTGTCCTTGGGCGCTTTGAGCATCCTCTGGTACAAACACAGTGGTGATGTTCTGATGATGAGGCCAGCTAGTTGTGACTCAAGCTGAGCAGGAGAGTCTCTTGAAGAGTGAAGAGAAGCAGGACAAGAGTTCCAGATCTTGAGCTCCACACTATAGGTGGCAGATTTTTGACTTTGCCAGGTTTTTGTGCCTTGTTCTTACAGAGATAGTGGAACCTGTACAGTTGTAACCAACCACATATCTTAGACACCACTCATTTCACAAATTAAAATTATATCGAACAGCCCCTTTACTAATGAACAAGCCTTTTGTTGTATTTTAAAATAATAATACTTAAAGTGCTGAGCAGGAGTGTGAATTCCCAATAACAGAACTTGAAATGCTAATGACTGTTAGGATGTCAACAAGCTAATACGTAAATACACAGTGTGCATTGTTTATACCAAAGTTTTCCTAAATTTCAGGAACTGTAATAGATGGGACCTTCTCTGTTTGATTTCCTATAGTATCTCCATCATTTAAAATAGTACTTAGTTCATGATAGTTGAAATTAATTCTGATAGAAAAATAATCTATATTCTGAACAACCAGTGTACAGACTTTTGGAGCATAACAGACTTTGAGGATTTGTGATTTGAAAAATTAACCTTTTAAAAGAAATCTGTGAATATTTTAATTTAATCTAGATGATTTGGTTGACGATATGATTATTAATCAAGTATCTTATTTGCTTAGGAGGCTATTTTATGAATATAGGAAACATATCCATCAGCATTCACATCTTAAAAATGCTGTGAAAATGACATAAAAAATTTAAAATTCCTTACCAGTCCAGTGGCTAGGACTTAGCCCTTTTACTGTGGAGGTCTGGGCTCAATCCCTGGTGGGAGACCTAAGATCCCACAAGCCATGCAACAGAAAAATAAACTTTTAAAAAGAGAAAATCCATAAAATCCAAGAAATATATAGAATGCCACTGACAGATTAAAGCTATAGAGAAATTCCTGAAAGAAGGGAAAGTTAGCAGTTCTCTAGGGGAGCAAAAGTGGTCAAAGGGAGCTAAGGATTGCTGTAGAGTTAGAGCCCTTTCTGGAGACCTACACCGCACATAGAGAAGCAGCAGAAGCAGGTCAGCACCCTGGGGTGTTCACTGGAGTTAATGCAGAGCTCAGAGGCCAGGGCCTTTCCCAAGTTTCAGTCGCTTTTGCTCCTGGCTAAGTGGGCCAAGTTGTCTGTGCGCAGGGATCCTCCTGTCCCGTCAGAAAGCTTGGGGCTTCCAGAGGGTAAGCTGCCCCACCTCCCTGACAGCATTCCTGCTGCTCCCAGCAGTTGCCACTGGAGTGCTGGTGGTTTCTCAACATTTCTTCAGGTAGACAATGGAGATAAAACAGCTATCTTAAGAATTTGGAAAGTATTGAATAAATGAATGAAAAAAACCCAGGATGGCAGGTGGTGCTCATTATATAAAGAGCCCCAAGTTTGTGAATGGTCTGTATTCAGTGGTATGTAGAAACAAGTGAAGTAGTATGAGGACATTGGCCTTTCTCAAGTAGAGGAACACATATGAGTGAATTAATTTAGCCTTTTCTGAGATCATTTTATGAGCCATGTTTCTTAACATTAAACTAGGATCATGTTGTCATAAATCATTTAGTATAAACAGCATTTGAAAATAAAGTCACAAGATTTATAGCTATTTCAAATAAACTCTCAGATACATCCCTAAGTTTTTCTAATTCATTTGTTAAAGAAATATATATATATCTGATTATGCAGCTATTTCTTCAAGTCCCTGAACAGAAGAATGTCTACAAGAGAAATAACTCTCCTTTGAAAATCTATTGCAACAGAAACAATGAAATATGCTAATCTGATTTTTGGTATTGTTTTGTTTGCAGTTTTAATGAAGGAAAAGATAAGTGTTCTCAGGGCTCATCGAAGCTTTTACCTCCAAGAATATTCTTTAAGTTCTCTTTGTTTACTAGTTCAGTTCAGTTTGGTCACTCAGTTGTGTCCAACTCTTTGCGACCCCATGAATCGCAGCATACCAGGCCTCCCTGTCCATCACCACCTCCCGGAGTTCACTCAGACTCACGTCCATCGAGTCAGTGATGCCATCCAGCCATCTCATCCTCTGTCGTCCCCTTCTCCTCCTGCCCCCAATCCCTCCCAGCATCAGAATCTTTTCCGATGAATCAACTCTTCGCATGAGGTGGCCAAAGTACTGGAGTTTCAGCTTTAGCATCATTCCTTCCAAAGAAATCCCAGGACTGATCTCCTTTAGAATGGACTGGTTGGATCTCCTTGCAGTCCAAGGGACTCTCAAGAGTCTTCTCCAACACCACAGTTCAAAAACATCAATTCTTCGGTGCTCAGCTTTCTTCACAGTCCAACTCTCGCATCCATACATGACCACTGGAAAAACCATAGCCTTGACTAGACGGACCTTTGTTGGCAAAGTAATGTCTCTGCTTTTGAATATGCTATCTTGGTTGATCATAAGTTATTTACTAGTAATTTGATCCAAATCCAGATGATATTCAAAATACCCCTCAAATATTTTTAAGCATACCAACTTCTGCTTCAAGTCCTAATTACTTTAATTAGAGCTCTTTGATTCAGTAAGCATTTCTTGCACCTCTGTGCTTTGCTATGGAATGAGAATACACCACTGAAGAGGACAGAGTCCCTACCCTCTGGCAGCTTACAGTCTGTTAGAGGCAGCACACAAACAGATGATTTTAATTAATAAGGCCAGGGAGGCTAGAATACCTAGAATGTGACCTTCTCAGGGAAGAAATGTTAGGAGAATTCCACAGAAGATCAAAGAGCATGAAAAAAGATGAACCATGGCATGGCCCTGGGGAACACATGCAGGTGACAGCAGTCAGTTCTGATTACTAGAACTTGAAGCCAAGTGTAGACTAGGTATGGGACTTCCCTGGTGGTCCAGAGGTTGACTCACCACTTCCAGTGCAGGGGGTGCAGGTTTGATCCCTGGTTGGGAAGCTAAGATCCCAAATGCCTCGTGGCCAAAAAACCAAGAGATAAAAACAGAAGTAATGTTGTAACAGATTCAATAAAGACTTTAAAAATGGTCTACATTGAAACAAAAAAAGTAAAGATTCTATGGGCCATGAATGGCCTGGGGAAGCATGTGGGCCTAGAATGGGAGAACCTTTATGCTCTGTGTGCAGGCTTATGGAAGGTCATCTTAAGGGTTTTAACTAGGCTTAATTCAGTTGAGTTACGTCCCTCAGTCATATCCGACTCTTTGCGACCAGATGACTGCAGCATGCCAGGCTTCCCTGTCCCTCACCAACTCCGAAGCTTGCTCAAACTCATGTCCATTGAGTTGGTGATGCCATCCAACCTTCTTATCCTCTGTTTTCACCTTATCCTTCTGCCTTCAGTCTTTCCCAGCATCAGGGTCTTTCCCAATAAGTCAGTTCTTCTCATCAGGTGGCCAGAGTACTGGAGTTTCAGCCTTAGCATCAGTCCTTCCAATGAACATTCAGGACTGATTTCCTTTAGGATGGACTGGTTGGATCTCCTTGCAGTCCAAGGGACTCTCAAGAGTCTTCTCCAACACCACAGTTCAAAAGCATCAATACTTCGGTGCTCAGCTTTCTTTATAGTCCAACTCTTACATTCATACACGACTACTGGAAAAACCATAGCTTTGACTACACAGACCTTTGTTGGCAAAGTAATGTCTGCTTTTTAATATGCTGTCTAGGTTGGTCATAACTTTCCTTCCAAGGAGTAAGTGTCTTTTAATTTCATGGCTGCAATCACCATCTACAGTGATTTTGGAGCCCCCTCCCCTCAAAAGTCTCTCACTGTTTCCATTGTTTCCCCATCTATTTGACATCAAGTGATGGGACCGGATGCCATGATTTTAGTTTTCTGAATGTTGAGTTTTAAGCCAACTTTTTCACTCTCCTCTTTCACTTTCATCAAGAACTTCAGTTCTTCTTCACTTTCTGCCATGAAGGTGGTGTCATCTGCATATCTGAGGTTATTGATATTTCTCCCAGCAATCTTGATTCCAGCTTGTGCTTCATCCAGCCCAGAGTTTCTCATGATGTACTCTGCATGTAAGTTAAACAAGCAGGGTGACAATATACACCCTTGACGTACTCCTTTCCCAATTTGGAGCCAGTCTGTTGTTCTGTGTCCAGTTCTAACTGTTGCTTCCTGACCTGCATACAGATTTCTCAGGAGGCAGGTCAGGTGGTCTGGTATTCCCATCTCTTGAAGAATTTCCCACAGTTTGTTGTGGTCCACACAGTCAAAGGCTTTGGTGTAGTCAATAAAGCAGAAGTAGAGTGACTAGGCTACTGATAGACATTTATGTTTTCAGTGGATCTGGCAGGGTTGTGTCAGGGACGTGAAATGGAGATTCAGAATTAAGGAGAACCAGGTTTGAAGCCTTGATGTCTCAGTGATAAAGAATTTTCCTACAACACAGGAAACACAAGTTTGATCCCTGGGTGTGGAGGATTTCCTGGAGAAGGAAATGGTAACCCACTCCAGTATTCTTGCCTGGAGAAGGAAATGGTAACCCACTCCAGTATTCTTGCCTGGAGAATCCCATGGACAGAGGAGCCTGGATGGCTACAGTCTAAGGAGTTGCAAAGAGTTGGACATGACTGAGCACACATAACACATACAGGTTCGAAATTAAGGAGAATGTAGAGGCTCTGCTAGAAGACTTTGCAGTGCTCCAGGTGAGAGACAGTAAGAACTTAAACTAGTACTTGGAGATCTGTTTGAAAAGGAAATGGGGATGAGTTTTAAAAATACTTAGGAGATAAGAGTTGCAAGATTTGGAAATTGAGGGAAGAGGTAGAGGTTAAGATGATTCCAGATTGCTGGCTTGCCAGACTGATGGTGGCTAGGGTACCCTTGGGCTATTTATGTTGAGTTGGAAACACTGTGGACATCAAAGTTGCTAGCTAAGTATATTTCTGTAGCTGGAGAAAAGACTTCAGTTCAGTTGCTCAGTCACGTCCAACTTTTTGCGACCCCATGGACTGCAGCATGCCAGGCTTCCCTGTCCATTACCAACTCTCAGGGCTTGCTCAAATTCATGTCCATCGAGTCGGTGATGCCATCCAACCATCTCATCCTCTGTCATCCCCTTCTCCTGCCCTCAATCTTTCTCAGCATCAGGGTCATTTCCAATGAGTCAGTTCTTTCATATCAGGTGGCCAAGTATTGGAGCGTCAGCTTCAGTATCAGTCCTTCCAATGACTACTCAGGACTGATTTCCTTTAGGATGGACTGGTTGGATCTTCTTGCAGTCCAAGGGATTCTCAAGAGACTTCTCCAACACCACAGTTCAAAAGCATCAATTCTTCAGCACTCAGCTTTCTTTATTGTCCAACTCTCATAACCATACCTCACTACTGGAAAAATCATAGCTTTGACTTAGGGAGAAAAGACTTAGAGAGCCTTTAGTAAAAGGTGAGAGAATTGTGGAAGTGGATATGACCATGTACTCCAAGGAGAGCTTGGAAAGAGTGAGAAGGGAGCAGGAGAGTGGGAGGGATGGAAGAGAATTGACCGAGGGGTGAGAAGGCAGAGAGAAAGACAAAGGCAGTAACAAAAGGGAACCATTAGAGACTACAGTGTATAAAGAGTGGGCAGAGAAACACCAAGAAAGCGCAGTAAGCAGGAATGGTTAGATCCAGAACAACCAGAAATGAAAAACTTATGTTACAGTAGTCATAGGAAGAAGTCAGTGGTAGCAAACATGGCAGAGAAGGCCAGCAAGACACAGGCTGAAATGTATTTAGTGGGTTTGACATCCAAAAGAAATTGGTGTCCTTTGTGGGAACCAGGTGTAGTAGATTGATGGTGTCTGGCCTTGGCTCAAGAAAAGGAGGGGCGAGGAGGTAAAGATGCAGAAGGCCAGAACACCGGTATTCTTTCTAGTGAGAAGGAAGAAAGCAACGGGGAGCAACTGGAGGGACTTCCATAGAGGCTAGGGAGATTTGTATTTTACTTTTTAAAAGGATTTGAGTGACTAAGGCTGTAAAGAAAGAGTGCGCCAATGAAGACAAGATGGTGATAAACAAGAGGGGGCAACAGACGGGCAAAGGAGGTGAGAGGGTGGTGTCAGTCATACTACGGAAGGAATGGAGTCCAACAAGAGACAATCCGTGCTCTTAGATCAAAGGTGCAGAGGGGATAGAATTATTTTAACAAGGGAAAGCAGAAGATGAGATAGGTATAAAGACATTTCATTAGAAGGCCAATCTGTTGTGAAAGTTTACTTCTCGTATCTTTAAAGATTGTAATTAAGTACTAAGTTAATAAAGGACCTAAAAGGTACAAAAATCATTGCTGCTTTTAAATTATTTTATATCATCTTACGAGCTGTTTTTTCCTACTAAGTAATCTCTGTACAATCTCATTTTGATAAATTACATACAATTACTGATCATCTCCTTTTATAAAGAACAGTACTAAATCATCTGCTTTGTATTCCTGGTAAGATGAACATAATAATTCATTGCCATACTACAGCAGAGACTTGTTTGTGGGTGATGATATTTGGTGTTCCTTATATGATAGCCCTTGGGTGGCGGCAAAGAGATACCCCTCATCCAAGTTAAGGAGCAACGGCTGCGCTTTGCTGGAGCAGCCGTGAAGAGATACCCCGCGCCCCAAGGTAAGAGAAACCCAAGTAAGACGGTAGGTATTGCAAGAGGGCATCAGAGGGCAGACACACTGAAACCATACTCACAGAAAACTAGTCAATCTAATCACACTAGGACCACAGCCTTGTCTGACTCAATGAAACTAAGCCATGCCCATGGGGCAACCCAAGACGGGTGGGTCATGGTGGAGAGATTTGACAGAATGTGGTCCACTGGAGAAGGCAATGGCAAACCACTTCAGTATTCTTGCCTTGAGAAGCCCATGAACAGTATGAAAAGGCAAAATGATAGGATACTGAAAGAGGAACTCCCCAGGTCAGTAGGTGCCCAATATGCTACTGGAGATCAGTGGAGAAATAACTCCAGAAAGAATGAAGGGATGGACCCAAAGCAAAAACAGTACCCAGTTGTGGATGTGACTGGTGATAGAAGCAAGGTCCGATGCTATAAAGAGCAATATTGCATAGGAACCTGGAATGTCAGGTCCATGAATCAAGGCAAATTGGAAGTGGTCAAACAAGAGATGGCAAGAGTGAATGTCGACATTCTAGGAATCAGAGAACTGAAATGGACTGGAATGGGTGAATTTAACTCAGATGACCATTATATCTACTACTGTGGGCAGGAATCCCTCAGAAGAAATGGAGTAGCCATCATGGTCAACAAAGAGTCCGAAATGCAGTACTTGGATGCAATCTCAAAAACGACGGAATGATCTCTGTTCGTTTCCAAGGCAAATCATTCAATATCACAGTAATCCAAGTCTATGCCCCAACCAGTAATGCTGAAGAAGCTGAAGTTGACAGGTTCTATGAAGACCTACAAGACCTTTTAGAACTAACACCCAAAAAAGATGTCCTTTTCATTATAGGGGACTGGAATGCAAAAGTAGGAAGTCAAGAAATACCTGGAATAACAGACAAATTTGGCCTTGGAATACGGAATGAAGCAGGGCAAAGACTAATAGAGTTTTGCCAAGAAAATGCACTGGTCATAACAAACACCCTCTTCCAACAACACAAGAGAAGACTCTACACATGGACATCACCAGATGGTCAACACCGAAATCAGATTGATTATATTCCTTGCAGCCAAAGATGGAGAAGCTGTATACAGTCAACAAAAACAAGATCAGGAGCTGACTGTGGCCCAGATCATGAACTCCTTATTACCAAATTCAGACCAAAATTGAAGAAAGTAGGGAAAACCACTAGACCATTCAGGTATGACCTAAATCAAATCCCTTATGATTATACAGTGGAAGTGAGAAATAGATTTAAGGGACTAGATCTGATAGATAAAGTGCCTGATGAACTATGGATGGAGGTTCGTGGCATTGTACGGAAGACAGGGATCAAGACCATCCCCATGGAAAAGAAATGCAAAAAAGCAAAATGGCTGTCTGGGGAGGCCTTACAAATAGCTGTGAAAAGAAGAGAAGTGAAAAGCAAAGGAGAAAAGGAAAGATATAAGCATCTGAATGCAGAGTTCCAAAGAATAGCAAGAAGAGATAAGAAAGCCTTCTTCAGCGATCAATGCAAAGAAATAGAGGAAAACAACAGAATGGGAAAGACTAGAGATCTCTTCAAGAAAATTAAAGATACCAAGGGAACATTTCATGCAAAGATGGGCTCAATAAAGGACAGAAAAGGTATGGACCTAACAGAAGCAGAAGATATCAAGAAGAGGTGGCAAGAATAC
>NW_011494836.1:1002772-1004119 GCF_000754665.1 Bison bison bison | reverse complement strand
AAGATACCAAGGGAACATTTCATGCAAAGATGGGCTCAATAAAGGACAGAAAAGGTATGGACCTAACAGAAGCAGAAGATATCAAGAAGAGGTGGCAAGAATACACAGAAGAACTGTACAAAAAAGATCTTCATGACCCAGATAATCACAATGGTGTGATCACTCAGCTAGAGCCAGACATCCTGGAATATGAAGTCAAGTGGGCCTTAGGAAGCATCACTATGAAGGAATTGGAGGTGATGGAATTCCAGTGGAGGTGATGGAATTCCAGTTGAGCTCTTTCAAATCTGAAAGATGATGCTGTGAAAGTGCTGCACTCAGTATGCCAGCAAATCTGGAAAACTCAGCAGTGGCCATAGGACTGGAAAAGGTCAGTTTTCATTCCAATCCCAAAGAAAGGCAATGTCAAAGAATGCTCAAACTACCGCACAATTGCACCCATCTCACATGCTAGTAATGCTCAAAATTCTCCAAGCCAGGCTTTAGCAATATACGAACTGTGAACTTCCTGATGTTCAAGCTGGTTTTCGAAAAGGCAGAGGAACCAGAGATCAAATTGCCAACATCCGCTGGATCATGGAAAAAGCAAGAGAGTTCCAGAAAAACATCTATGTCTGCTTTATTGACTATGCCAAAGCCTTTGACTGCATGGATCACAATAAACTGTGGAAAATTCTGAAAGAGATGGGAATACCAGACCACCTGACCACCAGACCACTGCCTCTTGAGAAATCTG
Organism: Bison bison bison; assembly: GCF_000754665.1. Taxonomy (NCBI): domain Eukaryota; kingdom Metazoa; phylum Chordata; class Mammalia; order Artiodactyla; family Bovidae; genus Bison; species Bison bison. The sequence continues at coordinate 1,003,383 of NW_011494836.1, read as the reverse complement.
TATGCAGGTCAGGAAGTAACAGTTAGAACTTGACATGGAACAACAGACTGATTCCAAATAGGAAAAGGAGTATGTCAAGGCTGTATATTGTCACCCTGCTTATTTATTTACCTTATATGCAGAGTACATAATGAGAAACACTGGACTGGAAGAAGCACAAGCTGGAATCAAGACTGCTGGGAGAAATCTCAATAACCTCAGATATGCCGATGACACCACCCTTATGGCAGAAAGTGAAGAGGAACTCAAAAGTGTCTTGGTGAAAGTGAAAGTGGAGAGTGGAAAAGTTGGCTTAAAGCTCAACATTCAGAAAACGAAGATCACGGCATCTGGTACCATCACTTCATGGGAAATAGATGGGGAAACAGTGGAAACAGTGTCAGACTTTATTTTTTGGGGCTCCAAAATCACTGCAGATGGTGACTGCAGCCATGAAATTAAAAGACGCTTACTCCTTGGAAGGAAAGTTATGTCCAACCTAGATAGCATATTCAAAAGCAGAGACATTACTTTGCCAACAAAGGTCCATCTAGTCAAGGCTGTGGTTTTTCCTGTGGTCATGTATGGATGTGAGAGTTGGATTGTGAAGAAGGCTGAGCGCCGAAGAATTG
>NW_011494836.1:985235-1002672 GCF_000754665.1 Bison bison bison | reverse complement strand
CAAAAGCAGAGACATTACTTTGCAACAAAGGTCCATCTAGTCAAGGCTGTGGTTTTTCCTGTGGTCATGTATGGATGTGAGAGTTGGATTGTGAAGAAGGCTGAGCGCCGAAGAATTGATGCTTTTGAACTGTGGTGTTGGAGAAGACTCTTGAGAGTCCCTTGGACTGCAAGGAGATCCAACCAGTCCATTCCAAAGGAGATCAGTCCTGGGTGTTCTTTGGAAGGAATGATGCTAAAGCTGAAACTCCAGTACTTTGGCCACCTCATGTGCAGAGTTGACTCATTGGAAAAGACCCTGATGCTTGGAGGGATTCGGGGCAGGAGGAGAAGGGGACGACAGAGGATGAGATGGCTGGATGGCATCACTGACTCTATGGACGTGAATCTGAGTGAACTCTGGGAGTTAGTGATGGACAGGGAGGCCTGGTGTGCTGGGATTCATGGGGTCGCAAAGAGTCGGACACGACTGAGCGACTGAACTGAACTGACCGGAACTGATATGATAGCCCAGGCTGTTCATGGTTTGTTAAAACAGGACTCGGAACGATATTGGCAGCACAATTGTTATGAAATATAAATGTCATTCCTGTGAACCTTCAACCTTTCATGTTTTCATTGCATTTCTGAAAAGAGGAATGGGTGTTTTTATTAAATGCAAAGGCATTTGCGCACAGCATATTCAGCTCATGAATTTCTTAGGCACTTACTCTGTTGCCCAGTTCAGTGCTTGTCTGGGAGGAAGTGAGAAGAAATTGGGAGGCATCTGCCATTCCTGGAAGGAGCTGCCAGGAATGAAATGTGGAGTAGAAAGTTCCACAGAGAAAAATAGCTAGGATCCCAAGGCAGGAGAGCAGGGGAAGGGTGGGAAGGGGAGAGCATGCAAGTAGTGGGTGATAAGGAAAGATAAATCTGGTATTTATATAAACATAAAAGGTCTAGTAGTAACTTATTGAAGGTTTCCAGACAACAGGTGTACAGGCCATTAAGCAAGACAAATTATTTGGAGAATTGGAGTGTAATGTAAATGAAGTTTCATTTTGTTCCCAGTCTATCAGGTATAGATTCAAGGTACAGCCCTGAAGTTTATGAAGTATTGGGCAGGTCCAATGGTTAGGTTCTTCCTTGTGAGAACATAGACACTGCCCTGTGACCAACAGGTGCAGACTCTGTTCTGTACTGACATGAGAAGAGGGCAGAGGTGAGTGGTCAGTCTGGGTGTTTGTGAGTCTTCCCTGCAGCAGAGTCATGCTGTGATGGACCTAAATTGGCCTGTTGCATCTCTTCTTTCAGATAGATTTCTAGGGCTTACCAGGAGCGGATTTAAGATTATTTTTGTAAATCCCCTTCCAGGAGTTCCCAGCACAGCAGGGGTGATAAGACAGAAGAACAAATATCAATATGCAAATAGCTCTCTGAAGAGTGCCTTCCTTTCTGAACTGCCTATCTTTTATTTGCCCCTCCGGATTCATTCCCCATCCTAATCCATTCTGTGCTCTGGGATGCTGATTTGTGTGTCAATTCATTTACCTTCTGGTCTCCAGGCTCTAGCAGGGTTGAGCCTGGAGGGCAGGAAAGTGAGGTGAAATGTCTGTTCCCTTCAGCTCATCAGGTAGCTCTTTCTAATCACAGTTCTCCCAGGGTTTTAGCAATGCCTTCCTTTCCTCGTTCTTTGGAGCTCAGTGTGGAACAGCTTCCAATGCTGGCCTACCCCAAGGTACTGTATCATCTCAGGTTGGCTTCTCTGCCTACATCTTTGCAGAGGTTCCTTGATTAATCTGAGTTACGCTATTAGTAATGTTCTTTCCTGCTGGGACCCGACCACCTTCTTTTCTTTTTCTGAAAATGATTATAGACAGCTTACCCAGATGGAGAGATAGGCTGCAATGAATTGATGTGGGAGACTGAGGCAAAAGTAGGGAGTGGCAGGGGGCAATAGTCAGTACAGTTTTTGTAGTTGAACTCTGACTTCATAGAGAGGCCTGGGGCAGAGTAGATGCCAGATGAATTTTCTCCCAGTTCTCCCCTTGGCTCTTAGTCTTTTTCTGGCTCGTTCTCTTCAGGGTCCTTGGATTTGTCCCCCAGCAACACTGTTGAACTTAATTTCTTATTGCTTGAGTTCTCTATCTGCAGTCTGTAGTTTAAACTTGTGGATGGCTTCTTCCTAGAATAGTGCATTTTTTGTTGAATAAATGGGGAGATGAAGGACAAAATTTTTGCTTTGTACTTTGTCCTGTCAGAAGTCTTTGAGCTGAATATTTTGAAATCTGATGTTTTCAAAACCAAAACCTTCTAGGAAAAACATAAGACATATCCAAACTGAGGAACATTCCTGAACTCAGTGCTTCTCAAAACTGTCAAGGACATCAAACTTAAGGTAAGTCTGAGAAACTATCATAGACCAAAAGCTAAGAAAATATGATCACTAAATTTAATATGATGTTCTGGGTACAGTTTTGGACATTAAGGAAAAACTAGTGAAATTTGGATATTCGGAAATTTGTTCATAGAAATGTACCAATGTTGATTCTTTAGTTGTAACACATATACCATAGCAATGTCAGGTGTTAGCAGTAGAGGTGACTGGGTGCCAGATTTATGGGAACTGTTTATTATCTTTGCCACTTTTCTTTAAGTCTAAAACTATTTTAAAATAAATAATTCCTTTAAAAATCAATCTTTAATATCTAAATAAGTTGATATTAAATCAGATACTTTAAGACATTTATTTATGTGATATTTTTCTCTGCTGAGGAAGATAATATTTGGACCCAAAGTGAAGTATAGAATTCATGAATCTTGTGCACAGTTCAGGCCTATTAAGATCCCTTGTTTTTGTTTGGAATTTTTATTCATAATTCAACAAACGTTTATTATTACCTTTTTTTTTTTGGCCAGGAACTGAACTAGGTTTTAGAAATAAGAGTAATAAAGACAGATAACATTGCAGTTGAGAAATAGGTAACTTTTGTGTTGTGGATATTTCCTTAATTCTGTATCTCAGATTTATTTTGTCTCAGCACATAATACTGTATACTCACATTAAGTGCTCAAAGTTCTATGAATATAAGAGTATATTTTAAAAATTACACTTAAACCTAATAAAAGTATGATTTTATAGTTTATGTTCCCTTTAAAGATTGAGGCTAGATTCAGAGGTTAACCTTAACCTTAGAGAGTGAAATTATGAATTGGGAAAGATTTGTATTATAAATTTATTTGAAGTAGTAATTGGAACAAAAAGTACTTAAAAGTCTGAAAGAATTTTTAGATATTTCCTCAGAGTTAAGGTTTAAGAGAGAAGGTGTTCTTTAAAAATCAGAAATTTTGTCAGAAACATAAATTTGACAGGGAGAAAAGAGCTGCGTTGAGTACTGTACATATGAAAGAAGAAAGTCTCCCTTCTCCCTCTTTGAGTTTCTCATTAATTTGTCTTATTTCCAGTGAGAACATGCTCGTATTATGGTGTCTGTCAAGTAGGATTTTGGCAATAATGTCAATATTACCAGTGAAAAGCTAAATAGTATTAGCAGTGACTCTAGATCAGTAGGATAAAACTGAAATTTAAGAATTACAACTGTGATGTGAACATTTATAAATGTTCTACATATAATAAATTTATGCATAAAATAATATGTTTAATACTACCTTGTGTCCATGCTGAATTTTTTGTTTTTTGAAAAGAAAACTTCATTATTCAATATTTTTATGAAAGTTTTACTCTAAAAACTTTTATGCAAATACAGCATAAATAGTTTCAGTGGTGAAAGTGAATATTTAATTGAAGAGGGAAAACAGTAACATGAACTTTTAGTAGAAATTGCTGAATATGCATACAACTGTGTTAGGTAATAGTTTAATTTTCAATTGTAAAGTTAATATTTAAAATTTGAGAGTCAGTAATCAAAAAAGATACAGATTAAGTCATCTACTACTTTTAGAAAATATGTTAAGCCATTAGATTAGAGTTGAAATGAACCCTTAGACTTGATACCATTTATACTGCCTTTATTGTTTCAAAAATTGAGTTGTCTCAGGGAAGGTAATGTATTGAAGAGAAGGGTGAAGACCATTGTTAATAATTACTTTAGGGAACTTAAGTTGAAGACTTGTGTGTTGTTCTCCAAGGTTTAATTTTGAACAATGTGAACGTTAACCCCAGTGAAATTGATATTAAGGGTAAACTGAAGTCAGTGTTCTGCTTGACTTTTAAAATTAATGGTCTGCTGGTTTTATAAACTTAATAGTCTAATAATAGACTAGCCCATTTAGTTTAACATAGCAAACAACCCAAGAATTTAAAAGTTTACCTTGATAGCCTGGCTTATCAAGAAAGAAGAAAAAAATGTCAACATGGTAAAATATTTTTAGAATTGGATTTTCTTTAATTGCTTATGTTACTAAAACTGAGTTTGCCTCTTGGGGGTTGTTGAGTCAAAAGACAAAACCAAGTCAAAGTCTGGGAGAAGGAAGGATTTATTCATTGCAGCAAGAACAACATTAGGAATCTTTCCCAAAACAGTGTCTCCTCAAACAGCAAAATTGGGGAAGTTTTAATCTAAGGATACATCCCTATTCTTGAAGGGGCTTGAGTGGAAGGCAGAGTCCGAGTTTTAGTTGATTAAAGTCAGGAGGATCAAAAAAAAAAAAAAAAAAGTCAGGAGGATCAGAAAAGGTTGGACATCATCTTGTCTTAGGTTCCATTTGATCTGGGTTGAGCCTCCCCTTGCCCCGGGGCGGTGGGGGGGGGCGGATTTTAATTCTGCTATACAGCTCCAGATAGTGCTTTAGGCTAATCTTTACAATTGATATAGAATTGGGAGTCTTTGCAACTGATTTGTTATCTTTGCTATTGTTACTTCTCTTGCCTGATAAGACTGTTTCTGCATTCTTTTGTACCCTTAAAATAATTATCACTGAGACCTGTTTAAGGACAAGCTTTGTAGCCAGGCTTAAATCACACAGTGGTTTAGGCTAAAAATGACTTAGGTCAAGAAAGCCGTGCCTGGTTTTCTTCCTCTGGGGACCCCCCTGCCTATCTGTTTACACTTTTACAAATGTATTAAATTTCTATTGGATCTAGTCTGGACAAGAATTTTTTAAAATAAAATGTAGTTTTAAGTAATCACAGAGTTCAAATATATACTTTTAAATTTGAAACATGGTATATTGAATAGAAAGGGAAGATGGTGTATCATATAAAGTTCTTTTAAAAAGGTAGTATGTGATACATGACTTATATATAAGATAAACTCATCAAGGCTTTCAAGGACATTTTTCCTACTTATCCTTGAAAGTAAAGCAGGGAAGTAAGTGGTTTTTAAACTTGTCTTAAAGCTCAACATTCAGAAAACTAAGATCATGGCATCTGGTCCCATCACTTCATGGCAAATAGATGGGGTAACAGTGGAAACAGTGGCGGACCTTATTTTTTGGGCTCCAAAATCACTGCAGATGGTGACTGCAGCCATGAAATTAAAAGACGCTTACTCCTTGGAAGAAACGTTATGACCAACCTAGACAAAGGTCTAGATAGCATATTGAAAAGCAGAGACATTACTTTGCCAACAAAGGTCTGTCTAGTCAAGGCTATGGTTTTTCCAGTAGTCGTGTATGGGTGTGAGAGTTGGACTGTGAAGAAAGCTGAGCGCCGAAGAATTGATGCTTTTGAACTGTGGTGTTGGAGAAGACTCTTGAGAGTCCCTTGGACTGCAAGGAGATCCAACCAGTCTGTTTTAAAGGAGATCAGTCCTGGGTGTTCTTTGGAAGGAATGATGCTAAAGGTGAAACTCCAGTACTTTGGCCACCTCATGCAAAAAGTTGACTCATTGGAAGACTCTGATGTTGGGAGGGATTGGGGGCAAGAGGAGAAGGGGATGACAGAGGATGAGATGGCTGGATGGCATCACCGACTTGATGGACGTGAGTCTGAGTGAATTCCGGGAGTTGGTGATGGACAGGGAGGCCTGGCGTGTTGCAATTCATGGGGTCGCAAAGAGTCGGACATGACTGAATGACTGAACTGAACTGAACATACAGTGAAATATACAAATCTTAAGTATATAGCTGGGTGAATTCTTACATGTAAATAAAATATGTAAACACTGCCCAGATCAAGATTAAGAATATTTTCAGTTTCCAAGGAGGGTCCCTTGTGTCCCTTTTCAAACAGTACCTCTCTCCCTTTTCACTGACTTGCCCAGAAGAGTGAGGAGTGAGGAGTGAAGTCACTCAGTCGTGTCTGACTTTGTGACCCTGTGGACTGTGATATACCAGGCTTCTCTGTCCATGGGATTCTCCAGGCAAGAATACTGGAGTGGATTGCCATTTCCTTCTCGAGAGGATCTTCCCAACCCGGGTCTCCCGCATTGGAGGCAGACATTTTACCTCTGAGCCACCAGGGAAGCCTAGAAGTAAACCACTATTCTGACTTTCAGCCCTGTACCTTAATTTATCCCTTTTTGACATTTCAGAAGTAGAATAATAAAATATGTGTTCCTTTGTGTGCAGCGTCTTTCACCTAGCATTATATTTTGTGATTCTTTCATGTTATTGCCTGTAGCAGAAGTTCTTTGCTTTTTTCAATTTCTGTGTGATATTCCATTATATGAGGATAATACAATTTACCCATTCTATTGACAGTATTTAGCTATTATATGTAAAACTGTTCTGAACATTCTCATACATGTGTGGATGTGTGTACTCACTCATGTGTATAGCCAAAACGTAGGATTACTGGGTCACAGAGTAGGTGTATGAGTAGCTGCTAGTTTTCCAAAGTGGATATACCAATTTATGCTCCAAATTGCAATATATGGGAATTCCAGTTGCTCGCCAAATCTCAGTATTATGTCTTATAAATTTTTGCTGTTCTAGTGGCTGATTTTCTTCCCACCCTGTATGATTGCGAGTGGATTTAGTTTTCCTAATGATTAACCATGTACTCACCCCATCAGGATTTCAGATTAAGAACTTCATTGTTGGTGATAGTTAATAGTATCTGTCTCTGGGTGATATTATCATCTCTCCTAACTTATTTACAATTCTATGGAATATTCTTTAATCAAAAACTAAATTGTAAAGTTAAACACTACGGACAATCCTTGGAAAAGATAGAGAAAGAAGTGAGGAGAAGCAAATAACATGGTGTGTGTGTGTGTGTGTGTGTGTGTATAAGTTGGACTTAAACAGTGAGGATGATTCATTACCTCCTCCTTGATGGAAAGGGTCCAGTGTTTCTCATCCACACACACACACACACACACACACTCCTACCTCCCAACTCCCCCCAGTGGCTGCCTGATCCTTCAGGGGAATGTTGCTATCTTGAGGACTGGGGATTAGTTTCTGCTGTTGGCAAGTTAAGTACTCATTGTTGGCAGGAGCCAGGTTGGCCTTCATGAGAAGTTCTTGTGTGGAATCCATTCATCACCTCTGCTGCTGTCACTGTGGCCACTTCTAGTCTGTTGAGGATGTCCTGGGGTGGCTGGTGACAGAGGCTAACTGATATCTGAAGATTTATTTACTTGATTACTGAGGGGCCCTCTGCAGTGGATGCCCTTTAGTGTATATCCACATTGGAGCAAAACATTTTTCACATACTATGATCATCCAGAGAGGTCCATCCATATACTTCTTCCCAGATCTCCTTTTATCACCTCTCCTAGTACTGTCCACCCGCTCCGCCCCAACCAAGCCACTGACCATCCATAAGGCTTCCCTGGTAGCTCAGTGGGTAAATAATCCACCTGCAATGCAGGAGATCCTGGTTTGATTCCTGGGTTGGGAAGATCCCCTGTGGAAGGGATAGGCTACCCACTCCAGTATTCTTGGGCTTCCCTGGTGGCTCAGCTAGTAAAGAATCCACCTGCAATGCAAGGACCTGGCTTAGATCCCTGGGTTGGGAAGATCCCCTGGAAAAGGGAATGGCTACCCACTCCAGTGTTCTGGCCTGGAGAATTCCATGAACTGTATAGTCCATGGGGTCACAAAGGGTCGGACATGACTGAATGACTTTCACTTTGACCATCCAGGGTAACCATTAGCCCTTGCCCATGACTCACCATAGATCCATAATTCTGGCCGTTTCTCTGTGTTGATAAAGTGGACAAGCAAAAGTAGTAGTCTGCTAGGGTGACTTCTCTTCACAAGGTGTTTCAAGGATGTTCTTTATTGGAGATGTGAGACTGCGACAGTCCACTTTTGCTTGGTGCCAGATACTGAGGAAGTTTCCTTCTCAGTCAGCTGATCATAAGGAATTCTCCATGAAGCTCTAGGTAGGGTAATACAGTAAGAGTGGTCATTGGAGGTGTCTGAACCATCTGCTCGTGTGATTTCTTACCTTGTATAGATCTCATTTAGCTCAGTCTCTTTTACACCATTGTCTTCTGATGATTGATTGCTTCTGCACAAGCCCAACTTTATAGCCTGGTGAGTCAGATAGCATTCAGATCCTTATAGGCAGCTCAGGTTATAAGTTATTTGATATCTTTTCCTCGGGCTCTGCCAAAGCCTAGTTGCAAGCCAGGAGTCTTTTCTTAGGGAATGGCTTTGTTCCAGAACCTTAGAAATTTGTGCTGTGATTTTCTGGATTTTATTGGATGCAACTAATTCAACTTGCTGCATCTTAAGACCCAAGTGGCATAGCAGTTGATACTGCAGACCAGACATGCTGCATATAACCACATTTTGCTCTGGCCCTCTAAGTAAGTAACTAACCCTCACTGCTATAAGTAACCTATAAGTGTGTATCAATGTGGTGAAAGTCGCTCAGTCATGTCCAACTCTTTGTGACCCCATGGACTATACAGTTCATGGAATTCTCCAGGCCAGAATACCAGAGTGTGTAGCCTTTCCCTTCTCCAGGGATCTTCCCAACCCAGGGATCAAACCCAGGTCTCCCACATTGCAAGCAGATTCTTTACCAGCTGAGCCACCAGAGAAGCCCAAGAATACTGCAGTGGGCAGCCTATCCCTTTTCCAGCAGATCTTCCCGACTCAGGAATCGAACCAGCGTCTGCTGCATTGCAGGTGGATTCTTTTCCAACTGAGCTATCAGGGAAGGCTGATAAATGTGGTAGGCATTGTCTTTAGTAAAATGTCAAGTGGCCCATGAAGTGTTGTGCTTCTTTCTTTTGACAGTATGAATTTCTGGGTTCAGCAACTTGCATTTCACTTTGGAGGGGATATTTCAACATGTTCTAGACCACTGTATCCTCAGAAACTTGACTGATGTAGCAGCCCTTGAATTTTCATAGCGTTTTTCAGCATGAAGCTTGGGCACATTATACTGTAACACCAAGGAATTTGTCATGTCCTGTTCATCAAGTCTATTCTGCATGGTGCAGTCAGTTCAGTGGACCAGTTGTGATGATCTATAAGGTATCTTAGACTAAGCACAGTCTCTGTAGAGTAAGTATGGCAGAGCGGAGAGTTGTTCAAACCCTGAGGTAAGTATGTTGAAAGTGTATTCTTAACCTTGACCTAAAATAAAAGCAAATGGATTCTTGTGTTCTCTGCGTATTGCTAAAGCATGTTCCAGATGAGTAGCTTCCTCTCAGGTGCCAAGAGCTAGGTTTGGTCCAGAGAAGGTACCTCATTTGGTACAGCCAGTCACACTGGAGCTGCTGTTGATGAGTTTACAATAACCCACAGCCATTCTCTGAGATCTGTCTGTTCTCTGCACAGACCAAAGAGGTAAGTTAAACATGAATGTGATCCTTGAAAATGTCAAGTTTTTGGTAGTGATATTAATCTCTACAGTTTTCCCATGGATGTAATATTTTCTTTGGTTTACTATCCTAATAGGGAGGTCACTTGGTCATTCCTATCACAATAGCCTATACTCCCTGGTCATGGAGCCTTTGTGGAAAATGTGTCAGTGGTCAAATAAGTTTATTCAATACACATTCAGAAACTGCAAAATAACCATAGGTGGGTCCATGAATTTGTTGGACTCACTGTGAAATGCAGGAGGCCAAAATATGTTTCACCTGACTACAATAGACTTAACTTTGACTGTTAGTGGTATTTTAGGTCACTAGGATTTAGTGGAGCTCTAACTTTTCAAAAGTGGAAAGGTAAGGATGGCTGTCTAAGGGAATCAAAGCAAGTAGAATGTGTTTTGGTTATGCTTGTGTTTCCAGCTTCAAGATCACTTAGTGTATCTCTAAGAGTAATCCTAGGAGTCGGTAAGGGCTAGCAGGTGAAGGAGTGGAATTTGTTGTGGGCAGTGGTCTTTGCAAAAGGTAATTCCTATAGAGCTTGTAGTTGTGTTAGGAGGTGGTTTGGAAGAGCGTGTTTGTTTTCACCCATTCTTAATGCTTTCTAATAAGGAACCAGAAGTGACCTTCATTATATTGAAAATTGAGTTTCAACTGTGAAACTCAGCTTGTGCCATACATGAATACATTTAGCACTCCACAAGCAAGTGAAATACCATTTTGAAGTGTGAAACACTCTTACAGAAAAGATGTTGTTAGGTGTTTCTTTTTCTCATGAGAAATAACTAGTCCATAAAGAAATTTCAGAGTTATTATTTTTTTACTCAGGTAAAAATCTAAATACAGTTGATTCATCTGAATCATTGAGCTCTGTGAATTGCACTGCTTGAATTCAGCCACTTGTGCTGCATAGAAACTGTCTTTGAAATAACTGTTGACTTCTTACTAGTTGCAAATAAATATGACTACTTTTTGCTTCTTTTGCAAGTTGATAAAATAGATTATCTGGTAGTGGTGATGAAATTTGAGTATAAATCTGTATTCATTAAATTTATATCTTTATGTGAAATTCTAGAGAAAAGGAAAAAACCCTGTAACCTAAGGCATCTGATGGTGGTCAGATTTCCCTTCCTCCCACATGTCTCTGATTCCATTTTAGGTCTTTTGCCCCCTTATTCTTTTGTTTGTTTTGGTACCTATTCTTAAATCAAATTTAAATAACATACTTTGTTCTTTAGTCATTCATGATAGTCTTTCTTAACTAATGGTACTGTGCTGTGCTTATTAATGGTGTTGCAAATCTGAGACTTATAGACGACATAGTTAAAAATGGAAATAAAACAGGTTTGTAGTAAAATCTTGACATATAGTTTGCAAAGACTTCAACATCAATTCAGCTAGATTTGAACTAGATTAGTATGAATCATAAAGTATTTTCTGTTCACTCGTGCAAGGTTGCTATTTGTTTTGGAGTCCTAATTAGAAAATGGGATTTCTAATTAGAAATCAGAAGCCTTCTAAATCAGAAGCCTTTCCTGGATGTTTTTTTTGTGTGCAGGGTAACTATATGGCAGAGGAAAACAAACACCAGTACAAAAAACCACTACTTGATTGATAGTTAGCTTATGTGCCCCTTTTTAGGGGAGTGGGCAAGATTTTGTCAAACTGAGAAAATGTTTCTTCCATGCCCTTCCTTGCCCTGCCTCCCATCGACTCTGTCCTGACGCGCCTCCTCCCCGTCTCCCTTGCCCTGGTAGTGTGTCACGTGTCAGGGAGTGGGGTCTACATTAACTTGGTTTATCACTGTCCCATCCAGGTTGTTTCTCTTTCCTTCATTTATTGTCCTCTCTTACTTTCTCCTTACCTTCAACTTAATCTATTCCTGACATCTGGGTCCCTTTGCAGTGTGGATTTCGACAGTTCACACCACTCTTTTCCCCTATAACTGTCAGCATTAGTGACTCCAACATCCATTTGAATCATAATAACTGACATTTAATGAGTTCTTATTCTGTGCCAGGTACTATTTGTAAATCATGTTTATATGAAAGTCAGTCCTTGGAATAGCCCTCTGAGGTGTAGGTACTCTCATTATTCCCATTTCACAGATGAGGTTATTTGCTCGAAGTCACAGAACTCAACTAGTAAGTGTGGGTTTTGAACTCAGGTAAGCTGATTCCAGAGTTCATATTCTTAGCCAGTACAATCCAGGACCTTTAAAAAGTGCTGATGCCTGAGGCACTTGCCCAACTGAGAATCTCTGGTGAGCGAGAGCCAGGTAGTTGCTTAAGTCTCCCCAAGTGACTTTACTGCATAAAGTTGAGAACTTGTTGCTCTATATCTGCACCACTTAGAATGGTAGCTTCTAGCTGCTTGTGTTTATTTAAATTTAAATAAACTAAGGTTAAATATAATGAAAACTCAGTCCCTCTATCTCCTTGGCACATTTCAAGTGCCCCATTGCCCAGCGTGGCTAGTGACTGCTGTGTTGGACTAGGTAGCTTTAGAGTAGTTCTGTCCCAGCAGCAGTTCTGTTGGACAGCGCTGCTCCGCACTGTGATGCCTCTCATCCCTCACACTGCCTGCCTCCGTGACCCCATGACCTTCATTTTTCTTTATAGTCGCCCACTGACGTGGCTGAACCCTGACCATGTCATCCCTGGAACTCATCTGCTTTGCAGAAATCGTTTAACTCATAAATCCCTCTTTGACCTGAGCCTCCAATTCTGTTTTCTTTCCAGTGCAACCTCTCCGCCTAGCCATTTCCCAGGTTTTCCTGCTTTTTTCTATTCAGTTCTGTACCACATGACCAGTAATGTCCTGGACATTTCCTCTGTGTCTTCCATTTTCTCTGTCCTTTCCTGCTGCACCTATGGCAGGCAGCTCTGATGCTGGACACAGAGCTGTTGACACTCCTTGCTACTCCTGCCCCAGTGCTGCTAGAGAAAATCATCTGCCTTCAAACAGATGTCGCCTTAATTTTTGTCTCATTTGGAAACTCATATCTGCACAGCAGTCCTTTAAGTCATTCCTATATCGTTCTCTCTTTTCCTCCGTAGTGGCTACGACCGACCTTTTCACCCCTGGCACCCGCGCCCACCCCTGCCAGCCTCAGCAGATGACCCCACCTCTCACCTGGAGGCAGAGCCACATAGACTCCTGTACTTCCTTCACCTCCACCTTCACACCCCTTAGGAGCTGCGCCTATTCTTCATCCCTTCCCTCACCTCACCCTTCTAAATCTCACCTCTCCAGTGGGCCACGCAAGCCCCATCTTGCTATATGGGGGCTTTGCCAAGTCTCCCCTCCAAAAAAGTGAAAAAATGATACAAATGAACTTATTTACATAACAGAAACTGATTCACAGACTTAGTAATAACATTAATGAATGAGGATGAGGCTCTAGCATGATTCGCTATGGGGACTAAATACCTTGTTTGGGGATAACTTGAAACACATTCTTGATTTGCATGTGTGTGCTTCTGAATGGAGAGATGGAATCCCTAATAGATGTTTGGGAGCTCACCATCAAGATTTACTTTCTCCCTCCACAAAACACCTGAATGCTTTGTTAATACCACTGTCACATTACTCGTTACCTGTCTTACTTTGCTGATCTGTCTTGAGCGCACCACTTGCCTCACACCTGCCTCTAGTTGCCTCCCCACTGACCCTGTAGAGAGATTCATGGGACTTCCTGGATGTTTTAGGTTTTATCGGCAGCCAGGAAACATTTAGGACTACTGTGTTTTTAAGTCAAATTTTCTAAAAAACTGACTTTTCATGAAATAGGATTTGGGCCCATTGTTACTGATATCTGAAAATGCTTCTTTAGCAATTTATGGGGACTGTCTTTGTTCTCATAGATATAAAGAGAACTAAATAAAACGTGAAAGCCATGGCTTTTGAGGTGATTATAAGCTACTTTGAGAAGAGTATATGTGTACCACATAATTCTAATACAGGCACAAGGTGGTAATTGAGCAAAGGTGGGGCATTTTACAGAAAGTTTCATGAAGGACGTGACTTGAGAACCTTGAAGGACAGGTGAGAATTTCAGAGGGTAGAGATGAGAGCGAGGCTGGAGCAATCCAGGTAGGGTGCTTGAGTCGTGGCAGTAAGAAGTAAGCCACATGCTGGCTTATGTTGGGTATTTCAGTTTGACTGATACAAGGGTGTATTGAGAGACACACATTGAAGGACAGTTTGAGCCACAGAAGAGAGTGCCAGCCTAGGTAGTGCACATGTGATGAGTTGTGGGGAGCCTTTCTGGACTTTTGTCAGAGGAAAAGTGTGAGGATGGGATGCTGGGAAGATGCCCTGGCAGCAAGAAGTAAATTGGAGGGTTTATTGGAGGGTGGAAGCTGGGCATCTGTGGCTGGTTGACCAGCCTAGGGACGTTGTGATACTGGGGCTTTCTCTTTCTTACTCTGTTGGAGTGATGGGAGGCAGAGGCTGCCCCTTGGCTGTGCCCCACTCTGATCTGAGACTTGAAACCGTGACCTTTGGCTGCTCAGCTTCTTAGACTTAAGCTTTTCTCCAAATTTCTGCTAGTTCAGTCTTCCTGTCACCACTCTTCTCCACAAGTATTCAGTTATGTTTTAAATGGATACTCAAAGGTCAAGCGGTGAAAAGGAGGAAGAAGAGAAGCCATTTACAAAACAGATAATCAAAAGCTGGATGAAGGTCCAAAAGCATGTTTGATATGAGCAGAGTAACCACATGTTCTTAGTTGAACCACGTTAATGGCTCCAAGATGCTTGGAAATTCATGGCTGTAGGACATGGATTTGAGGGAGTGGAGAATCTGTAATTAAAACGTTAATGCTTGACTAAATTCTGTATTTTAGTAAGCAGAGATGAAATATCTACACTGCTTGGTGAAGTGTGCCTCAGTTTTTAAAAATTCAACTGATTCCTTTTGTATTTTGTATTCCTTTTGTATTTTTCTCATCTTCTTACCCATTGTCGCTTTTCTGTCATCAGTTCAAATGTCAACAAAGTGAAAGAGGCAAACAATGTGGGCCCCCATAATGGTCACATTTTGAGAATGCTGGTGTGTGTGTATGTACGTGTGTAGGTGTGTCTAACCATCCTTTCAGTTGTTCCAGTCTGCTTTTGTGGCGAGATGCTGCTTCTCGTGGCTTTCACTTGCTTTGCTATTTGCTTAGTGTTTCCTTACAGAACTCTGTGTAGGCCGCCGTGGTTCTATCCATATTACAGCTCAGAGCACTGTTGGTTTACCGTGCACTGTTTGTGCCCAACTTTGGTTTGGGGTTTGTTGTTGTTCAGTCACTCAGGCTTGTCCAGCTCTTTGTCACCCCATGGACTGCAGCACACCCGGCTTCCCTCACTGTCTCCCAGAGTTTGCTCAGACTCATGTCTGTTGAGTCAATGATGCCATCCAACCATTCCATCCTTTCTCACCCCCTTCTCCTCCTGCCCTCAATCTTTCCCAGCATCAGGCTCTTGTTTGGGGTTAGGATCAGATATATAGCTGGCTATTTGGACTGTTAACTTCCAAAATGCTAAACACTGGGTATTCACTCTCAGGTCCTCCACTTTGATGTTAAAAAGCTGTAAAGATCACTGGGGATTTAAGAATTTTTCTGGATGTAGCTTTCCTTTCAAAGCTGTGGCCTGAGAGATCTCAGAGAGGATTTCAGTGGCTAAAACTTGTGTTGTCTGATGGAACAGGGAAATGATGATATGTGACTTTTCTTTCACTAACCTTTATTTTTGGTTATTTTAGGTGATGACTATAAAATAACAAGTGTTGGTAGATTTGTATACTTCTCCAGTGTGTACACTGCTGTGTTTCTGATTATGAACCTCTGTGGCTAACATTTTTTATGAGAACCAGAAGGAAGTATCTATTCTCACAGTTTGACTTCTTTCAATTTCTATTGATCAAACTTTGGACGTCAGACAAGTCCTTTTTCTTTTGGTTTCTTTTGTTAGAAGAAAAGTATCTAATTTATCTGACTTTGAAGGATCTTTCCTATCAGATGTTTGATGGAAATACAGCAAATAGTTATATCTCTGTGAATAAATGATTTGGCATCCCAAAGCAATGGAAATCTTGGAAAGAGCAAAAATAATTGTGGATTGTTGGAACTAACAGTCTTGTTCCTAGTGTTCCTAGGAACCTGTTTTCTGTGCAAATGAATTGATCTTCCTCATCCTTATCAGTGAAGTCAAAGAAACGTCTGGTAACTCAGTTCTACAAAATACCTTCATAACATCTAGATAACTGTTTGCAAAACTGGAGACTGTCACCCAGCCATCCATGTTGACTCATAAAGGTGACTGTTACATAGAGTATATTAAATGAACTGCTCTCAGGTACCCTCATTTCCCCTGCAACAACCATAAATCAATTTTACCTCATTCATACCTTCATCCACTTCTTTCCTTCCTGTTATATTTTGAAGCAAATCCTAGTCATCATAAGGTTTCATTCACAAATGACTCAGTAGGTATGCATTTCTAGTCTAGTGTTGTCCAACAGAATTTTCTGTGATGACAGAAGTATTTACTCTCTTTCTGTAGCCATTAGCCACATGTAGCTATTGAGTACTTGGAATATGGCTAGTGAGACTCAGTTCAGTTCGGTTGCTCAGTCATGTCTGACTCTTTGCAACCCCATGAACCGCAGCACACCAGGCCTCCTTGTCCATCACCAACTCCCGGAGTCCACCCAAACCCGTGTCCATTGAGTCGGTGATGCTATCCAGCCATCTCATCCTCTGTCGTCCCCTTTTCCTCCTGCCTTCAATCTTTCCCAGCATCAGGGTCTTTTCAGGTGAGTCAGCTCTTTGCATCAGGTGGCCACAGTATTGGAGTTTCAGCTTCAACATCAGTCGTTCCAATGAACACCCAGGACTGATCTGCTTTAGGATGGACTGGTTGGATCTCCTTGTAGTCCAAGAGACTCTCAAGAGTCTTCTCCAACACCACAGTTCAAAAGCATCATTGTTCGGCGCTCAGCTTTCTTCACAGTCCAACTCTCACATCCATCCATGACCACTGGAAAAACCATAGCCTTGACTAGATGGACCTTTGTTGGCAAAATAAGGTCTCTGCTTTTTTTTTTTTTTTAATTTTATTTTATTTTTTAACTTTACAATATTGTATTGGTTTTGCCATATATCAAAATGAATCCGCCACAGGTATACATGTGTTCCCCATCCTGAACCCTCCTCCCTCCTCCCTCCCCATACCATCCCTCTGGGTCGTCCCAGTGCACCAGCCCCAAGCATCCCATATCGTGCATCGAACCTGGACTGGCGACTCGTTTCATATATGATATTATACATATTTCAATGCCATTCTCCCAAATCATCCCACCCTCTCCCTTTCCCACAGAGTCCAAAAGACTGTTCTATACATCAGTGTCTCTTTTGCTGTCTTATATACAGGGTTATTGTTACCATCTTTCTAAATTCCATATATATGGGTTAGTATACTGTATTGGTGTTTTTCTTTCTGGCTTACTTCACTCTGTATAATAGGCTCCAGTTTCATCCACCTCATTAGAACTGATTCAGATGTATTCTTTTTAATGCTGAGTAACACTCCATTGTGTATATGTACCACAGCTTTCTTATCCATTCATCTGCTGATGGACATCTAGGTTGCTTCCATGTCCTGGCTATTATAAACAGTGCTGCGATGAATATTGGGGTACACGTGTCTCTTTCCCTTCTGGTTTCCT
>NW_011494836.1:984861-985135 GCF_000754665.1 Bison bison bison | reverse complement strand
TTTTCAGGTGAGTCAGCTCTTTGCATCAGGTGGCCACAGTATTGGAGTTTCAGCTTCAACATCAGTCGTTCCAATGAACACCCAGGACTGATCTGCTTTAGGATGGACTGGTTGGATCTCCTTGTAGTCCAAGAGACTCTCAAGAGTCTTCTCCAACACCACAGTTCAAAAGCATCATTGTTCGGCGCTCAGCTTTCTTCACAGTCCAACTCTCACATCCATCCATGACCACTGGAAAAACCATAGCCTTGACTAGATGGACCTTTGTTGGCAA
>NW_011494836.1:979155-983391 GCF_000754665.1 Bison bison bison | reverse complement strand
CAGTGTTTTATAGTTTTCTATATATAGGTCTTTAGTTTCTTTAGGTAGATATATTCCTAAGTATTTTATTCTTTTTGTTGCAATGGTGAATGGAATTGATTCCTTAATTTCTCTTTCTGTTTTCTCATTATTAGTGTATAGGAATGCAAGGGATTTCTGTATGTTGATTTTATATCCTGCAACTTTACTATAATCATTGATTAGTTCTAGTAATTTTCTGGTGGAGTCTTTAGAGTTTTCTATGTAGAGGATCATGTCATCTGCAAATAGTGAGAGTTTTACTTCTTCTTTTCCAATTTGGATTCCTTTTATTTCTTTTTCTGCTCTGATTGCTGTGGCCAAAACTTCCAAAACTATGTTGAATTGTAATGGTGAAAGTAGGCACCCTTGTCTTGTTCCTGACTTTAGAGGAAATGCTTTCAATTTTTCACCATTGAGGATAATGTTTGCTGTGGGTTTGTCATATATAGCTTTTATTATGTTGAGGTATGTTCCTTCTATTCCTGCTTTCTGGAGAGTTTTTATCATAAATGGATGTTGAATTTTGTCAAAGGCTTTCTCTGCATCTATTGAGATAATCATATGGTTTTTATTTTTCAATTTGTTAATGTGGTATATTACATTGATTGATTTGCGGATATTGAAGAATCCTTGCAAGTCTTGGTAAAGCCCACTTGGTTATGGTGTATGATCTTTTTAATGTGTTGTTGGATTCTGTTTGCTAGAATTTTGTTAAGGATTTTTGCATCTATGTTCATCAGTGATATTGGCCTGTAGTTTTCTTTTTTTGTGGGATCTTTGTCAGGTTTTGGTATTAGGGTGATGGTGGCCTCATAGAATGAGTTTGGAAGTTTACCTTCCTCTGCAATTTTCTGGAAGAGTTTGAGTAGATAGGTGTTAGCTCTTCTCTAAATTTTTGGTAGAATTCAGCTGTGAAGCTGTCTGGACCTGGGGTTTTGTTTGCTGGAAGATTTTTGATTACAGTTTCAATTTCCGTGCTTGTGATGGGTCTGTTAAGATTTTCTATTTCTTCCTGGTCCAGTTTTGGAAAGTTGTACTTTTCTAAGAATTTGTCCATTTCTTCCCCATTGTCCATTTTATTGGCATATAATTGCTGATAGTAGTCTCTTATGATCCTTTGTATTTCTGTGTTGTCTGTTGTGATCTCTCCATTTTCATTTCTAATTTTATTGATTTGATTTTTCTCCCTTTGTTTCTTGATGAGTCTGGCTAATGGTTTGTCAATTTTATTCATCCTTTCACAGAACCAGCTTTTGGCTTTGTTGATTTTTGCTATGGTCTCTTTTGTTTCTTTTGCATTTATTTCTGCCGTAATTTTTAAGATTTCTTTCCTTCTACTAACCCTGGGGTTCTTCATTTCTTCCTTTTCTAGTTGCTTTAGGTATAGAGTTAGGTTTGTCTCTGCTTTTTAATATGCTGTCTAGGTTGGTCATAACTTTCCTTCCAAGGAGTAAGCGTCTTTTAATTTCATGGCTGCAGTCACCATCTGCAGTGATTTTTGAAGCCCAGAAAAATAAAGTCAGCCAATGTTTCCCCATCTATTTGCCATGAAGTGATGGGACTGGGTGCCATGATCTTAGTTTTCTGAATGTTGAGCTTTAAGCCAACTTTTTCATTTTCCTCTTTCACTTTCATCAAGAGACTCTTTAGTTCTTCGTCACTTTCTGCCATAAGAAGAAAATAAAATTTTACTTGTGTTTAATTTTAATTAGTTGAGAGTTAAGTAGCCACATGTGGTTAGTGGCTATGGAACTGGAGACAATGACTTAAGGTAAGAGCTCTTTTCATGTAACATAATCCTGTTATCTTGCCAAGAATTATAATAGTTATTCCTTAATATTATCAAATATCCAGTCAGCATTAACATTTCCACTTGTTTCATAAGTGTGATAAATTGTGTATGTAATCGTTTGGATCAGAATACAGAAATCGTATATTGCAATTGGTAGATGTGTGTGTTTTCAAGACTGTAGGTTCTCTTTTTCTAATTTGTTAGTTATTTGTTGAAAATATGGGGTATTTTGTCCTTTCTAAGTTCTGTATCCTACTCATAGATGATACAGTCAAGGTTCAGGTGTGTAAGCTATACTCAAAGCCAGGTTTGACTCCAAATTAAGGTTCAAAGTGGGGCTGCTGGGTCCAGAGTTTGAATTCTTAATCACTCTGCTATATTTTGTGAGCTTCCCTGATGGCTCAGCAGGTAAAGAATCAGCCTGTGAAGCAGGAGACACAGGTTTGATCCCTGGGTTGGGAAGATCCCCTGGAGAAGGAAATGGGAACTACTCCAGTATTCTTGCTGGAAAAATCCCATGGACAGAGGAGCCTGGTGGGCTATAGTCCAATGGTTTGCAAAGAGTTGGACAAAACTAAGCAGCTAAGCAACTAAGCACACACCATTCTGTATTTCCCCTTAAACACAGAGGCTGAGAAATTCATCTGGGTTGCCTCTTAGGAACCTGAACATATTTGAAATTACAAAGTTAAATTTTACCAAGTGACTTTCCAAGGCTATTGGGAGAATGAAAGCAGCTATGCTTGGAAGCACTTGAGGACCCTTAACATAAAAGACTGTTACTTATCTGTGAAGTCAACTGATTACTACTCCCAGATTCCTACTTGTGTTTTGTGTGTCAGTTACTTTAAAATGGAATCTATTCCTATAGGCTGCATTCTGAATAGGACATTTTTATTTTAAGTCCCCTAAACATTATAGAAATCCTCTAAGAAACTTGCTTAAAAACTCTTCTATTCAGAGTGCCTCGTGCATTTTCTAGATTGTTTTTCTCATCTGGATTGGGAGAGATTTGTCTGTGTCAACAAGATGGAATGCTGAAATGCACTCTTGGGACTGAATGCCTTTGAAGTATAGCAACTTGATAACAAAACCTGAGTGTCTATGTGTGCTGAAATTTTCCTGTTTTGTATGCTGATCTGATAACTACAGAAATCTACATGCTAATCTCTGTCAGTCTTAGTGGCTGGTCTTCCCTCAAGACCACCCTTTCCTTCCTCAACCCAGGTGGCTGTGGAGCCTGCTGCAACTCAACAGACCAATGAGGGGTGGGTGCCTTCAGCTCTAATTCTTTTCACATGTATTGGATTAAATTGCTACCTAAGGCAGCACATGGGGACATTCACCTGGCTGATAAACAGGTCTGGAAAATGTGCCCAGTGCAACTGCTACTCTATAAAACCCCTTGCCAGCCCACCCACTCGGGACTTCCAGGCATCTCAAAGCCAGCCTGCTTAGAAATACATGGTAACCGGTGCTATAGAGAAGTTATCAGGAAAAGTTAGTGATAAGGTGTTGTATGTGTGTGTGTGATAAGGTGTATTTCTTATGTCTTCAGTTCAGTGGGAAGAAACATAGAAGGAGAAAGAATAGTGAAAAGGAATGAAGAAAGAGAAGGAAAGGAATTGGCAAGCCCTCTACGACAGCATTTGCTATACCCAGTAAGCCTGCTTGTTTTCCTGCACACTGTGTGGCATTTCTCTTTGTTGCCTAGTGTCTTGTTTAACAAAATTGAAGGATAATTTCTTTACAGTCTTGTGTTGCTTTCTGACAAACATCAAGATGAATCAGCCTTAGGTATGCATATGTCCATTCCCTCTTGAACCTTCCTCCCACCTCCCTCCCCGTCCAACCCTTCTAGGTTGTTAAAGGGCCCTGGTTTGAGTTCCCTGAGTCATACATAGCCAAATACTCACTGGCTATCTATTTCACATATGGTAATGTATGTTTCCTTGTTACTCTCTCCCTATACCCCACAGTCTCTTTTCTATCCCCCAACCACGTCCATTAGTCTGTTCTCTGTGTCTGTGTCTCCATTGCTGCCCTGCAAATAATTTCATCAGTACCATATTTCTAACTTGTCGCTTCTAACCGTTGCTTCCTGACCTGCATATAGGTTTCTCAAGAGGCAGGTCAGGGGGTCTGGGATTCCCCTCTCTTTCATAATTTTTCACAGTTTATTATGATCTACACAGTCAAAGGCTTTGGCATAGTTAATAAAACAGAAATAGATGTCTTTCTGGAACTCTCTTGCTTTTTCAATGATCCAGCAGATGTTGGCAAGTTGATCTCTGGTTCCTCTGCCTTTTCTAAAACCAGCTTGAATATCTGGAAGTTCACGGTTCATGTATTACTGAAGCCTGGCTTGGAGAATTACAAGCATCACTTTACTAGTGTGTGAGATGAGTGCAATTGTGCGGTTA
>NW_011494836.1:930882-978860 GCF_000754665.1 Bison bison bison | reverse complement strand
CCATCTTTGCATGAAATGTTCCCTTGGTATCTCTGATTTTCTTGAAGAGATCTCTAGTCTTTCCCATTCTGTTGTTTTCCTCTATTTGCATTGATCACTGAGGAAGGCTTTCTTATCTCTCCTTGCTATTCTTTGGAACTCTGCGTTCAGATGCTTGTATCTTTCCTTTTCTCCTTTGCTTTTTGCTTCTTTTCTTTTTACAGCTATTTTTAAGGACTCCCCAGACAGCCATTTTGCTTTTTTGCATTTCTTTTCCGTGGGGATGGTCTCGATCCCTGTCTCCTGTACAATGTCAAGAACCTCAGTCCATAGTTTATCAGGCACTCTGTCTATCAGATCTCGGCCCTTAAATCTATTTCTCACTTCCACTATATAATCATCAGGGATTTGATTTAGGTCATACCTGAATGGTCTAGTGGTTTTCCCTACTTTCTTCAATTTAAGTCTGAATTTGGCAATAAGGAGCTCATGATGTGAGCCACAGTTAGCTTCCATCTTTGGCTGCAAAGAATATAATCAACCTGATTTCGGGGTTGCCCATCTGGTGATGTCCATGTGTAGAGTCTTCTCTTGTGTTGTTGGAAGAGGGTGTTTGCTATGACCAGTGCGTTCTCCTGGCAAAACTCTATTAGTCTTTGCCCTGTTTCATTCCGTATTCCAAGGCCAAATTTGCCTGTTCCTCCAGGTGTTTCTTGATTTCCTACTTTTGCATTCTAGTCCCCTATAATGAAAAGGACATCTTTTTTGGGTGTTAGTTCTAAAACATCTTGTAGGTCTTCATAGAACCGTTCAACTTCAGCTTCTTCAACACTGGGCTGGAAGAAGCACAAGCTGGAATCAAGATTACCGAGAGAAATATCAATAACCTCAGATATGCAGATGCTGCTGCTGCTAAGTCGCTTCAGTCGTGCTGGACTCTGTGGGACCCCATAGATGGCAGCCCACCAGGCTCCCCTGTCCCTGGGATTCTCCAGGCAAGAACACTGGAAGTGGGTTGCCGTTTCCTTCTCCAGTGCATAAAAGTGAAAAGTGAAAGTGAAGTCGCTCAGTCGTATCCGACTCTTAGCGACCCCGTGGACTGCAGCCTACCAGACTTCTCTGTCCATGGGATTTTCCAGGCAAGAGAACTGGAGTGGGGTGCCATTGCCTTCTCTGATATGCAGATGATACCATGCTTATGCTAGAAAGTGAAGAGGAACTAAAAAGCCTCTTGATGAAAGTGAAAGTGGAGAGTGAAAAAGTTGGCTTAAAGCTCAACATTCAGAAAACGAAGATCATGGCATCTAGTCCCATCACTTCATGGGAAATAGATGGGGAAACAGTGGAAACAGTGTCAGACTTTGTTTTTCTGGGCTCCAAAATCACTGCAGATGGTGACTGCGGCCATGAAATTTAAAGACACTTGCTCCTTGGAAGGAAAGTTATGACCAACCTAGATAGCATATTGCAAAGCAGAGACATTACTTTGCCAGCAAAGGTCTGTCTAGTCAAGGCTATGGTTTTTCCAGTGGTCATGTATGTACGTCAGAGTTGGACTATACAGAAGGCTGAGTGCCGAAGAGTTGATGCTTTTGAACTGTGGTGTTGAAGACTCTTGAGAGTCCCTTGGACTGCAAGGGGATCCAACCAGTCCATCCTAAAGGAGATCAGTCCTGGGTGTTCATTGGAAGGACTGATGTTAAAGCTGAAACTCCAGTACTTTGGCCACCTGATGCAAAGAATTGACTCATTTGAAAAGACCCTGATGCTGGGAAAGATTGAAGGCAGGAGGAGAAGGGGACAACAGAGGATGAGATGGCTACATGGCATCACCGACTTGATGGACATGAGTTTGAGTAAACTCCAGGAGTTGGTGACGGACAGGGAGGCCTGGCGTGCTGCAGTGCATGGTGTCGCAAAGAGTCAGACACAACCGAGCGACTGAACTGAACTGAACTGATGGTGGTTTTATTCCTAGTTTCTTAAGAAATCTCCATACCGTCTTCTATAGTGACTGTATCAGTTTACATTCCCACCAACAGTGCATGAGGGTTGCCTTTTCTCCACACCTTCTCCAGCATTTATTGTTTGTAGACTTTTTTGATAATGGCCATTCTGACCAGTGTGAGATAATAGCTCATTGTAGTTTTGATTTGCATTTCTCTAATAATGAGTGACGCTGAACATCTTTTCATGTGTTTAGTCACCATCTATATGTCTTCTTTGGAGA
Source organism: Bison bison bison (assembly GCF_000754665.1). Classification (NCBI taxonomy): domain Eukaryota; kingdom Metazoa; phylum Chordata; class Mammalia; order Artiodactyla; family Bovidae; genus Bison; species Bison bison. The sequence continues at coordinate 976,651 of NW_011494836.1, read as the reverse complement.
AGAATGTCTGTTTAGGTCTTTTTCCCAGGTTTTGATTGGGTTGTTTGTTTTTCTGATACTGACTTGTATGAGCTACTTATATATTTGGGAAATTAATTCTTTGTCAGTTGTTTCATTTGCTATTATTTTGTCCCATTCTGAGGGTTGTCTTTTCACCTTGTTTAATAGTTTCCTTTTCTGTGCAAAAACTTTTACGTTTAATTAGGTCCCACTTGTTTACTTTTGTTTTTATCTCCATTACTCTAGGAGGTGGATCATAGAGGATCTTGCTGTGATTTATGTCAGAGAGTGTTCTTCCTATGTTTTCCTCTAAGCATTTTATAGTTTCTGGTCTTATATTTAGGTCTTTAATCCATTTTGAGTTTATCTTTGTGTTTTATGTTAGAAAGTATTCTAATTTTATTCTTTTACATGTCTTTGTTACCCAGTATCTTTAAGGAAATGGTCTTTAATGGAAAGGGTTACTTTACTGATACTTTTTTTAAAAAGTGAAGTTTTTAACAATTCTTATTTAAGTGTCTCCCAAAAATACAGTTCTCTGACAATTTACATTTTCCAGTTGCACATATCTTTGCATGGTGTTTTATGAATTATTTTGGTTCATTCTATAGGATGGAATTGATACTTGAGTTTAAATAAAGATATTTGAAGGAATTTTGACATAATTAATTGCATATTCAATCTTGTATACTGTCTTCACCTAAGCTGATATACAGAATTTTAGATTACTTTCCAAAATTATTTTTCAGTATATTTTTTTTAAGATACCAGACTCTGTCTTTAGAGTGCCTTGTTTTTTTAAGGCATGTAGTTATGGATGAACAATATAGTTTTTAATATTTAAAATGACTTCCTTTCATATTGTGAGCCATCAGCAAAGATGTTTATAATAGTTTACATGCCTTGTTCATTTGTGAGGTCATGAAAGAGAGATTAGAGAATCCTATTACCATGATATGTCAGTTGACAGCTAATGCATCAGAGCTGCATTTGATGACCTCCACTATTAAAATCATTTTCACACACACACACACATATGTATTTTTGTAAACTTATTTCTCTAAGAATTGGTTGTGAAGGGGGTAAGGTAACTTCCTTAGTTTCAAGTAGGAAGGTTAATACATTATAATTAAACACAATTATATGTGGAATTTTTGGAGCCTGATAAGGATTTATTCAGTAAATTCAATCAAAGTTTATTGAGTGCCATATTTCCCAGGCTCAGGAAACAGAGCAGTGAACTAAAACAAAGTCCCATCTGGCAGGAGGAGACCAATTATACAATGAAAAATTAAGTATAAATACACTTAATGTTAAGAAGAAGAATAAAGTTGGATGAAGGGGGTAAGAGTGGTGGGATGTGGGAGGACTGTTTTAGAGTACTAGTTGGGGACTTTTGATGAGGTAACATTTGAACAGAAACTTTAATGAAGGAAGCAAACCATCTGATTATTTGATAGAAAGAAGTAGTCTTGCAGAGTGAACAGTATGTGTGAACATCCTTGCTGTATGTGTAAATAGGTACTTATTTGTGAACAATACTTAAGTTTATATTAGGGCTGAGTGAATGCTGTGGGCTTGCTGTCTAAATTGGATCTTTATACAGGAAGTACATACAGGATAAACTGTACATCCTTTTTAAATTTTTGGTTATGCTGGGTCTTTGTTGCTGCTCACGGGCTTTCTGTAGTTGTGGCAAGCGAGGGCTACTCTTTGTTGTGGTACATGGGCTAATGGCTTCTCTTGTTTTGGAGTAGCTAACAGCCTTTAGTTGCTCTGCGGCATGTGGAATCTTCCCAAACCAGGGATCGAACCAATGTCCCCTACATTTGCAGGTGGATTCTTATCCACTGTACTAGCAGGGAAGTCCAAACTGTACATCCTTTTAAGTGAATCATTTGCAAGCAAAATTCACATCACAGAATAAAATTGGCAGAAATATAGTTGGATTGGACTAGTAAAGGTGAAGGGCTTCCCTGGTGGCTCAGATGGTAGAAATTATAACTGTGATGCAAGAAACCTGGCTTCAATTCCTGGGTCAGAAAGACCCCCTGGAGAAGGGAATTCCTGCCTGGAGAATTCTGTGGATAGAGGAGCCTGGCAGACAGTTCATGGAGTCTCCAAGAGTTGGACACAACTGAATGACTAATACTGATACTTAAACTTTTTCAGTAAAGTTGAAAGGAAAAAATAAAACCTTAATGTGCTGTTACATAGAATTGAAAAAATTGTTCTTGGAGCATAGATCTGTTTCTATTACTTTTTAATCTTTATATGAGGATTAGAAAATCTTACTGAAGGAAGTGGTCTAAGACAAACTTCCCTGTTAGGCATTGGAATGGGTTGAATTGTGTTTCCCCAAAAGATGCTCACTAGGACCTGTAAATGTGACCTTTGTTGGAAATAGGGTCTTTGCAGGTGATCTAGTTATGATGAGGTCATTAGGGTGGTTCCTTATCCAATATGGCTGTGTTCTTGCAAAAAAGAAGGAAGATGATGTGAACACATAGGGAGAATGCCATCTACAAGTCAAGGGAAGCTTGAGGCTTTGACAAACTGGGACAGAGACATGGAATACGTTTTCCCTCACAGCCCTCACGAGAAACCAAGCCTCATCTAGCACTTCTGGCTTCCAGAACAATCAGTCTCTGTTCTTTAGGTCACCCAGTTTGTGGTACTTTGTAAAGGCAACTCTAGGAAAATAATAATACAAGCATTAAGAAATATTTTGTTTTCTTCTCAAGCTGTCAAAAATGAGAAGATAAACATTAAAATGCTTTCTCTGTCTGGGCACCTTTAGTTAGGCATATAGGAAGGCAAATATCAACACTACAAACCCCAGCTAGATCACAGCCTTTACCAGCTCATGCTCTCCCTACATTTGATGGGTAGTTTGTACTTGGTTACTGATTTCTTTATCTAAAATGGGTAATGTGATTTTTTGCAACATGGCAGCCAACCTAAAACATGTCACAGTGGAAGAATCCCTGACAGAAGTGTAACGCTTTTCCAGGAGTGCTGTCTCTATTATGTATTTTCCATTTTCTGCTTGTTAATACTTTGCAAGACTGCTGCTCTAACACTTGAGAAAAATGAACTGAATAAACTTCCTTCTCACTGAGAAACTAAAACAAGCTCATGGTTGTGCCTTCAAAAGAGGCCAAATTATATCTTTCAGAGGGAGGAAAGGGAAGTAGTAAGTTGAAGTCTTCTTAAAAACCAAATTTGAAGATGTATGGTCATTTTTTCATACTGAAGATAGAAAACTGAGAGTGGAGGCTGGGGTCATCGCTGGATGTGGTCAGGCAGCTTTAGAATGCTTGTGACTTCGGATCACTGAAATCTGGAATGTGTTTTTATGAGGAGGTATGAAATTAGGAGCCTAGGCTCTGAGTGACATGGCTTGTGTTTGAATCTTGGCTTCATGGCTTCTTGGCTGGGTGAGGAAGTTACCTGACTTCTCTGTCTCAGTTTTTTCTCCTTTGAAAATTGTGGTAACAGTAGTTCCATCTTCAAAGAGTTGTTGTGCGAATAAAATGTGATGTTCCTGTAAAATGATCCAGCAGAGTGTCTGGTCCCATTAAGTGCTCAGTAATTTATGGCCATCATTAGTAGGAGGAGGAGGAATAGAAAGTCAAGTTAGAAGGGAAAATGTAAGATGGCAAAATAGGGCAAAAGAGGCAGATCTGCAGGTCACTGACTGGAAGAGCTCTCGGGAGAAGATGGCTCTCATCAGCTCCTCAGGACTCCCCAGGGAGCAGGAACCTCAGTGATGCTAAAGAGTGGTTCTAAAGCCTGTTTGGAAGAAGTTGGATTTGTAACAGTCTTCACTGATTCTCCTGGGTTTCTGGAGCTGGCTTTAGTCTTTATAACAGGATAGAGGGTGGGCAGAGCACAGGGCACGTCCAGGCTCCCCAGGGGCAGCCTGACCTTAGCAGATCATGAGAGAAAGGACAGTGGCGGCTAGCCTGGAGCACGCCTTATGAGGAAGCAGCCTGTGCAGCTGCACAGAGGACAGGACCTTGTCGTTTAATTCTCAGAGCCCTCCTGTGAGGCGATTCTTCCTACCAGCTGTGTTTCTGAAATGGAAAACCTTGTGCTTTGGAAGGCAGGTTTTCTAAAGTTACATGTTGAGGAAGTGGTGGAGCCAGGATTCGCGTCAGGTCTGTCTGATTAAGAGCAGGGGCTTCCAGCTTTGGGGGAATCATGCCAATGTCTCCCCCTCCCCAGCAACTGGTTCACCACTTAAGATCTTTTCTTCCTGAGGTAGGGATGTGATGACCTAGATTTAGTGCCCCAACACTGCTGGTATCATGGGAGGATTATAACAAGAGGAAGGTGATGGCGAGTTAGTCTCTATCATTTGTTCTTTTCCTATATATTGGTTTATTTGACGACTGAAGTGTCAATCTTGCAGTTATAAAATTGTGAGACCAATTTTAAGAATATCATAACTCATGTATCTATGCATATTTTCAGCTGATTTTGTACATATAATGGTATTCTCATTATTGTTTAAAGAAATCAATTTTACTTTAGATTTATTTCTTGTTTTTTAACTAAGAAATACAATGTTATTCACTGTACTCAACGTGTTTACTAAGACTGGTCTTCAGATAATTTTTGACATCACTCTGTTGTCCCGAGTCTTTGCGACCCCATGGACTGCAGCCCACCAGGCTAATCTGTCCATGAAATTTTCCAGGCAAGGATACTGGAGTGGGTCGCCATTTCCTTCTCCAGGGGATCTTCTCAACCCAGGGATTGAACCCGGGTCTTCTGCACTGCGGGCAGATTCTTTACCGACTGAGCTACAAGGGAAACCACCCTCAAATGACCGTCTGCAAATGCTGAGGATATTTAAAACATGTGTTACATTCTCAGAAGAAAGTTCTAGAGGAAGCACTAAACTATGTAGTACTATAATAGTGTAATAATCACGGGAGTTGTTTTGAAGTGGATCGTGTTCATTTTGAGACGTTCATCCTGACACACTTGCAAAGGTATTCACTGCTCGCTGTCCAGAGCAGTGGGCTTGTCCCTAGTGTCTGGGTAGATTCTGTGCCCTTCTGTCTGCTCATCCATCTGCCACTCTTTCCTGTCCCCACCTCTGTGCTCCCTCACTGAGAGTGGCCCTTTCCTCAGCTGTGTTGTGAATAAGCTCAGGTTCTTTCATTTTTCGTGAACTTGCAGCAGTCACCACCCTTTCCCCTCCTCTTCTTTTTATAGACAGACTTCTCAAACTGGTGGCTGCAGAGAGAGGTGAAGAGCCAGGTGAGAGACATCTCAGGAAAGCCACAGGATGGGTCATGGTCAAGTGCTGCCCCAGTGGTTCCTGAAGTGTGATCTTTGGACCTGCAGCATCAGTGTTACATGGGGACTTGTTAAAAATGCAGGTTCTTGGGCCCATCCCATTCTACCTGAGGAGGAAACTTTGGGGGTGGGCCATCCATCTGAAAAGCCCAGCAGTTGTTTGCGATGCAACCTGAATTTTGAGAAGCGCTGTATTACAGAAAGGTCAAGTGAGATGTGGGCCAGAGATCCCCACTGGCCTTCCTGCATGGGCAGTTCTTTGTTTCCCTCGCTGCCCCCTCAGTCCTGTGTGGTCTTGCTCCTGTCCCCAGCACTTCACTGAGAGTGCAGGGAGTGGACAGGCCCTCCCTCCCGACTCCCTGTGTGGCCGTGGGCTCTGGTGCCTGGGCAGAGCCCCTGACCTGGCAAGGTGCTGGCTTCTGTTCTAGCCTCCTCCTCTTAACCAGCTTAACTAGTCTGGGTGACTTAACTAGTCCGAGCCCTCATTTCTCATTTGTTAACCCAGAGAGTAAGATTTGCTAACCATTAAAGGATCTCCTCCATCGGGTCTAAGGTTTTCTGTTTGCCTGTAAACATTTATGTATTTAGAATTTATAAATTGGCTTATATGTATTTACTTGTTACTCTGTTGTTAGCTATTCAGATTTAAGCATGTTATCTCTGGTTACCAAAACTTTGAATTTCCAGTGTATATTTCACTGGAGCAACTTTATTAATGGGGCTGTCTGTGGGGCATTGACTCACCTTGTGAAGGAAGCTGACACTTCACTTCAGACCCCTCAATGAGGAGACAGCCCTGATGCAGAACTTGTGTTTGGTTAGCACCTCATCCGTTGACCAAGGAACGTAGCCATGTTTGAAATCCTTCTCCTGCGTGATTCTTTCTCTTTTCCTGGCATCTCCATGCAGTTACCAGGCCTGCTGATTTCTCCTCCAGCATCTCTTGTATCCATTTACTCCTTTTCCTTCACATTTTCCCCTCTGTCTCCCTCTCTCCATTTAACAAATGGTTTCCAAGTGCCTGCTGCCTGCTGGACTATGCACCTGTACATCTGGAGGTAAACTGTGAGCACAGCAGGGGAGGGGGCAGCTTGCTTGACACTGGAGAGCAGGACAGCATGGTTGGCAAATCTTTTTGTGAAAGATTGGGTAGGAAATGGCTATGTGGGTAATGAGGTCTCAACTCTTCCACTCTGCTGCAGACTACAGGTAAAATCATGGGGCTCCTTTGTTCTAATCAAAGCTTGGGAGGGGGGTGAGTTGGGGGAGCAGATTTGGCCCATGCACCATAGTTGGCCAGCCCATTGTGGAGACTGACGTAGGCCATAAAAAATACACAATAAAATACGTCTGTGTGTCTTTCTGTGTGTGTATTGAGTTGTGATAAAATGCTGTAGAGAGTAAAGCAGTGTGAAGGGAATGAGGCAGGCTGGTGTGTGAAAGTGTAGGGAGTGTTCTTTTCTACCTAGGCTGTAAGAGGAAGCCCCTTCATCTGGAGAAAGTGGGGGAATGACCACAGAACCTGTGATGGGAGAGGCTTTCTGGTGGCGGGAACCTGATGCGGGGACCCTGGCGTGGCCATGTGCTGAGCTTGCTCAGGGAACAGCAGGGAGGCCAGATGGGCTGAGGTGACAGGGGCAAGGGTGGGCAGGGTTTCTGGGACAGCTGCCAAGGGAAGGGTTGGCAGGAGCTCACCAGCAGACAAAGGAGGAGGGGCTTTCCGGGGAGAGGAGGCGGCCTGTGGAGGGCCTGGGGGCATGAGAAGAGGCTCTGCTCAGGGAAAGGGAGAGATTTGGTTTGACTGGAAGACAGTTTAGGTGGGACATTTGGGAGTGAGAGGAGCAGAGTTTGATAACTTGGCTTTGAGACTGAGAGAGAGCTAGCTTCTGTGTTTGAGGGGGAGACCAGTTAGGCGGCAACTGAGGTTCAGACTGGCTGATGGTGGTGATGAGAGCCACGGATAGATTTGTGTCTGGAAATTTTGTCCTGATCACCAGGTGTCTGACTGGTGTGGTGGGGTAAAATGAATCATCTGGAAAATGCCAGTTTGTGGGACTGGGTCAATAGATTTGAATATCTAGAAGCATCCAAACCTATTTGAGTGATTTTCTCATATTCCCCATTGTCTTTGGTTTTATAGATATGGTTAAAAATAAACAAATAACCCACTCCCAAACCCCAAACAAAAATAAGGTAGTGGTGGTTTTTTTCTGCCTATGAATCTGTATTCAGTTCTGTTCAGTTCAGTCGCTCAGTTGTGTCTGACTCTTTGCGACTGCATGGACTGCAGCACACCAGGCCTCTCTGTCTATCACCAACTCCTGGAGTTTACTCAAACTCATGTCCATTGAGTTGGTGATGCCATCAAACTATCTCACCCTCTGTCGTCCCCTTCTCCTCCTGCCTTCAGTCTTTCCCAGCATCAGGGTCTTTTCAAATGAGTCAGTTCTTGGCATCAGGTGGCCAAAGTATTGGAGTTTCAACGTCAACATCAGTCCTTCCAATGAATATTCAGGACTGATTTCCATTAGGATGGACTGTTGGATGTCCTTGCAGTCTAAGGGACTCTCAAGTCTTCTCCAACATCACAGTTATAAAGCATCAATTCTTCGGCACTCAGCTGTCTTTATAGTCCAACTCTCATCCATACATGACCACTGGAAAAACCATAGCCTTGACTAGACAGACTTTTGTTGGCAAAGTAATGTCTCTGCTTTTTAATATACTGTCTAGGTAGGAGAAGGCAATGGCACCCCACTCCAGTACTCTTGCCTGGAAAATCCCATGGACAGAGGAGCCTGGTAGGCTACAGTCCATGGGGTTGCTAAGAGTCTGATACAACTGAGAGACTTCACTTTCACTTTTCACTTTCACGCGTTGGAGAAGGAAATGGCAACCCACTCCAGTGTTCTTGCCTGGAGAATCCCAGGGACGGGGGAGCTTGGTGGGCTGCTGTCTATGGGGCCGCACAGAGTCGGACATGACTGAAGCGACTTAGCAGCATCAGCAGGTTGGTTGTAACTTTTCTTCCAAAGAGTAAGCATCTTTTACTTTCATGGCTAGTCTCCATCTGCAGTGATTTTGGAGCCCAAAAAAATAAAGTCAGCCACTGTTTCCACTGTTTCTCAATCTACTTGCCATGAAGTGATGGGACTGGATGTCATGATCTTAGTTTTCTGAATGTTGAGCTTTAAGCCAACTTTTTCACTCTCCTCTTTCACTTTCATCAAGAGACTCTTTAGTTCTTCTTTACTTTCTGCCATAAGGGTGGTGTCATCTGCATATCTGAGGTTATTGATATTTCTCCGGGCAGTCCTGATTCCAGCTTGTGCTTCAGTCTAGCCCAGGGTTTCTCATGATGTACTCTGCATATAAATTAAATAAGGAGGGTGACAATATACAGCCTTGATGTACTCCTTTTCCTATTTGGAACCAATCTGTTGTTCCATGTCCAGTTCTAACTGTTGCTTCGTGACCTGCATACAAATTTCTCAAGAGGCAGATCAGGTGGTCTGGTATTCCCATCTCTTTCAGAATTTTCCACAGTTTGTTGTGATCCACATAGTCAAAGGCTTTGGCATAGTCAATAAAGCAGAAGTACATGTTTTTCTGGAACTCTCTTGCTTTTTCGATGATCCAGCAAATGTTGGCAATTTGATCTCTGGTTCCTCTGCCTTTTCTAAAACTAGCTTGAACATCTGGAAGTTCACGGTTCACGTATTGCTGAAGCCTGGCTTGGAGAATTACAAGCATCACTTTACTAGTGTGTGAGATGAGTGCAATTGTGCGGTAGTTTGAGCATTCTTTGGCATTGCCTTTCTTTGGGATTGGAATGAAAACTGACCTTTTCTAGTGCTGTGGCCACTGCTGAGTTTTCCAAATTTGCTGGCATATTGAGTGCAGCACTTTCACAGCATCATCTTTCAGGATTTGAAATAGCTCAACTGGAATTCCATCACCTCCACTAGCTTTGTTCATAGTGATGCTACCTAAGGCCCACTTGACTTCACATTCCAGGATGTCTGGCTCTAGGTGAGTGATCACACCATGGTGATTATCTGGGACATGAAGATCTTTTTTGTACAGTTCTTCTGTGTATTCCTGCCACCTCTTCTTAATATCTTTTGCTTCTGTTAGGTCCATACCATTTCTGTCCTTTTTGAGGCCATGTTTGCATGAAATGTTCCCTTGGTATGTCTGAGTTTCTGGAAGAGATCTCTCGTCTTTTCCATTATATTGTTTTCCTTTATTTTTTTGCATTGATCATTGATGAATCTATATTATGTTTACATTTTCCTGGTTGAAAAAAAGAGCATAGATGATTAATTCTTTATAAGACTGAAACAATTTCTAACTGCTGAAGAAGGAGGGTTTTTTTGTGAGTTTGGTGCTTGGGGAGATTCCGACTCTAGTGGAGGTGCTTTTAGTTTCTGCTTTTCAGGGATGGAGATCTCTCCCCTGTTCTTGGATCCACTGTGTAGGGCCTTGGCTGGGTCCTCACGAGGCATCCTGTGTTCTGGCCCCTTTATGCCCAGTCAGTGCAAAAAGCCACCCTGTCTTCTTTCCCCTAATGACAAAGTGGTTCTTTTTATTCTATGTTAACTTAATGGAAGTAAAAAAATCCCATTCTAGGCCAGGATTTAGTAATATGTTTCCTAAGGTTGTTTGTCACATATGTTTGTTCCAGTTCTTTTCTCTGTCAAAATTTAATGTTTGGCTTTGCCGGGTGGGATGTCTGTTATCTCTTACTTTTCATTTTCTTAGACTCACCATTAATTGTGTTTTGTGGTCCTTGGGATGACCTGAAGTGGGTGCTGAGCAAGCTGTTTCCATATATTTACAGAGGAAACTGCTGGTAACAACATCAATTTAGAATAATTCAGTGTGATACCCCTCCAGGCTGATCAGGGGTCCTGACAGGCAGTCAGGTTGCCCGAGAAGGATTTATGCAAAAGCTGAGCTGGTGACATGTGTCCTGGAAAGAGTGGGATCAGAATTGCTGTCAATATGTAGCAGCCAGAGAAAGAATTTCCTACAACCTGTAAGTGCAGGAGAGTGTGGTGAAGAAAAGAGGACCAGAGGAAGCCAAGCAGTTTGGGGGAGACACATCTTCCCCTTGTGGCCACCCTTTCCATTTCTGAGAAGAGGGACTGCAAACATAGCATCCTGGATTGTCTCCACTTGGTGTGTGTGTGTTTGTTTAATATTCATCAAGACCACATCTCCTGGGGCTTGGTGTCACAGCCGTTATCCTTCTGTCTGAGGCTGGCTGCAGCTTCCCGTGGAGACCAGCTTGTGGTGCCTTAATTGGCTGTGGGGTCAGCAGTGCTGACATGCACGCTCCTACCACTGTCCCATCCCCCTTGCTTGACATCTTCCCACTCCCCAGTTCATTTCCTATAGGGGAGGGCCCAGCAGAACCAGGAGGAATTAGGGCTCTTGCCTGGGAAATGCAGCCTGCTCAGGGATGTAGCTCCTTAGTCAGAGGCTTGTTCCCAAACCTTTAAGCCTTTAAGGGATGCCTCCACTTTATTATTATTATTTTGAAATATAGTTGATTTATAATATTGTGTTGGTTTCAGGTATTAAGTTGATGGAGGGAAAAACAGTTCTGCAGTTAGGCCTCCTGCTCGGCAAAGTGCTACTAATGATTTCAGTACTCTTAGCCTTTGCAGGCACTGGGAACTCTATAGTGTTAAATGTGAGTTATGTTTAAATATTACCCACTACCTCCCTGTTCTCCGTGTACCACACATCGTGCATGATCTGAATCTATGAAGAACCTTTCCCCAGACTTTGGACACTAATCTCTTGATTGGTATGTTGTGTTGCTTTTAAAAGAGTGAAGGAAGAAAGCCTTCCGCTATTTGTGAAGAGCCACAGGATCCTGAGAAAGCTGTATGCAGGTCAAGAAGCAATAGTTAGAACCAGACATGAACCAACTGACTGGTTCAAAATTGGGACAGGAATATGACAAGGCTGTACATTGCCTCTGCTTATTTAATTTACACGCACAGTACATTATTTGAAATGGCAGGCTGAATCACAAGGTGGAATCAAAATTGCCAGAAGAAATATCAGCAACCTCAGATATGCAGGTAATGTCACTCTAAAAGCAGAAGATGAAGAGGAAATAAGAGCCTCTTGATGAAAGAGTGAAAAAGCTGGCTTGAAACTCAGCAGTCAAAAAACTAAGATCATGGCATGCTGTCCCATCCCTTCATGGCAAATAGAAGGGCAAAAAGTGGACGTAGTGACAGATTTTATTTTCTTGGGCTCCCAAATCACTGCCAACAGGGACTGCAGCCATGAAATTCAAAGACACTTGCTCCTCGGAAGGAAAGCTATGACAAACCTAGATAGTGTATTAAAAAGCAGAGACAGCACTTTGCTGACAAAGGTCCATATGGTCAGAGCTGGATCATAAAGAAGGCTGAGTGTCAAAGAATTGATGCTTTTAAATTGTGGTGCTGGAGAAGACTCTTGAGAGTCCCTTGGATTGCAAGACATCAAACCAGTCAATTCTAAAGGAAATCAACCCTGAATATTCATTGGAAGGACTGATGCTGAAGCTCCAGTACTTTGGCCACCTGATGTGAAAAGCCAGCTCATTACAAAAGACCTTGATGCTGGGAAAGATTGAAGGCAGGAGGCGAAGGGGGCAGCAGAGGATGAGATGGTTAGATAGCATTATTGACTCAATAGGCATGAATTTGAGCAAACTTTGGGAGATAGTGGAGGCCAGAGGAGCCTAGTTTGCTACAGTCTATGGGGTTGCAAAGAATTGGACATGATTTAGAAACTGAACACAGCAACAAAGTACATAAGCAGTGCTTTTTAAACAAAATAGGTCAGTTTTTAAAAATATGCTTTTATTGGTTTATATGGCTGCACCAGGATTAGTTAGGGGCACATGCCGCATGCAAACTCTTAGTTGTGGCATGTGGGATTTAGTTCCCTGACCAGGGATGGAACCTGAGCTCCCTGCATTGGGAGGGTAGAGTCTTAGCTGCTAGACCACCAGGGAAATACCTCCAAAATAGGTCAATTTTTAAATAGCCATAGTTCCATCATATCTGTGTATACTTTCCATTCCTAATTTTACCTGTTGGTAATCTCTATTATTCTAAGCGCTATCAGGGCTTAAAATATAAATTGTAGTGGCAGTGAAATGTAAGAGTTAGAAAAGAAAGAATGCACAAAGAAGAGAAATGAAAGGCAACCAGAGGGACTTCCCCAGTGATGCAGTGGGTAAGAATCCACCTGCCAGTGCAGGGGACACAGGTTTGATCCCTGGTCTGGGAAGATTCCACATAACATGGAGCAACTGAAGTCCGCGAACCATAACTCCTGAGCCCACTCTCGGAGCCTGGGAGCCTCAACTGCTGCAGCGTGTGCACCGGGAACCTGTGCTCCGCAGCGAGAAGCCGCTGCAGTGAGAGAGCTGTGCACCATGACACAGAGCAGCCTCCACTCCCTGCAGCCGGAGAAGGCCCACGTGCAGCAGTGAAGACCCAAAATAAATGAATAGGCAAGTAAATTAAAAGATAACCACAAATGCAAAAAAAAAAAAAACCAAATAGTGCCTGGACTAGGGAGTAGAAGGGGTGATTTCATAGAGGTCGTACGTCATATGGGAGCAACAGTACCCACATCTTTTGTAGCCCAGAGTTTTATTCAGACTTTACTTTGTTTATTTTATTGAAGTATGGTTGATTTACAATGCTGTGTGAATTTGTTGTACAGCAAAGTGATTTGGTTATACATGCATGTGCGTTCTTTCTTTGTGTTCGTTCCATCATGGTTTATCACAGCATGTTGACTATAGTTTTCTATATTCTATATAGAGTCGTCTCTGGGCTCGCAGAGTCGCACATGACTGAAGCGACTTAGCAGCGGCAGCATACTAGTTTTCATCTACTAACCCCAACCTCCTTCTCCCCTAACCCTTGGTTGGCAACCGTAAATCTGTTTTCTATTTTTGTGAGTCTGTTACAGACTGTAAAACAAACCAAAAAACCCCCACAAGACGTTATTTCATGGCAGATCTTGTCACACTGAAAAGGTCCTGGGTGGTGCCTCAAACAGATGATTACTCCAAGTAACAGAAGTAGTACCACTGCACCTCAGGCTGTGTGCAGTAAGAATGGTTAGAGAGTAGAATAAGGAAAGTTGATGAGATTGTTTGCGCGGGTCACAGTCCATAGGAATGAGATTGTTTGGATGGAGAGCAAAACCAAAAAGACTCCTTTACTTTTTATCTTCTTAAGATTTTGGAATTTAACTCTTGTAATGTTGTGCCCATCTCCTTGAGGATAGAAGTGGAGGTCATGAATGCCTTTGCTTTCATTCCTGGTCCCACAGACTAGATCCCTTATATTTCTTCAGTTTCCATTCTCAGTTCACTTGTTTTGATGGGGAGCTCGTTGGTAGCATCCTATCCTTAATTAGAAATTCTTGCTGTGATTCTAATGCCTTTCTGTCCTTGGCAGTCACATGGACAGGACAGGGTGGGAGGTGAAGGATCAGTATTTTGAAAAAGAAACTTAGGTTGTTCTCACACATCCTGGAGGCAGGCACCCCTTGGATACCACGGACAGCAGATCTTCTGTTGAGTTAGCAGCTCCCCAGTTGCTGCTGCCCACATTGGTTAAGGGACAGGGGGTGTTTGCTCCTGGGGGCTGAAACCCCTTGCCTCCCAACTCCTGTAGCTGTGCCTTCAAGGATCTGCTGACCCAGTGCTGGAGTGGAGGCTGACAACTTTGCTCTAATGAGACTTGTCAGGAGGCAGCAGCAGTCTCCAGAGGGCTGTGCCCAGCTGGCCCTTGCCCTCTGCTGCTCTGGCCCTGGATGCCCAGTGTTTCTTTGGTTCAGCATGTTAGTGGGAAGAGGACACACCAGACTCTGAAACCACAGAAGACCCTCAGTTCTCCAACAATGCAGGAGACCCCAGTTCAATTCCTGGGTCAGGAAGATCCACTGGAGAAGGGATAGGCTGCCCACTCCAGTATTCTTGGGGTTCCCTTGTGGCTCAGCTGGTAAAGAATCCACCTGCAATGTGGGAGACCTGGGCTCGATCCCTGGATTTGGAAGATCCTCTGGAGCAGGGAAAGGCTACCCACCCCAGTATTCTGGCCTGGAGAATTCCATAGACTGTATAGTCCGTGGGGTCACAAAGAGTCGGACATGACTGATCGACTTTCACTTTCACTTGGGGTCATTTGTCTGGTGTAGCAGGTCAACATACTCACCATTTTAAATATAAAACCAGTGGATCTGAGTAGTTATAAAGGGGAATGGAGCAGAAGTGATGGTTTTGAGTTATGGCTAGGCACCAATTTGGGACCGGATTCTTGGCATACATCCATCTCCACAGCAGACCTGTGAGGAATGTGGAGTTTTGTCCTTGTGCAAGAAGCAGCTGGTCTAAGGAACCTTAGCAGAGGGCTAAGGAACTTCTCCACATGTCCGTGAGTATTATGTAGTGGGAATTGGAATTTGGATTTGGGTTTGGGTTTGCTGATGTAGAGGCCGTGGCTTTCGTACCATGTTGGTTTAAGGATTTATAAGACTAGAAAGGCAGCTCCTTTGGTGTGTTGAAGGATGACTTCCCTTACTTAAAATAGTCTGTGGACAAAAACAAGGTATACAACGTCAGAAACTTGAACCAGTACAGGAGGCTACAGAATGAAAGCCTCTCACCCTGTACACACCCATCCTGCTGACGCTGTTTCCAGAGGTTATCAATTTGGAGGTGTTGACACACAGACCCAAGAGTATTAGGCTTTTTAGTTTATACCAAGACAGTGGAGGCAGGACAGCACAGTTGCCAGCATGAGCCGCATAGCCACGTGGCCTGGGGTCAAGTCTGGTCTCTTCCTGCCTTACGTAAGGGCATTAGAATAGTCCCTTTCTGCACCTTAGTTTCCTCATCTCAAGAATAAGTTGTTCTGATAAAATCTGATAATATTCAAAATGTGGAACAAAGCCTGAAGCATACTATATGCAGGATGAAGGTAAGCTCTTTATTCCTTAGCTTCATCCTTTTTTTTTTAAGTTAAAAAACATGATCTATATCTATTCTTTTGTTCACCTAAAAAAGAAGTGAATTTAGCCAGGTATCAAAGTGTGCCTTTATTGTCTTCCAGCGCTGTGGAGCCTGGTTCACATGCTGCTTGCGCACAGGCTAGCATTATGCGACGGAAATGAGACCATGACTGTGTTTGTGGCACTTTCTGGTTTTGAAGAGGTTTTATTTCATCTTCCAAACCAGCCTATGATGTGGGTTGGACAGATATTATTAATGCATTTTGCAAATGAGGAAATCGAGTTTGCCCATGATTTAGCAGACTTGCCTGAGATCACACAGCCTTGCCTAGAGCTGTGAAGATGCCCGGAATTCTGCATCCCTTTGATATTACAAATAATCCTGTGGGCTACCTGGTGTGGGAAAGTCCTCTCCTTTCAGCTGAGGGAGGGGTTTCTGAAAAGGTCCCCTGTTGTATAATAGATCTATACTTCAGATCCATCTACACTCTCCTGTAGATTGACACCTGTTTTCTGGCCAGTCCCTGGGATTAGAGATGCACTGCGGGGTCACTGAGTAGATAAAATCAGGAAGTGGGTGTGGTGAGTTGTGCAGTGAAAGGAGCAATGAGCTGGAAGGCAGGAAATGTGGTCTCAGTGTCTTCATTGTTTAAAACGATGCCTTGGTATTAAATGTTCTCTGAGTTTATGGATGAGGATTTAGGGCTGGAGAAGTTCAGTGGCAGTTTTGGGACATCCAGCTGGTTAAAGCAGAGCCAGGACTAGATTGGGAGGATTTGTGATGAAAGAGTTAGTTATCAGGACTGTTAGAACTCTTGCCAACTCAGGAAACCAGCTATTAGCATTTGTGTTCCTTTATCAAGAAAAGCTTCCGTGTAGAGGTGTCCACTAAAAATATAATGTGAAACACACAGGTAATTTAAAATTTTCTAGTAGGTGCATTTAAAAATTAACAACATTTTGTTTAACCCAATAGATCTAAAATATTATTTTGACATGTAATTAATATAAAGATTATTCTTTTTATATTGCCTTCAAAGTCCAGTGTGTATTTTATACTTACAGTGCCTCTTGATTTGGACCAGACACACGTCAAGGATTCAGTAGCCGCGTGTGGCCATGGCTCCCATATTGGATGCATAGGTCTCAGGGCACAGGGGGCTGCTTAAATTTGCACTGTTCAGGCTGCTTTGAAACAGAGACCATGCCTCATGGCCCTTGCTAACGTTTCACTGTGCATTTTGGTTGAACTCCCTTGGAATGGAGAAACTGAATGAACTGTGCTTTAATAAGTGCCACGAAAGAATTTAAGTTTGTAAGAGCTGTGATTTAGGAGTTGGTGATTCTCAGTCTTCCAGTACATTTGCATTTCCTTCTATTTCACCATGCTCCGCCCCCCCCCCCCCCACCAAAAAAAAAATCCAAGGAATTGAGAAATTTTATTAGGTGCTTTGGCTTCCCAGGTGGCTCAGACATTAAATAATCTGCCTGCAGTGCAGGAGACTGGGGTTCAGTCCCTGGGTTGGGAAGATGTCCTGGAGAAGGGAATGGCTACTCACTCCGCTCTGGCAGGCTACAGTCCATGGGGTCACAAAGAGTCAGTTATGACTGAGCGACTAAGCACACACACACACATTAGGTGCTATGCTACCTGAGGATTAGTGAGAAAATAATACAATTTCAGAAAAAGTTGGTGGTACAGTTTAGTTTGAATGGTGAAAATTTGATTTTTTTGCCACTTTTTAGGGAAATACTAGTTGCTTACAAAGTGTTTACAAAGTGAACAACATATTAAATGAGCAGGATAAATATTAAACAGTTAGGAGAATTGGATTCTAGTCTCTACTCTGGTTATTAATCCATTCTGGGGCAAATTCTTAAGTTAGCTCTATTTCACTACTTATATAACTATACAAATCACTTCATTAAAAAGAACAGTTTAGATATAACCATTAGAAAATAGTTATCAGATACAGAATCCTTTTCTGCTCAAGAACTACAACTCTTTATTCATTATGTTATTTCTTTGGGAAATGCATTCAACTAAGATTATTTTGTTATATAGAATCTTTCTCTCCAGTGTTCTACAGCATCTTTTTGAAGGACTGTAACTTGCCCAAATATTAGAAATACAATGAACATATGAAGAAGAAATAAACTGATACGTGGAGACTGCATTTAATCAAAAGTTGTAGAACTGCAGTGAACACGAAGGGTGGATTGACTGGACAACCAGACCCCATTTTGAATCCAGTGCTGGCCTCCTAGCTTTCTTTCTGTTATCGAAGAGTAGTTATTAATTGTTCACTATATTCAAGGTGCTTCTATTTACAGCTGAAGTTTGTAGCTTACAATTTCTGTTAAACAGAAAAATGTCTTACTAAGTAGGTATAGATAGTTTTAACATTTTATATCCTTAAAAGGAGCTTTGCTATTGTTTAGTCACTAAGTTGTATCTGACTCTTTTACGACCCCATGGACTGTAGCCCACCAGGCTCCTCTGTTCATGGGATTTCCCAGGCAAGAATACTGGAGTGGGTTGCCATTTCCTTCTCCAGGGCATCTTCCGTACTCAGGGATCAAACCCCCATCTCCTGCATTGGCAGGCGGATTCTTCACTGCTGAGCCACCAGGGAAGCCCTAAAAGAAGCTTTAAAAGATATTTATATCTTAGAATTAATAAATTTAAACATGGAGGGTTCCTTCTTAAAAAAGCTATCTTTACTCCATAATATGTTGAATTTCTTTTCTTTGAGGAGGCCTTTTCAAATTACTCTAAGCCAGAAATATGTCTGCTCTTCTGAGCCTTAACATCATGTTCAGAAAGGACCATGAACGTGGGAGCCCAGGTGCGTATCTGAGCTTCAGCACTCAGCTGGTTCCGTGACTTAGACAAGTCACTCAGCTGACCTTCCTTAGCCTTGGTTTCCCCATATGTAAGAGGGAAGCTGCGTTGACTTGTTTTACACAGCTGTCGTGAGGGTTAAATACGATACGGAATGTCTCTAGTACAG
This sequence comes from Bison bison bison, assembly GCF_000754665.1. Lineage (NCBI taxonomy): Eukaryota > Metazoa > Chordata > Mammalia > Artiodactyla > Bovidae > Bison > Bison bison. Next base: position 958,277 of record NW_011494836.1, on the reverse strand, counting down.
TGTATGGTCAGATGCTCAGCGAATGTTTGTTGAGTGAATAAATACCTGATTTTGTGATACTGTTAGTGCTCTGTCGCCTCTAAAGATTTTTGATTGACTGTAGAACTTACATGGGGTAGGTGTGTAAGGTTTTAGTCATTTGGTTGATCCTTAAAAGTGGAGAGCAGAAACAAGAAAAGGAAGTAGTGATGAAAACAAAGGAGAGAGGGTGAGTTGAGAGAGTCCCAGCCTTTGCCCTGTGAACTGCTGTATATCACATACTTCAGGAGGTAAGAACACTAAATGAAGTAACAGGAACTGGAGCAAGACCCTGTCTGTTAGAGGCATGGTGAGTAGAACGCTTTCAATGACGAAAGTCAATTTATAAAACTTAAAAAAAAACTTTGGTTCTGATAGTCTTCTTCCTTTTAAAATATCTTTTTCAGAAATTTGAGATGAAAAGAAACATCTTATACCTAATTATTTTGAATTACCCCTTGGCCAGTAATACCCAAGGGAGATGGTTTATTGCCTCACCTATGAAACTGAGCCCTGTTTGACGAAGGGACTCCAGGAAACAGTTTTTGTCCGGTTTCTGTGTAGATCTGTCAGTTCTCTTGATAACCTCCTGGTGGAATTTTCTACTGAGTGGGAGGTGGTTATGCCTTCAAGGTGGATTGGCAGCACTGACCCCTGACCAGAATTTGGCTAACTCTAAGTTCCCAGAGAAAGAGGCAGACAGTGGGGGTTTCCAAAGGATTCAGTCTACACTTTTTGTTGCATATTCCCTGCCTGCCAGAGCTGGAAAGAGTTCAGTTCGCTTACCCCATTTCACAAGTGAAGAGACTGGGCCCCTGAGTGGTTCAGCAGCCCACCAGAGATGACACAGTGGGGCAGGAGCAGAGCTGGGTGAAACCGAGGGCCCTGACTCGCCTTCAGCTGCCTCTGTGCTGTTCTCTTGTCAAGGGATGACCTCCCCATAACCTTTTCTTTTCTTTTCCTTAGATGCTTTTGAAATTACAAAATTTGAAATTCTTAAATTTGGCATTGCAAAAGTAAAACAAACTGTTGTAAAAAATATTCAAAAGGCAGAGATACATAGAAAAAAACTTAATTCCATATTAGTCACTTAAAACACGACTCTGCTTTTGTAAGTAAAATACCTTATTTATTCACCTTGTTAATCGTTGCATAATTTCTCATTTTGGACGACTGTGGTTTATTCAGTCAATTTTCAGCTGGTGACCCCCCAGGCTGGGGGATTTTATTTTGCCACTCTCAGTGCAGCAGTAAACATCTCTGGCTGTATAGCTGGTGCTTTTTATTTCCATAAAATAGATCCCGCAGAGTCCAAAAGACTGTCACTCTTGCATAACTCATACTTATCATCCTAAATGCTACGTGTGTTTTTATCCTTTCCATCTACCTTTTACTTATCTTTTATTACACTTTGTCGTGTTCACTCTTTTACTTTCTTTGGTCCGTGGTCACATTTCTGCTCAGTTTTCTACCCACCTCAGCATGAAAATGGACATTCTTTGCTTGTCTGTTTTTTTAGTGGTTCTTTCCCCACTGAATACTTTGAGAGCTGCTATAATTAAAAATTCTATAATAACAGAAATTAAAGAGAGTATCCCTGCTTTGAGTTTTACCTAGACAGGTTAGAATTTTTTTGTTCTCATCTATTTATTACATTTCTTCTTATTGTATGTCTCATAATAAACATTTAAGTTATAGACTATAAATTGAGTCATATCAGCTTTATACTTTATCCACAACGTGGATACATCGAGCCACTTCTGCCCTCTTTATTGTCCTTCACATTTTGAGTTCTCTCTCCAGTTAGAGCACAACCTCCAAGATTTCCTCAGGTTGAGTTCATTGGTTAAGTAGCTTCTTACTTTTTCATGTTCAAAAAAAGGGTTTATGTCTTTCCTGAAGGTGAAGAACAGCTGGGTTAGGCTTTTTCTCTTCAGTAGTCACTATATACCTGTGCTCTTGTTTCCAGTACTGCAGTCAAGAAATCTGATGCTAATCTAATCCTTTTTCTTCTGTAAATCCTCTATTCAACTTGTGTAAGTGACTTTATTTGTGGTCAGTAGTGTCCGAATCTGGCCCCATGGACTGTACCCCACCAGACTCCTCTGTCCATGGAATTTTCCAGGCAAGAGTACTGAAGAGGGTTGCCACTTCCTACTCCAGGGCTCTTCTTGACCCAGGGATGGAACGCTTGTCTCCTGTGTTTCCTGCATTGGCAGGTAGATTCTTTACCATTGAGCCACCTGGGCAGCCTGAGTGATTTCCTCTTAGTCTTTAGTCTCTGACTGCTGATTCTAAGAAGACTGAAGAATACAGTATAGACAAAACAAGTGTGTTAGTGTTAGCTGCTCAGTTGTGTCCAGGTGTTTGTGACCCCATGGACTGTAGCCATCTGGCTCCTCTGTCCATGGAATTCTCCAGGCAAGAATACTGAAGTGGGTTCCCATTTCCTTCTCCATGGGCTCTTCCTGACCCAGGAATTGAACCCGGGTCTCCTGCACTGCAGGCAGATTCTTTACCATCTGAACCACCAGGGAAACCCATAGATAAAGCTAAGTTTAGTTTATCGCTTACTGCAATGAAAGAGACCATGACTGACTGTTTTTCAGAGGAGGGAGGACAAAGATGGGAGATTTGTGAGGTTTGTCAGGGTCTGATTTGAGGCAGCCTGTTCAGAGCAAGGACATAGAATTAGACCAGGTTTTTGGTAAAACAATTTAAGACTGGTGGGCTGAGTAAGGCATATTGACTCTAAGTCGCTCAGTCGTGTCCGACTCTTTGTGACCCCATGAACCACAGCAACACCAGACCTCCCTGTCCATCACCAACTCCCAGAGTTTACCCAAACCCATGTCCATCGAGTCGGTGATGCCATCCAACCATCTCATCCTCTGTCGTCCCCTTCTCCTCCTGCCCTCAATCTTTCCCAGCATCGGGGTCTTTTCAAATGAGTCAGCTGTTCACATCACGTGGCCAAAGTACTGGAGTTTCAGCTTCAACATCAGTCCTTCCAATGAACACCCAGCACTGATCTCCTTTAGGATGGACTGGTTGGATCTCCTTGCAGTCCAAGGGACTCTCAAAAGTCTTCTCCAACACCACAGTTCAAAACCATCAATTCTTCGGTGCTCAGCTTTCTTTATAGTCCAACTGTCACATCCATACATGACCACTGGAAAAACCATAGCCTTGACTAGACGGACCTTTGTTGGCAAAGTAATGTCTCTCCTTTTTAATATGCTGTCTAGGTTGGTCATAACTTTCCTTCCAAGGAGTAAGTGTCTTCTAATTTCATGGCTGTAGTCACCATCTGCAGTGATTTTGGAGCCCAGAAAAATAAAGTCTGACACTGTTTCCACTGTTTCCCCATCTATTTGCCATCAAGTGATGGGACCGGATGCCATGATCTTAATAAGGGTTAGTTGAGCCATCTATTGTTTAAATAAGTAGGTTTTTGGAAGTTCCTAAAACAATGAAATTGTTTGTAGCTTCATCTTCCTGGGTAAGAGTTTCTTGAAGTAATAAAGTTATGTTTGCAGCTGCTACTAAGTTTCATCATTCGTGTCCGACTCTGTGCGACCCCAGAGACGGCAGCCCACCAGGCTCCCCTGTCCCTGGGATTCTCCAGGCAAGAACACTGGAGTGGGTTGCCATTTCCTCCTCCAAAGCATGACAGTGAAAAGTGAAAGTGAAGTCGCTCAGTCATGTCCGACTCTTCACGACCCCACGGACTCCTCCGTCCATGGGATTTTCCAGGCAAGAGTACTGGAGTGGGTTGCCATTGCCTTCTCCAAAGTTATGTTTACATAACTTAATAAGATGTATGATGGCAGATGATTTCCCTTCTCAGTTAAAGTATTTCACAAGCCTAGGCATGTGTATTCTTTATTTCTCATTAATACTGCCTGAGCTTACTGTGAGACCTCTCCATCTAGAGAAGTATCCCTTCTTTCAGCTCAGGGAGGTTTTCTTTTGTTTTGTCCCCTCCCACTTTCCCTTCCAGTTTATTTCATCTCTGTTACTGTTACTCTTCTAGGAGAACCTATTTTCTGCATGTTCTATCTTCTGATTATATCTTTTATGTCTCTGTTATTTTCACTTACGCTTATCTGGTCTTTCTGATCAGTAGTGATCGCACTCTTTCCCATTGTGTCTGTTGACATCTTAATTTCAGAAGTCATGCTGTTTGATTTCAGGAAGCCTTTTTTTGGTGTGTTCTAAGAGTATCATCTTAAAAATCCCTGTTACCTTTTCTCCTTTATTATTTTTTGTTTGTTTTTAATAGATACTCTTCTAGTTTTTCATCTTGGGTTCCCCTACTCAAGTGGCCAAGCCTTCTTACTTGGGCTGTAATTTGAGTTTGTTTTACCCTGGATGCCTCATTCTCAGACAGGCTAAGAGGGCTGCTGGGCTGTGATAAATCAAGTACTGGAAGGTAAAAGCTCACGTGTGTGTGTGTGTGTGTGTGTGTGTGTGTGTGTGAATAGATGAGTATAAGCCATCAAACTGAGACTCATCGACCACGGTATTTGGAGGAGCTGCTAGATGCTCTAGTGGTTTGCCTCACCAGCACCATGACCCTGGAGGTCTGCTGGGGTCACTAGAATGAGAAGTCCTTCCAGGACGAGTCACCTTGTCTTCCGAGATAGAACGAACTGAAATTTCTGGCCAGATCATTTTAGGGAGCTTTAAGATCTGCGGTTAACTCAGGTGGATCCTTTGGCTCTAACACAGATTTTGAGAAACTCTCCATAGGAGATTTGAGAGAATTCTGGCCTCACACCCCTTTTCTCGCTTTCTTTTCACAGTGTAAGAGCAATTTGGAGCACGGTTTCTAGAGCCAGACAGCCTAGGTTTTAATCCTGACTCTGCCATTTACTGTCTGTGTTCTCTCAGGGAAATTTGCTTTACTTATGGGTTCTAATTGTCTTGTCTCTGAAATGAGGAAAATGACAACACGTATATCCTTGAGTTGATATGAGGATTCAGTGAGTCTCCTCTTTATGGAAAGATGTGGTGTTCTTAGATCAGTGTCAAGTGCTTGGCAGATGGGACGTGTTAGCTGTAGTATCACCTCCAACTCACAGGGTTGCTGTAAGCACTGAGTTAATATATGTTAAGTACTAGTATGCACCAATAAAAGCGTTAGCAGTTTTTTTATGTGATTTTGGCTTAGGTGACTTTGAATTATTATGACAGAACGAAATATTAACAAAGCCTCACTTTATCATTTTTTGATAAGTTTAAAAATATTTTGTCCATTTTCTTTTCGGCTATACTGGGCCTTTATTCTTTGCGTGGGCTTTCTCTACTTGAGGTGGGTGGAGGCTGCTCTCCGTTGCAGTGCTCACAGGTCTCACTCTCTCGTTGCAGAGGTCCGGCCCTCTGTGCGCGGGCTTCAGGCGTGCACTCGGGGGCCCGCTGGGTGGGGCCCTCGGGCACGCAGGCTGTCAGTGGGTGCGGCACTTGGGCTCAGCCGCTCTGCGGCATGTGGAATCCTCCCAGACCGGGGATCAAACCTGTGTCCCTTGCGCTGGCAGGCAGACTCCTGTCCACTGTGCCACCAGGGAAGTCCCCACTTTATCTTTTAAATTTGAAAGTTCCCCCAAATTGAAGAAATTTTGTCAAAAAATCATATAATCATATGTCAAAAAATCATACAATCATGAATTGTAAATAGTATAAACTCTTATCCTCTTCACTCATAGATGCAGTTAACATGTTACAACATAGGCTTTATCATTATTTTTTCTCTTACTGAACCATTTGTTAATTGAAAACCTGACTTCTTACCTCTGAATGCGTTAGTGCCAATTACCTATAGACAGGGACCCTCTGCAGCATAATGTTGGCACAGCTGTCAATATCAGGAAATGAGATGTAGTCTAGCTGTTTAATCCAAAGCCTCATTCAAATTCTGTCAGTTGTCCCAACATTGTCCCCTTTAGAACAAAATCATCCAAATCAGATTATTCATGGCATTTTGTTAACATGTTGTTCAGCTCTCCTTCAGTCTGGAATGGTTACTCAGTACTTTTGTGACCTTATGATTTCTGAAGAGACTACACCGGATGTTTTGTACAGTGTCCCTCAAGTTGGGCTTGCCTCACATTTCCTCAGTATTAAATTCAGCTTAGATAGCTTTGGCAGGAAAAACACTGAAGTAGTGCTATATTTGTTGCATCCTTTTTGAGGTGGTACTTGATGTCAATTTGTCCCACTACTGGAGAAATTAAATTTGATTAAGGTAAAGACGCTAGATTTTTTTCAATGTAAAGTTTCTTTTTTATTCTTTGTAATAAATATTTTGTGCGGTGATATTCTAAGACCTTGTAAAATATTCTATTCATCCTCTGGCTTTTCACCCACTCATTTATCATTGCTGATGCATCTCAGTTGAATCAGTCATAACCATGATGGTCATTTTCTAATTCTGTCATTTTCCTGGCATTTACAAGTTGGCATTTTGTTATAAAGAAGTGTTTTCTCTTCTGTTTATTCATTATTTGTTTCTGTTTCACATGAACTCAGGGATTCCTCTCAGAGGATTATAATCTGATATTTTCACTTACAGTGGTGTTCAAATTGTGCCTGATTTGATTGGTAAGAATTCCCTTCAAACTAACACTTCTGTTCTTTTGGAAGGGCCCCATCATTCTTTGAGCACACCATTCCTTTCTGTAATAAAAAATCATTTTAGGTCTTTTACTTCCCTGTCCAAGGCTTGAATTGGTCTGTTTTCTAAGGAGTAGAGAATGATATTTAGAACTGAAGTTCCAGGCACAAGACTGGTCATTGCTCTCCGGGTGCCACTGCTCCCGTGCCCACTCAGTGGGAAGGTCTAGAGAGCTGGGGTGTATATGCACACACACATTAACCTGAAAATACCAAACCATGTATTTACACCACAAGATTCATTCTTGTTTTCTCCTTTGTGTAACTCTGTTTTGGCTCCTATTTTTCACAATATGCTGCTGCTGCTGCTAAGTTGCTTCAGTCGTGTCCGACTCTGTGCGACCCCATAGATGGCAGCCCACCAGGGCCCCCTGTCCCTGGAATTCTCCAGGCAAGAGTACTGGAGTGGGTTGCCATTGTCTTCTCCATTTTCACAATATACCTGCTTATTATTACTTCACTCCGCTGCCTTCCTCGGTGGCCATCCTTGCCCAGACAACTGTTTGGCTCAACCTCCAGCTGCACCAGATACTCAACCACCCTGCTCAGCCCTGATCTGCTGTCTGTTGCTAACAAGTGTTGAAGAAAAAGGAGGGATTCTCCTGGCTTTTCAGTGGAATGTTTCAGTTATTCAGGAAGGAAGGGAGAGAAAGTGAGATTAGTTTCTCCCAGCCCTCTAAGTGTTTGAGACATGAAAGTAAACACCATCATTCATGTTGGGGCGATGCATTTTAAATCTGATACCGTTCTGTGATGGTACTGTGGAGTCACAGCTGCATGTGTGGCTCAGTTGTAATGGAAATGTGGGTTGTATGACAGTTGTACAGTGTGGATAGAATAAAGCTTGTGTTTACACTATTCCATAGTCTAATGAGTGTACAATCACATAATGTCTAAAAAAAGGGACATACCTTAAATAGGAAATTCTTTATTGCTGAAAAATGCTAACCATCATTTGAACCTTCGAGTCATAATCTTTTTACAGTGTAACATCTGAGATCACTGTCACAGATCACCATAACATATAATAATAATGAAAAAGATTTAACTATTCTTGAGGATTACCAAAATGTGACACAGAGACGTGAAGTGAGCAAATGTTGGAGAAATGGTGCCGAGAGAGCTGCTCAATGGAGGGTTGCCACAAACCTCCATGTTGTGAAAAACACAGTATCTGCAAAGCGCAAGAAAAGGAAGTACATTAAATGAGACGTGTCATTTGAAACATTATAGTGAAGACGAGTTGACCAGAGGAGGGAAAGAGAAGAATGTAACAGGTGTAAAGAGAGACTAGGAAATAAAATATGGTAGGTTGTCTATAAGGTTGAGTACCAGTGATTCTTCCAGTCATTCCCTGTGCCTTCATGGTATTACTCCTCAAGAGACAGAGTCTCCTTCCCTTCCTTTCCATCTGGGCTGCCCTGGGACTGACTTAGACCAATAGAGTGTAGCAAGAGTGATGCTCTGCTGGGCCTGGTCCTTGAGAGACTGATAGCGTCTCTCCTCGCCCTCTTGGAGGCCCTAATCACCACGTGATAAAGTCAGACTGCCCCGCTGGGAGAAAGGCCCTGGAGCCAGAGAGACTGGGATCGAGGGGAGAAAGAAAGGCCTCCCAGCCCTCCAGCCCCTCCAGTCGCCTGGGGTGAGATGTCACTCTTGAATGACGCCATCTCGAGTCCACAGTGACCTCTCTAGCCAACATTAGACAGAGTAGACACTAGCTGTCCCTTCTGAGCCCTGCCCAGAGGGCACATAATGAGCAAATCAGCTTGAAGCCACTAAGCCTGGAGGTGTTTGTGAAACAATGATAGAAACACTAGATGAAAGTCTGAGAAAAGTCCATCAATGTGAGCAAGCTTTTGTATGTGAAAATTATATGTAGTACCTTGAAAAATACACATTTTATTTTATTTAATGATTAAATGTCAGTTCAGTTCAGTTCAGTTGCTCAGTCGTGTCCAACTCTTTGCGACCCCATGAACCACAGCACGCCAGGCCTTCCTGTCCATCACCAGCTCCCGGAGTTTACCCAAACCCATGTCCATCGAGTCAGTGATGCCATCCAACCATCTCATCCTCTGTCGTCCCCTTCTCCTCTTACCCTCAACCTTTCCCAGCATCAGGGTCTTTTCAAATGAGTCAGCTCTTCGCATCAGGTGGCCAAAGTATTGGAGTTTCAGCTTTAACATCAGTCCTTCCAATGAACACCAGGACTGATCTCCTTTAGGATGGACTGGTTGGATCTCCTTGCAGTCCAAGGGACTCTCAAGAGTCTTCTCCAACACCACAGTTCAAAAGCACCAATTCTTCCGTGCTCAGCTTTCTTTGTAGTCTAACTCTCACATCCATACATGACCACTGGAAAAACCATAGCCTTGAGTAGATGGACCTTTGTTGGCAAAGTAATGTCTCTGCTTTTTAATAGGTTTAAGAAAATCTTTTTTTCTTACAAATTTCTTCACCTAGGGTGAAGGTAACTCTTAGTCAAAAGCCTTCATATGGTGGTTAACAATACCTGACCTGATAAGCAGTTACCATTGGTGCCTAAGGAAGGTCTCCTCCATGCCCCTGCTTCACCTTATCCTAACGGGCCTGAGCTGAAAAAAATTAATGTAATTTCTGCTTTTTCAGAGAACCTGAAATCTATTATGTCAAAAATATTGAATGAAAATATAGTGACTTTTTATAGGCCTGAAATTAAACAATTTTTTGAAGGCTTCATTTCCCCTTTGTGAGGGAGTAAGCTGTTTGTCTAGAATGTAATAGTTATCATTCTGTGCAGCGGTAAAAACTTGCCTTTCTGGTTTGTAATGTCATGTTAATCTGCAAAGGTGTTGTTACTCACTTGAAGAATCCTTTGTTCTAGTTGAAAGTCTCACTGATGGTATTTTCAAATGAACTTGTCCTGCCTGGGAGTCTTTCTCTGAGATCATAAGCCTCTTGTAGCTTTGTTCTTTCCAGAATATTGTTAAAATGTCAGTAATAAAAGTAATCTATCTCTAATTGCCGAGATTTAAATGGCATATAATTTACCATCCAGAAATATGTCACAGGCATTTATTTACTGTCACTTGAAAGGTAAGTTAATTAATTCTAACAATTAAATGAAGTTTTCTGAATGGAGTTATAAAAGGCCAGAAGCTTCCTTTACTTCTTTATTTTCTTCTTAACTGCTTCATATTGATAATTTTGGTTTTCCTGATGATAGGGAACACAATTCTTGTCAGATTTATTTTATTACATAAAGAAAACTATGTATCTTCATGTTTTATACATTAAAGTTGAATACCAAGCCTCTAATTTTTTTTGTATCTTATGAACTTCAAATATAAGATACTTATACCAAATTCAGAGCCTATTAAGTCTTTTGAAATTATATTAACACAGAAATGAATGTATATTTTTGAAATTAAAAGCAAACTAAGTAGCACTGAGGTCAGCAGGACCCCTGGATCCACCCATCTTTCTTCACGCTCCCAAGTCTGACGGGGCAAGAAAAATGGGAATCTTCACTGAGAAACTGGAAGGGGCGTTTTCACAGGCCACCATATTCCTAATACTACTCTTTCTCTTCCTTGTTTGTTGGCCCTTAGTAGCCTTCTGTGGAGTTCCTACTGTGTGTGGATTATTGGACTGGATGCAAAGGAGGAGGTGTGCAATGCTCAGGACCTGCCTTCAGAATCTCTAAATATCGGTGGCAAAATTAAGAGAAGTATCAAATGGCTTTAATAAAGGCAGAATAGCATTAAGTCTCAGAGATGGACAAAAACAAGACACTTTGTAGGTCCAGGGAGGCTGAGGTCATAATGAGGTTGAGGGGATAAAGACAGGCCTTATGGAGAAAGTGGTATTTGTGCTGAATTCTGAAGAATACGTGGAGTTTTGAAGAGGACAGAGAGGAGAGAAGATGTTCCACAGAAAGGGAACAGTACAGATGAGCCAAGATATGGGGAGACCTTGTGAATTTCCTTTTCTGTTATTTGTGTTGGCACTCAACTCATTCTCTCAAAAGTCTCATTAGTTGATGTTCCTTATCAATGACAATATTTTAATTTATTCAGTATTCAGAAAATCCTTGGGCATGTTGCCAAGTGCTTTGGTTGTTGTTGTATCTTATTTTGTGGCATCTCTGTTGATTTTCTCATTTTGGCAGAGATTCTTCTAGAAATGTTCAGAAAGAACTGGAAGGGTGCTAAATACAATCACATTTATGAGTTTCCTTTCTAAGTGCCGAAGGAATTAAAGTTAAAAAATAAGTTTATATTAAACTTCAGATGAAATGAACTGTCTCCCTTGGAAGATATGTCTCCAGCAGTTCAAGTACTGGGGCACATGACCTCCATACTCGTATATGATGGCCTAGAATAGTTAGGTTTGCCTGCTCAGAGGGCTCGGGAAAAATTAAGATGAAAAAGTCTTGTAGTCACTGTTTTGGCATGTGGGACCATGAATTGTTGGTGTAAACGTGGTCAATATGTTGACAACTCACCATGATAGAGAGGAGAGTGCTCTCTCCTCTCTCTACATTTCTGTACTTAATAGCTCATAGCATGTGAACCAGATCTACAAAATGATTATAGCTGTGAGCAAAAAGAAAGATACTGACTAGTTTCTACTAGATATATTTTTCTTAAAAAAATTTTTTTTATACAAGTAAGACAGGTACATAATTATCAGACAGGTACATAATTATCAGACATGTACAAAAAAACTTCTGATGCAAACCAAGTCTTTCCCTGTCTCACTTTCTGGAAGTTTCTTATTGCTCCATAAGCCCCTGGTTTCTCTGTGGTTCTGAGAAGCCAGTCACCTGCTTCCTCCATAGAGATGTTCTTAGTATTATAGTCCAGGTGTGTCTGACTTTCCTCTGGCATTCTTACTAGTGTACTTTTTCCATCTTATCAGTGTTAATCACTTGCTGGCATGTAGTAGGTCCTCAATAAATGTTTGAATGAATGAGGTCATATTCCTTTCATAATATCCTTGATGATACTTACTTGTCCTTTTTTTAGTAATAAATCCTGAACCGGCCTGTTCTTTGCCCAGGGTATTTCTAGTTTATTCTTGGGCTCTTGTCAATTCTGTATCAGTTCTTAATTTCTTTATTCAAGAATGACTTTTTTGGAACTTGAAGACTTTCAATTCGAACTGCAACATATAGCTCACAAGCAATCTCTGTGAAGAACCCATACGTGAAGAATGAAGTTATCCATAAGTGTAAAAGCGGAGGGCAAAAAAAATAAAAAATAAAAAAATAAAAGCGGAGGGCATTGCAGTGGAATACAAATGACCGGGCGGGGAACTGGAGGGGCTCAGCTGGTGCCAGATGGGCAGATATGTAAGCTGGTGGTGTCACCCCGCCCCAGAGGCTAATGTACTGCTGGCATCCCAGTTTTGTGAGTCTTGTCGTATTGCAGTGTGATAGATGAGAAGTCACAGGTTTTTCCTGTGCACGTTTGCTTGAAGAAGTGACAGAAATATAGCATTTCCGAGGTCCACCTGGCTCTTTTCCAGGTGCATGTGCAGACACACCTGCAGTGCACAGGAAGCTGCAGGGGGATCATGCTTTTCCTTTGGTCAGCTCCGGATTCATTGCCCAACACCGCATGCTTTCCTTGTGGTTTCTCTGTACAGGATCACATATGCTAAAGGATAATATTTATAAAGTATTTTCAGCATCAGATTCTATATAAATGCAAAACTGTCATAGAGGATTTACAGGCTTATGTTCTGGTATTTTGGGAATGATAGTTTTGGAAACAGTGATTCCTGTGTGAAATTATTGCAATTTTCATATACTTTCCAAACTTCTAAGCTGTTTTTCCAAGCTTGTCTTTGTGTATTTTCGTCATTAGTAGGGCATTTTATCTTTTTTATGCTTTTTGAGTAGCATAAAAAGGCTGTATGTGAGAGGATATATGTGAAAAGGCTAACATTTCTTGTAGAAATAGAAGTGTAAAATGTTTTTATATAAAGGCAGCCTTAATTTATATGTATATTTTAAAAGATCCACCCCATTTCACTGATGTAATTTTAAGCATCAATCATTCCTCTTGTGTTCACAAAGCACTTCTTTACCTGCTTGGGATAGAAGAATTAAGTGGAGTTCTTTGGTTCTACCTGTTCCTGTCTATACCTGGATAGAAGAACAGACCCAGAGAAGAGATTAGAGCAAGGTGGAGCACTGGCTTGAATGGCAGCCTTCTGAAACTATTTTGAATAGGAAAGATGCATGTGCATTTTCCATAGCCTCCTGGAAAATAAGCTGATCTCAGTTAACCAGAGATTGTTGAAAAAAATTACTGAGGCAACAGGCAAGTGTAAAAAACAATTGAAAGTGAATACTGTAGCCCAGCACATGGGCAGGAGACCCATGGAAGGAGGTTGTGATGACTCCACGTTTAGTGGCTGTGATACTAGGATGTGGAAAAGACCTAAATTCCTGTCAGGTGATGTCTACAGAGCCTGCAATGGAGAAAATCAGTTGCTTACCATGAGAGTAACAATAGCCAGGCAGCAAGTATAATATAGCAACTATAAAATAGCTAAAATTAAGCCTGTGTTAGTTTTCTATTGCTGCATAACAAATTACCACTAATTAGTGGTTTAAACGTAGTCCTGTTGGTTTTCTTACCATTCTGAAGGTCTAAAGTCCAGGATGGCATGAATGGGTTCTCTGCTCAGGCTCACAGGACTGAATCAAGGTGCTGGTCTCTTATCTGAAGGATCTGGGGAAGAATTGACTTTCACAGTTTTTCAAGGTGTTAGCAAAATCCAGTTCTTGTGGTTGTAGGCCTCAGGTTGCCATTTCCTTCCTGGCTGTCAACTGGGGCTTACTCTCAGCTTGTTGAGGCTATTTAACATGGCCCCCTCCATCTTTCAAGTGGCAAGGACCTATGGAGTTGTTCTCATGCTTTAAACATCTCTGATTTCCCTTCTGCCTTCCTCTTTTGCTGTAGAATGTGCTTGGCTTATAAGGGCCCAAGTGATTACATCTAACATAATCCCATAATCTTCCCAGTTTAATGTAAAAATTATAACACATAACACAATAAGAAGGTTTATATTTGATCATACTTACTGGTTCCAGGGATTAGAGCAGGACTTTTTTTTATGTGGGGAGGGGAGCACATTTTATAACTTCTACCTGCCATAGAGCCCAAGTTGAATTTTGTAAGACCTACATGAAAAAAGTATAAAATTTCCTTGATGGATATGAAAGAAAATCATATAGGTTTCACTTTGTAAATATCATATCATTACCTCCCAAGTTATCTAGTTTGTCAATTCAATTTAATTTCAGTCAGATTCTTAACAGAATTTTTTATTAAATTGGCAAGCTGGTTCTAAGCTTCCTGTAGTACAGCAAAATGTCTAAGAATTGGCAGAGACAAATTTGAAAGAGAATGATAGAGATCAACAGACTATATTAAACTAAAGTTAATAAAATCTTGACGGATTAGTCTAGGAGTAATCCATGGCATAGAATGAGGATTCATTTAGTAGATGATAAATTTGCTTCAGTCAAAAGGGAAGTGATGGCCTTCTAGGTAAATAGTGGTGTAGTTGTCTCTCCATTTGGAAACACAATTAGATCCTCATCCCAAGCACAGAAATAGTTTCCAGATGGAGTGAAGAACTAAATAAACTTAAGTAAAATGTACAGGTATTAGAAGTATTTAAGGGGATTTAAACTTCAATGTAGAGAATAACTAACCAAAGTGCTAAGAAGCATTGGAAAAGACCCTGATGCTGGGAAAGACTGAAGGCAGGAGGAGAAGGGGCAACAGAGGATGAGGTGGTTGGATGCATCACTGACGCGATGGACATGAGTTTGAGCAAGCTCCGGGAGTTGGTGATGGGCAGGGAAGCCTGGCATGCTGCAGTCCATGGGGTTGCGAAGAGTCAGACACGACTGAGCAACTGAACTGAACTGAACTGAACTGATTAGTGTCTGGAAAATGCAAATTAAAATAATTAGTCCTTCCGTCTTTCTTGCTCAGTCAGATTTGAAAAATTTTGCTCAATCCAAATGTTGGCAAGGGCATTGAGACATGTACTCTCCTTGCATGAATTGTAATGGTCTTTTTGGCAGTGCTCATCGTAAATTTAAGTAGGCCTATCCTTCGAAAGAGTAATTTCATTAGGAGAGTTTTACTGTAGTTAAAGACATAGGTACACGTACGAGCACAAAGAGACATTTTCTGGATATGGCATTGTTATTATAGCAGGAAATGTCTAACAACCTAAAGATACTTCATAGCAAGGCTTGTTGTTTATAAATTATCTAATGGATTTTGACAAAAGACCAATTAAGTTTAACCAAAGTCATTTATGGGATTTGTAACAAGCACTGTCTTCTCCCAGTGTGTGATTTTATCACCTCTTATCACCCATTTTATATTTAATCAAAAACATTTCCCGTATATTACAATCTGTTTTCTCAAAACAATGCTGTGTTCTCATCTTACGTGAATATGTGTGAAATGGTAATTCTCTGAAGAAAGTGCAACTGAACAAAGCCCTGCCTCATGATGTGTAACATCTTGGGAATTTCTTGTAACTGTGTGATGAGAAGAAAGGAAGAAAAAAATCTATCTGTAGGTATACCATCAAAATAGGTTCTTTTTGAGATTAATGTGTATATGGAGTAATGTTTGCTGATTAAATGGTTATGTGTGAATAATATTTAATATGTTAGATGATAATCTTTAAAGAATATGCAGTGGGAAGGGGAGAGATTAGATGTTTTAGATAGGTATCAGCATTTACCAGACAAGGGAAATATTTTCCTTATGTCTGTGTTTATATGAAAGAGATAAAGTCTAATATCTAGACAAAGACATTTTCAGAACATTAACGTTGGTGGTTTTAATTATAGGTTTGTTAGGTAAGGATTGAAAATGAAAGCCTTGGTGGTAGTGGCCAAGATGGTAGAGTAGGGGGACCCTGAGCTCACCTCTTCCATGGGCACATGAAAATTACACCTATTTACAGAGCAACTGTCTATGGGAATGACCTGAAGAGTTTCAAAAAAGATTTTCCATAAGTAAAGATGTAAAGAAGGAACCAGATGAGATGGGTAGGAGAGACAAAGCTTCAGTATAATTAACACCCATGCCCTTTGGGAAGGTGACCCACAAGCAGGAGGATGATCACCATTGCTGAATTTTTCCCTAAAGTGCAGCCCCCGCTTTGAACTCCCCAGCCCATTGGGAAGACAAGGCCCCAGAATACCTGGTTTTGAAGACAGGAGAGCTAAAGGGCTGTAGAAAACAAAGACTCCACTCTTAATGAGTGACTGCAAAACCTGATACGCTTTGAATCCCAGCACAAAGGCAGTAATTTGAAAAAAGCCGGAGGAATCACATTCCCAAATTTCAAACTATACTACAGAGCTACACTTATGAAAATAATATGGTACTGGCACAAAACAGACATGTGGATCGATGAACCCGAATAGAAAACCTAGGAATGAACCTGAGCTGTGGACAATAATCTATGACAAAGGAGGCAAGAAAATACAAAACGTGGGAAAGACAGCCTCTTCTTTATCTTTGTTAAACTGGACAGCTACATGAAAAAGAAACAAATTGGATTACTCTCTCATTGCATATACAAAAATAAACTCAAAATTGATTAAAGATGAAAATGTAAGACCTGCAACCATAAAACTCTTAAAAGAAAACATAGACAGTGTGCCCTTCAACATTGGTCTGAGAAATATTTTTTGGAAATATCTTCTCAGATAAGGGAAACAAAAGCAAAAATAAACAAATGGGACTGTATCAAAATAAAAAGCTTTTCACAGAAAGGAAATTATTAATATGAACAGAATAAAAAGACAGCTTACTGAATGAGGGAAGGTTATTTGCAACCAATATATCCAATAAGGGTTAATATCCAAGGTGCACAGAAAACTCATACAACTTGATGTCAAAAACACACAAACATCCCAATTTAAAAATAGGCAGAATACCTGAATAGATATTTTACCAAAGAAGACATGCTAATGGCCAACAGACATGTGAGGAGATGTTCTATATCACTAGCTATGTATCACTGAGGATCAGATCAGATCAGATCAGTCGCTCAGTCGTGTCTAACTCTTTGCGACCCCATGAATCGCAGCATGCCAGGCCTCCCTGTCCGTCACCAACTCCCAGAGTTCACTCAGACTCACGTCCATCGAGTCAGTGATGCCATCCAGCCATCTCATCCTCTGTCGTCCCCTTCTCCTCCTGCCCCCAATCCCTCCCAGCATCAGAGTCTTTTCCAATGAGTCAACTCTTCGCATCAGGTGGCCAAAATATTGGAGTTTCAGCTTCAACATCAATCCTTCCATGAACACCCAGGACTGATCTCCTTTAGAATGGACTGGTTGGATCTCCTTGCAGTCCAAGGGACTCTCAAGAGTCTTCTCCTACACCACAGTTCAAAAGCATCAATTCTTTGGTGCTCAGCCTTCTTCACAGTCCAACTCTGACATCCATACATGACCACAGGAAAAATCATAGCCTTGACTAGGCTGACCTTTGTTGGCAAAGTAATGTCTCTGCTTTTGAATATGCTATCTAGATTGGTCATAACCTTCCTTCCAAGGAGTAAGCGTCTTTTACTTTCATGACTGCGGTCACCGTCTGCAGTGATTTTGGAGCCCAAAAAAATAAAGTCTAAAACTGTTTCCACTGTTTCCCCATCTATTTGCCATGAAGTGATGGGACCAGATGCATGATCTTCATTTTCTGAATGTTGAGCTTTAAGCCAACTTTTTCACTTTCCTCTTTCACTTTCATCAAGAGGCTTTTTAGTTCCTCATCACTTTCTGCCATAAGGGTGGTGTCATCTGCATATCTGAGGTTATTGATATTTCTCCCAGCAATCTTGATTCCAGCTTGTGTTTCTTCCAGTCCAGCGTTTCTCATGATGTACTCTGCATATAAGTTAAATAAACAGGGTGACAATATACAGCCTTGACGTACTCCTTTTCCTATTTGGAACCAGTCTGTTGTTCCATGTCCAGTTCTAACTGTTGCTTCCTGACCTGCATACAGATTTCTCAAGAGGCAGATCAGGTGGTCTGATATTCCCATCTCTTGAATTTTCCACAGTTTATTGTGATCCACACAGTCAACGGCTTTGGCATTGTCAATAAAGCAGAAATAGATGTTTTTCTGGAACTCTCTTGCTTTTTCCATGATCCAGCGGATGTTGGCAATTTGATCTCTGGTTCCTCTGCCTTTTCTAAAACCAGCTTGAATATCAGGAAGTTCACAGTTCACATATTGCTGAAGCCTGGCTTGGAGAAAGATAGTCAACACTGAAATCAGGTTGATTATATTCTTTGCAGCCAAAGATGGAGAAGCTCTATACAGTCAGCAAAAAGAAGACCAGGAGCTGACTGTGGCTCAGATCATGAACTCCTTATTGCCAAATTCAGACTTAAATTGAAGGAAGTAGGGAAAACCACTAGACCATTCAGGTATGACCTAAATCAAATCCCTAATGATTATACAGTGGAAGTGAGAAATAGATTTAAGGGCCTAGTTCTGATAGATAGAGTGCCTGATGAGCTATGGAATGAGGTTCTTGATATTGTACAGGAGACAGGGATCAAGACCATCCCCATGGAAAAGAAATGCAAAAAAGCAAAATGGCTGTCTGGGGAGGCCTTACAAATAGCTGTGAAAAGAAGAGAAGTGAAAAGCAAAGGAGAAAAGGAAAGATATAAGCATCTGAATGCAGAGTTCCAAAGAATAGCAAGGAGAGATAAGAAAGCCTTCCTCAGCGATCAGTGCAAAGAAATAGAGGAAAACAACAGAATGGGAAAGACTAGGGATCTCTTCAAGAAAATCAGAGATACCAAAGGAACATTTCATGCAAAGATGGGCTGGATAAAGAACAGAAATGGTATGGACCTAACAGAAGCAGAAGATATTAAGAAGAGGTGGCAAGAATACACAGAAGAACTGTACAAAAAAGCTCTTCATGACCCAGATAATCACGATGGTGTGATCACTGACCTAGAGCCAGACATCCTGGAATGTGAAGTCAAATGGGCCTTAGAAAGCATCACTACAAACAAAGCTAGTGGAGGTGATAGAATTCCAGTTGAGGTATTCCAAATCCTGAAAGATGATGCTGTGAAAGTGCTGCACTCAATATGCCAGCACATTTGGAAAACTCAGCAGTGGCCACAGGACTGGAAAAGGTCAGTTTTCATTCCAATCCCAAAGAAAGGCAATGCCAAAGAATGCTCAAACTACTGCACAATTGCACTCATCACTAAGGATCAGGGAAATGCAAATCAAAACCACAGTGAGATACTACCTTACACTTGTCAGAATGTGTATCATCAAAAAGGCAACAAATAGTAAGTGTTTATGAGACTGTGGAGAAAAGGGAACCTTTGTACATTGCTGGTGGGAATGTAAATTGATGCAGCCACTATGGACAATAGTATGAAGTTTTCTAAAAGAATTAAACATAGAACTTCCATGTGATCCATCAATTTCACTTCTGGGTATTTACATGTAGAATTCAAAAACACTGATTTGAAAAGGTATACGGACTCCAGTGTTCATTACAACATTATTTACAGTAGCCCCGATGTAGAAGCAACCTAAGTGTAAATTGATACATGAATGGATAAAGATGTGTTGTGCATCTATACACAGTAGAATGCTAGTCAGCCATTAAAAAAAGAAGCCTTGCTATTTGTGACAGTATAGATGGATCTAGAGGATACTGTGCTAAAAGCAGTGAGTTAGACAGGGAAAGACAAATGCCTTAGAATCTAAAAACAGAATAAACTAAGACAAAATGAAGATAGACTTGTAGTACAGAGAACAAATGGATGGTTGCCAGAAGGGAGGGGGTGAAATTGGTGAAGGAATTAAGAGATATAGACCTCCAGTTATGTAATAAATAATCGCAGAGTATATTAATGTGTATACATATATATATATGTAATTTAGAAAGATAGTACCAACAATCCTACATGCAGGACAGCAAAAGGAGACACATATGTAAAGAACAGACTTTTGGACTCTGTGGGAGAGGGCGAGGGTGGGATGATTTGAGAGAATAGCATTGAAACATGTACATTACCATATGTAAAATAGATGACCAGTGTAAGTTTGATGCATGAAGCAGGGAACCCAAAGCTGATGCTCTGGGACAACCCAGAAGGATAGGGTGGAGAGAGGTGGGAGGGGGGTTCACAGTTGTATATCTGTGGCCGATTCATGTTGATATGTGGCAAAATAATCAAAATAATGTAATTTTCCTCCAATTAAAATAAATAATCACAGAGATGTAATATACAGCATAAGGAATATGGTCAATAATGTTGTAATAACTGTATGTGGGAATCACGACCCAGATAATCACGATGGTGTGATCACTCACCTAGAGCCAGACATCCTGGAATGTGAAGTCAAGTGGGCCTTAGAAAGCATCACTATGAACAAAGCTAGTGGAGGTGATAGAATTCCAGTTGAACTATTTCAAATCCTGAAAGACTATGCTGTGAAAGTGCTGCACTCAATATACCAGCAAATCTGGAAGACTCAGCCGTGGCCACAGGACTGAAAAAGGTCCGTTTGCATTCCAATCCCAAAGAATGACAATGCCAAAGAATGCTAAAAAGACCACACAATTGCAGTCATCTTACACACTAGTAAAGTAATGCTCAAAATTCTCCAAGCCAGGCTTCAGCAATATGTGAACTGTGAACTTCCAGATGTTCAAGCTGGATTTAGAAAAGGCAGAGGAACCAGAGATCAAATTGCCAACATCCGCTGGATCATGGAAAAAGCAAGAGAGTTCCAGAAAAACATCTATTTCTGCTTTATTGACTATGCCAAAGCCTTTGACTGTGTGGATCACAATAAACTGTGGAAAATTCTTCAAGAGATGGGAATACCAGACCACCTGATCTGCCTCTTGAGAAACCTATATGCAGGTCAGGAAACAACAGTTAGAACTGGACATGGAACAACAGCTGCTACTGCTAAGTCGCTTCAGTCATGTCCGACTCTGTGCAACCCCATAGACGGCAGCCCACCAGGCTCCCCCATCCATAGGATTTTCCAGGCAAGAGTACTGGAGTGGGGTGCGATTGCCTTCTCCATGGAACAACAGACTGGTTCCAAATAGGAAAAGGAGTACGTCAAGGCTGTATACTGTCACCCTGCTTATTTAACTTATATTCAGAGTACATCATGAGAAACCCTGGGCTGGATGAAGCACAAGCTGGAATCAAGATTGCTGGGAGAAATATCAATAACCTCAGATATGCAGATGACACCACCCTTATGGCAGAAAGTGAAGAGGAACTAAAAAGCCTCTTGATGAAAGTGAAAGAGGAAAGTGAAAAAGTTGGCTTAAAGCTCAACATTCAGAAAACGAAGATCATGGCATCTATTCCCATCACTGCATGGGAAATAGATGGGAAACAGCGGAAACAGTGTTAGACTTTATTTTGGGGGGCTCCAAAATCACTGCAGATGGTGACTGCAGCCATGAAATTAAAAGACGCTTACTCCTTGGAAGGAAAGTTATGACCAACGTAGATAGCATATTCAAAAGCAGAGACATTACTTAGCCAACAAAGGTTCGTCTAGTCAAGGCTATGGTTTTTCCAGTGGTCATGTATGGATGTGAGAGTTGGACTGTGAAGAAATCTGGGCACCAAAGAATTGATGCTTTTGAACTGTGGTGTTGGAGAAGACTCTTGAGAGTCCCTTGGACTGCAATGAGATCCAACCAGTCCATTCTAAAGGAGATCAGCCCTGGGTGTTCTTTGGAAGGAATGATACTAAAGCTGAAACTCCAGTACTTTGGCCACCTCATGCGAAGAGTTGACTCACTGGAAGAGACTCTGATGCTGGGAGGGATTTAGGGGCAGGAGGAGAAGGGGATGACAGAGGATGAGATGGCTGGATGGCATCACCGACTCGATAGATGTGAGTCTGAGTGAACTCTGGGAGTTGGTGATGGACAGGGAGGCCTGGCGTGCTGCGATTCATTGGGTCGCAAATAGTCGGACACGACTGAGCGACTGAACTGAACTGAACTGAAACTTATCATGGTGATCATTTCATAATGTATGCAAATGTCAAATCATATAGTATACTGGAAACTAATGTGATATTGTATGCCAACTTTATTTCAATTAAAAAATGAAACATAAAACCTTATTAATCAATATGAGATAAAAATTTTAAAAAACTTTGGCTCTGTGTGTGTGAAAGTTGCTTAGTTGTGTCTGACTCTTTGTGACCCCATGGACTATATAGTCCCTGGAATTCTCCAGGCCAGAATACTGGAGTGGGTAGCCTTTCCCTTCTCCAGGGGATCTTCCCAACCCAGAGATCTAACCCAGGTTTCTCACATTGCGGGCAGATTCTTTACCAGCTGAGCCACAAGGGAAGCCCATTAAAAATTGCTATTTTAACTTTATATATCTTGTGCATTAGTTGTGGAAGTAATGATCCTGGTGAAAATTGCTTTTTAAACTGAGAGAAGTATGAGATTTTAACCAAAGTAAATTTTTTTTGATGTATTTATTAAATGCACTTCATATAAGAAGCTATTATCTTTATTAAAATAATAATTTTGTCATGATATTTTAGCCTCATAAGAAAAGCATCTCATTAATTTATAACAAATAATAATTTAAAATTGTTTTTCAGAAGTATTTATTTAATACTTAAATCTCTTTGTAATTGAGGCCAAACTTAAAGAGGGAACTATGGGCTAATAAAATTGTTTGCATGTGAGCCAAGCTAATAAAAGATGAGAACTGTGGCTGTGTGCCATTGAGAAAGACAAGACACCTTCTTAAAAAAAAAGACACAAGCTGTGAATTATTTTCGCAGAAGTCCACGAGAGGCTCCATTGTCCTTGGGCACGTATTCCGCCACGTCAACCTTGTGGAGGTGGAGTATTTTGGGCTGCGTTACTGTGACAGAAGCCATCAGACGGTGAGTGTGGTGGCTCCATATTCAATTTTCTGGTTATAAATGTCATCATATCTCTGTCTTTTCTTGTACCTGAAAAACTTAAACATGTTTTCCACTGCTAATATCTTTGCATTTTTTCCCTCTTCTGCCAAAAGTCTGTAGAGTCGTAGGATTCACAGTTTGTATGTGTAGATTTCTTTATGGGTGGCTTACATGGTTTCTGTTTTTTACAATTATAGGGAGTACTTTCCCTTTGTGTTGTTAGGAGGACTGAATTAGCCATTTAATGTGTTAGGAGCCGAATGACTAATGTCTTATAGTGATAAGTATTATTGTTTTTTAAAATTTAAAAAAAATTTTTAATTGGAGGATAATTGCCTTACAATGCTGTGTGGGTTTCTGCTGTACAACTACACGAGTCAGTTATAAATATACACAAATCCTCTCCCTCTTGAGCCTCCCTTCTACCCTCCCCACCACACCGCCCCTGTCCCAATCTCACTCCTCTGGGTTGTCACAGAACACCAGGCTGAGCTCCTTGTGGTTATTACTGCTTTTTAGGAAAGTAAATGGTTAAAGAGTATTTAAAAGAAATACAGTGTAAAAAGGTGCCTATCTAAGTTTTATAAGTTGGACAAGCAATTATAAGATAAACTAAGTAGAGGTTTTCATTCATAAGCTTGATGAAATAAGAGTAATAAAGGCAACCAAGCTTTTGGTGTTGGATGTCATTTGTTCAGGAGGATTTAACTCAAGATCTTCCTGACTGGTTGGATGGTAGAGAGTTATTAACAAACTTAGCAAATTGGTTAGTGTAGATTCTATTTGGTTATAAGGTTGAAAAGCTCTCTTGGATGATGAAAAGAGGGAAGATTTTGAAGGTGAGGGTTTTGAGATATGAAAGTATATCCATTAATATCCATTAAGCCCAATGGCTTAAAAGTCTAAGACAGATCTTAACCTGAGCTAGAAAGGCTTATGCTTATAATGCTTATATGCTTACCTTAAAAATACCATATTTGACCTTTCATTTTTTTATATGCCTGTTAAAATAGATTTTCTCTTTTTTCTTCCACAGTTCTCCTAGCCTCCACTGAGTCATCTGGGTCTGGGGTCTGTTCATTGTGGTTCACTGATTATCTGAGTGGGGTTTCTTGTTCTGTTCTCAAGAGCATGCTAGGATGAGAAGAGGCAGGCAAATGGAATGTTGTTGATGGCAATATGTTTTGAGCTTTTTCCATAACAAGCTTGTTCTGTTTCACAAGAAGATTTCACAAAGTAGGAATAAAAAATTGGGTGTGTTACTTAGCTTTCCGTAGGAAGGAATTGCTTTCTAAAGGCAAGTGGTCATTAATATGTACTTCAAAGGGAATGGACATATTCAGAAGGTCACTGAATTCTGTCTTGTATGACTATAAGTCAACACAGCAAAACTGTAAATGTGTACTGAGAGATTAAATTGAAGGCTATAGAAGATAACTTGTATTACCTTCATATTTTTGAAATAGCATTTTTCCTAGCAGAGGGAAACTCAGTTTCCTGATTTTGTATGTCAGACCTTGCCTGGAAAGATTGACTATCTTCCTAAGATTGTATAGACCTTATCTTTTTTTTTTTTTTTTTAACATTCCAAAGAAAAAAATGTGAAAAGCTAGAGAATTTCAAACAATGGCTTGTATCATTGCAAAAGAATTAGAAGGTGGTATTGATAGTTTATTTAAAGTTTTCTAGGGCTTGTTAAGATCAAAATTTATTTTTCCATTACCTTTATTTCTAAGAGTTGGCATTTGTGATACAGGTTTAGGAGAAAATACATAATATGAAGGATAAAACTTATTTAAGACATGTTTTTTATGTGGGAAAAACATCAGATGTGTAAATCACATGATTTTTTGGCCTTCTGAATTTGTTTCTTTCTAGTAAACTCAGAAAAAATAGAGGTGATTTGTAAACATGACTTAGTCTTTGCATGTTTAAATGCATTGTTTTCCTTTTTTTCAATTTAAATTTATTTATTTTTAATTGGAGGCTAATTACTTTACAATATTGTATTGGTTTTGCCATACATCAACATGAATCTGCCACGGGTGTACACGTGTTCCCCATCCTGAACCCCCCTCCCACCTCCCTCCCTGTACTATCCCTCTGGGTCATCCCAGTGCACCACCCCAAGCATTGAACCTGGACTGGCGATTCGTTTCTTATATGATATTATACATGTTTCAATGCCAGTCTCCCAAATCATCCCACCCTCTCCCTCTCCCACAGAATCCAAAAGACTGTTCTATACATCTGTGTCTCTTTTGTTCTCTCACATACAGGGTTACCATTACTGTCTTTCTAAATTCCATATATATACGTAAGTATACTCACGCATATATATGGAATTTAGAAAGATGGTAATGTTTCCCTTTTAATTGTCGGAAGTTATGAGAAAAGGTCATGACAATTTACCCTTCTTTTAGGTAACTGTTTGATCAAAGCCTGTCATTTCTGCAGGGTTGGTAGAGTGTGTCTGGGAAGGAAGACATGATTCCGTTCCTGACATGGTTCTCTTGGATTTTGAGATAGGTGTTGGGACCTCCCTCACTCTAGAAGGGCAACCCCCCAGCTGTAAGTCTTTGAGGGTGTTGTCAGTATTGTCACTTCATATTTCCCTACTTACTCTCTATACTAGTAGAAACAGCCCTTCGTATCCCATAGTTACTTACGGTAAATAAGAGTTTAAGAACAACCCGATGTTAGAATAGCATGGGACGTGGTGAAAAGTCTTTGTCTTAAAAATAGAGGAATTATTTCTGTGAATATGCCTGAATTACTGTCCAGTAGATTGGATTTTGTTTATTGCTTTTCTCTTTTTCTGTGCCCAGAAGTTTATTTTAATGAACAATGCCTGTGTAAGGATCTTGTATGTAATTAAGACCTACACAGAAGACTTTGAGGTCCTAATGGGTACCACTTAGATCAACTCTTGAAGCCAATGCAAAGAGACTGGGGAGAGGAACTGGGGATGAAAGGAAGAAAGAGGACAGGAAAAAGAGATGGGTGCATCAGAGAAAAGCTCTCCCTCCGCCTCCCTCCATCAGCAGTGGATCATGCTTTGGGGCCATGCCTGAACTTTGGCTGGGGATGGGGGGAGTAGAGGGCTTTCCTGGTGGCTCAGACAGTAAAGAATCTGCCTGCAATGCAGGAGGCAGCCTGCAGCACTGCTAGTCATCCAGGTGTGGCCCAAGTGTAAGGATGCGTCTGTAGGTGAGTTAGGCTGGCAGTGGCTGCAGAACTGACGAGGAAAGGTTATGGAGGGCTTTATGCCCATCTCAGGGAATAGGTGTGTGTCGCATGAGAAGATGGGCAGCTACCCTAGAGAATTAGGCAGCAACAGTGGGCTTCCCTGGTGGCTCAGATGGTCAAGAATCTGCCTGTAATTCAGGAGTCAATCCCTGGGTCAGGAAGATCCCTGGAGAAGGGAATGGCTACCCACTCCAGTATTCTTGCCTAGAGAATTCTATGGTCAGAGGAGCCTGGCGAGCTACAGTCCATGGGGATCACAAAGAGTCAGACATGACTGAGCAACTAGTACATACATTTATGCCTGATAAATATATCCCTGTGACAGGTAGACCCCACATCGCAGGGAACTTGTTTTCTCTCCTGGAGAACAGAAATAACCAACAGGCCTCAATCCAGATGGATCAGCAATCACCATCATTGTCATCAATACACCAGCAACTGTTTAACATTTTCTTATGTTCATTACATACCCAGAACAACTGTTCAGGTTAAATATTGTTACTCTACCATCAGAGATGAAGAAAAGGAAGCTAAAATGGTTAAACAATGTTCCCAAGGTCACATAACCAGCAAGTATTAAGGTCAGAATTCAAACCCAAGTCTTCATGTTTTCAAGATCTTCCAGTTATTCAGTACAATAATGTCCTGACTTAAATGTATATAAGATGAGGAATTCTGAGGAAAGGGAGTTTCATGCCAGGAATGTTAAATGAAAAAATTCAAATTTTATTAAACTGTATATTCCATGAAACCAAGTCCTGGGAAATGTATGTAGCAAATGCCTAGATTTAGATGTTCTATATGTGTAAAGAGTACTTGTTGTTCAGTTGCTCAGTTGTGTCCGACTCTTTGTGACCCTATGGACTGCAGCACGCCAGGCTTCTCTGTCCTCCACTATCTTCCCGAGTTTGCTCAGATTCGTATCCATTGAGTCGGTGATTCCATCCAACCATCTCATCCTCTGTTGCCCTCTTTCTCCTCCTTCCCTCAGTCTTCCCCAGCATCAGTCTTTTCCAATGAGTTGACTCTTCCCATCAATGGCTAAAGTATTGGAGCTTCAGCATCAGTCCTTCCAGTGAGTATTCAGGATAGAAACATGCCTTGTTAAGGCTAATGTCTCTCTGAGGTATAGCTGACTTGATTTGGAACACTCTGGGCTTCCTAATTTCTTCACTTCTCAGGAGGGGTCTGTAAAAGAATCTCAGCATAATAAAAACAGTTCTTCATGAAGACACATTTACTGAGACTGAATTAACACAGTGCTTCCCGCATTGCCTCAGGCTTGCTTTTAGATGCACCGTGGAGTTCATGGACTTGCAGTTTCTTTTTCTAAAAATGGCAATGGTGGAAGCAGTCAACCTTAGCCTGGATCTAGAACCTCCTTTCTCTTCTGCTCTGAACTGGGTTATCAGGTTCGTTCTTTTTTTTTTTTTTTTAACTTTA
>NW_011494836.1:924737-930750 GCF_000754665.1 Bison bison bison | reverse complement strand
TGCCATACATCAACATGAATCCGCCACAGGCATACACGTGTTCCCCATCCTGAACCCTCCTCCCTCCCCGTACCATCCCTCTGGGTCGTCCCAGTGCACCAGCCCCAAGCATCCAGTATTGTGCATCGATACCAGGTTCGTTCTTAATCCAGACTGGTCTGTGTGGAATATGTCCTTTTTATATCTGGAGCAGCCTTGATGGAAGCTGGATGTGAGGCAGTCTGTCATAGGGATTACAAGAACACATCAGTTTTGTCTAATGACCATGCCACTCACTAGCTATAAATATTTAAAATTCTCTTCAAGTATTAACCCTCAGTCTTGAGCAGCAGCACTGTCAGGGGAGTGGACGCCCTCCAGTGTGCTCTGGGCCTGCCTGCCACCCATTGAGTGGGGGCTCCTGGGAGCTCCTTCCTGTTTCCCTCCTGGCCCGTGACCAGCAGCTCCACTTGGTGCCGCTTCAGTTCACGTGGGTACCCGCTCTCTCTGCTCAGTGTCCTAATCCCCAGCACCCGTGGATGTGTCACTCTGTGTGGCAAAAGGGACTTGGCAGATGTGACTAAATTAAGGATCTTGTACTGGGAGATTATCCAGGTGGGACCAGTATAGTTACGTGTATTCTTACACATGAAAGAGAAGGCAAGAGGGTCAGAGGAGATGTGACAGTGGGCACAGAGGTCAAAGTGGTGCATTTACTGAAAGGAGGCCTTGATACTAGGAAGGCAGGTGGCCTCTAAAAGTTGGAAAAGGCAAAGCAAAGATTCTCCCCAGGTTCTTCCAGAAGGAGCACAGCCCTGCCTACACTTAAGTTTTAAGCCCAGTGTCTTAGTCAGTTTGGGCTGCTTTAACAAATTACCGGAGGCTGGGTTGTTTAAGCAAGAAGCATTGATTTCTCACAGTTCTAGAGGCTGAAAGTCTGAAAGCAGAGTGCCAGCATGGTTGGGTTCTGGTGAAGGTCCTTTTCCAGGTTTCAGACAGATGACTGCTGAAATTATACCACGTAGTTTCATGTGGTTTATATAAGAGCTTTCTTGTAAAAGCACTAATCCCATTCCTCCCTGACCTAATTACCTCCCAAAGGCCCTACCTCCAAATACCATCACCCCAGGTGGTTCAGTGGTAAAGAACCCACCTGCCGATGCAGGAGATGCAGGAGATGGGGGATCGATCCCTGGGTTGGGAGGATCCCTTGGAGGAGGGATTCTTCAACCCACTCCAGTATTCTTGCTTGGAAAACCCCATGGACAGAGGAGCCTGGTGGGCTACAGTCTATGGGGTCACAAAGAGTTAGACATGACTGAGCACACACGGATACATAGGGGATTGGGGCTTTAACATGTAAACTTGTAGTGGACACAGACCTTCAGTCTTTTATATACCCACTGAGATTGTTTTGGACTTTTGGCCTTCAGAATTGTAAGATAATAAATTTCTGCTGTTTTAAGCCACAAATTTCGGAGAAGGCAATGGCACCCCACTCCAGTGCTCTTGCCTGGAAAATCCCATGGGCAGAGGAGCCTGGTAGGCTGCAGTCCATGGGGTCTCGAAGAGTCGGACACGACTGAGTGACTTCACTTTCACTTTTCACTTTTATGTGTTGGAAAAGGAACTGGTAACCCACTCCATTGTTCTTACCTGGAGAATCCCAGGGACGGGGGAGCCTGGTTGGCTGCCGTCTATGGGGTCGCACAGAGTCGGACACGACTGAAGCGACTTAGCAGCAGCAGCAAGCCACAAGTTTATGGTCATTTGTTGGAGCACCAAGAAGAAACCAATGCACGTGGTTACTGTGGGGAGAATTCTCTTTTGCTTGCTCAGTGGAAACATGAGGGCTTTCTTGTTTGGGTTCACTGCCTTAGGCAGAAACCTGAGACACTGTTACTTCTCTGGGTAATATTAGCGTATATCTTCCTGCAGGTGTGCAGAATTTCTGTGATTAGGACTGCATGTGTATATCCGCAGAAGTCTGTGAGTACATTAATTGCTGCTTCAAGGATTATCTAAACTCCTTATTATGAGGGAGGGAGTGAGATCTGTTCAAGATAGGTAGAGAATTGGGATTTTAATATAGGTTTCTTCACTTTAATAGTTGCGCAAGTTTGAAATTACTCTGAAGCTGAAAGGAAGCATGAGCTGCTTTTGGTATTGTAAATGGAATGTGCAGCGGTAGCGGAACAGATAACTGCCTTTGGAGCCACAAGACAGGTCGAGCCCCAGGTCTGCTCTTAAGAAAGGTCAAGTCACTTCATTTTTCTGAATCCTGAGATGCTTTCCTTGCCCCGACATTCAAGATTGTTGTAGGATCAAATGAGAGAACACTTGAAAGCTCGTTGTGTATTATGCAGTTTTAAACATTTTGAACACTTTTCCTGTTGAAACTAGGATGGAGGAAAATATTGCTGGTGGTAATATATTTTTAAAAGGTGAAGTAGAGGAAAGAAGGAAACAGTCTGGAGGAAAGGAGAGAAAATCAAATAAGCTCTGGACTCTTAAACACCTCTGGAGATTTTTGAAGATCTGTTTTGTTGATATTGAAAGCAGTAATAAGAGTAAATGTGATATCCTATTACTACTTCTGGTTTTAAAAGTAATAGTTATAATCATGTCTGATTTTACTTTAAATATTTATTTATTTTGCTTATTTGGGTGTGAGGGTCTTGGTGTGGTATGTGGGATCTTTAATCTTCATTGCGGCATGCAGGATCTAGTTCCCTGACCAGGGATGGAACCTGGGCCCCCTCCATTGGGACTGCTGAGTCTTAGGCATCAGTCTACCGGTCTACCGCAGGAGTTCCCATATTCTATTTTAATGTTAGTTTGAGGTTTCTCTACGAATTCCTCCTTCAAATGCAGATTTTACCTAGTTAGAGCTTTTCTCAGAATATAGAATTCAACCTGCCGCCGGATCTGAAGTCAAAGGAGGAGGGAGACACCTTGCATTACAGATTCAGCCAGCACATGAATGCCCTTTCTCCCAGTGAACTCTTCTCTTCACTGAGACAATAAAAGCAATCAGATGGAAACTCCCCAGCTTCTTAACCCTCTGCACACACTTCAGTTCAGTTCAGTCACTCAGTCGTGTCTGACTCCTTGCAACCCCATGGACCATAGCACACCAGGCCTCCCTGTCCGTCACCAACTCCCGGAGTTTACCCAAATTCATGCCCATTGAGTCGGTGATGCCATCCAACCATCTCACCCTCTGTTGTGCCCTTCTCCTCCTGCCCTCAATCTTTCCCAGCATCAGGGTCTTTTCAAATGAGTCAGTTCCTCACATCAGGTGGCCAAAGTATTGGAGTTTCAGCTTCAACATCAGCCCTTGCAATGAACACTCAGGACTGATCTCCTTTAGGATGGACTGGTTGGATCTCCTTGCAGTTCAAGGGACTCTTGCTGCTGCTACTGCTAAGTCACTTCAGTTGTGTCCGACTCTGCAACCCCATAGTCAGCAGCCCACCAGGCTCCCCCGTCCCTGGGATTCTCCAGGCAAGAACACTGGAGTGAGTTGCCATTTCCTTCTCCAATGCGTGAAAGTGAAGTTGCTCAGTCGTATCTGACTCTTAGTGACCCCATGGACTGCAGCTTACCAGGCTCCTCCATCTATTCGATTTTCCAGGCAAGAGTACTGGAGTGGGTTAAGGGACTCTTAGTTGCTTCTTAATCATCCTTTTCCCTCCTCTCAGTGGAGGAGCCCCAATGCCTCTCTCCTGGATTTTGCTTCTGCATCTGCAGCCTTCTCCTGTGTTCCCTTTATTCCATCAAGATTTGAGCATGTTTAAGTGTCTTTCCTTTAAAAACATCCTTCTCCTACTCGCATGCACTCCTTTGTCTACTGCTGTATTGACTCCCTATGTCACACCTGAACTGCAGAAAGCTTTGCATAAATTCATTGCCTCTACTTCTCAGATCCCATTCATAAACTTTTAACAGTTCAGCTTTGATACCCATCATACTGAAATGGTGCTCAGGGTAGTCATGAGTTGCTACATCCAGGTGAAACTTTAAGCCCTTATCTTCCTTAATCTTTCTCTTGCATTGACTCAGTTCTTGAAATCTTATTTTGCTCTTCTGACAACACATGCTCCTTATTTTTCTCTTTTTGAGTTTTCTTTTGATTGTTCCTGTTCAGTCTTCTTTAGTATCACTTTCCCTCTGCCTTTTCCTAAACGTGTTTTCTTCAGTAGCCTCCTGACTTTATAAAGAGCGTCATGAACAGTGGAGTAACCTGGGAGGGCTGATGACAGCACATCGAGGGTACCTGGCGGGGAGGACTTGAGGCTCTTCATGAGTCCAAGGCCCTGGAAGGGAGCACCCAAAGTGTCTTTATAGGAATCCTTACCACTGAAGCTCTCATTTTCCTGCTGGTGATTATGTCAGTCTTCCTATGTAATTTTATCTGCTGTATGCTTTAAATGACTATCTAAAGGCTCAGTTTTTCCTCAAATTTGTATCACCAACTCAGACATCTCACGGCATCATACTGTATACAGCATACAGACCCTGCATTCAGACTGTCTGGGTTCATATAGCCTTTACTACTTGGGAGAACTGTGAGGCATTGGGTGAGTCTCCATGCCTCAGTTTCCCCACTTATAAAGTGCGATAGTAATAGTATCAACTCGAATAATAGTATCAAGGGTGGTAGTTCAGGGTAAAGGAGTCTGTAAACACCCAGACTAGTGCTTTAAGCTGTATGGTCAGTGTGGCCTGAGTGTTAGCTCTTATTCTGTCTTTCGGTGACCCTTAGGTCCCTCCAGCCCCACATATTCAAAACTGAAGTCATCATCATACCTCCAGACCTGCTCTTTTTTTTTTTTTTTAAAATGTTCTCGAGAGTAATGATTTTCCAGATTAAATAAAAAAGCTATGCACCTTTGTATAATTTTAGGTTGAGAATGAAAGTTTTATCCTACATTTAAATAGATACAAGTTTTTGGTTTATCATAAAGCACTGACATTATAAAATCTGTCGCATTATTCTTAAGTGAATCTTAAATGTATAGTCTTAAATGAATCTATGTTATAGTAATTTTGGTACTCATCCTCAACCTTTAAAAACGTTTTACATTAAAAGTCAGAGAATTTTATTTCTTTTATGTTTTTAAACTTTTATTCTACTTTCTTCATAGGATTTTTTCTTATTATATTTTATTAACAAAATATATTTATCCGTAACAATATTATATAGAGAAATTAACATTTTATTTTTTCTATATTGGATTATTTAAATATTAATTTATTGCCCATGTCATCTAGTAGCTACACATTTTACCATTTTTAGAAATTGAAATTTTATTTATTTATTTAAAAAATTGAAATTTTAAAAGTTTATTTCATGAAACCTTAAGGCTTTATTAATAAGTCTTAAGAATATTTATTATTACTATGGCTGTCAATTAAAACAGCAAAGTGTTATACATTTTAATAATTCTTAAGCTTAAAAAGTGAATATTTATTGGAAGTGCATCTTGATAAAATACTGGACTGCTTCTTCTCAGTTAGTTCATTATACCCCTGGATGATTATAATATACTCCTGGTGTGAGACAGGGGTCAGCATCAATTTTATTCCTATTTCTTGTCTTTATAAGGATGAGCACTGAGTAACCTTATCTACTGAAGGAGGTAGATTGAAAAGGAAGGAGTTTTGATAAAGGAAGATCACTCAGTTCTTTGAACTCTTCTGAGTTATATGCCCCCCGCCAAAAAAAAAAATCACATAGTGATCGTCATCTAAAATTATTTTCAGTAATCTGTTAGGCATCTCAAAGGCACTGTAGCCATCGCCATCCCCTCTCAACCTGCCCTGAGAGCAAGGGTATCTCAGACCACTCGTCGGGTTCTGCTTTAGTTCAGTTTGAAAGCAAGGGGTTCAAAACTTACCTAGTGGCAAACAGTTTGTAATCATTAGAGTAATTCAACTTCACAGTTTCTGGGAGGTGTATTAAAAATGCTTCAGCAAGATTTATCAAAGCAGTATTTGTTATGTTTTTTCTCTTTTACTTAGAGGCACC
>NW_011494836.1:924259-924637 GCF_000754665.1 Bison bison bison | reverse complement strand
CTTAGAGGCACCTGATGTAGTCTATTTTGATTTGAAAGGATTAGGAAATTAAAAATTGTTCATTTTAATGAACATTTGCCAATATGTGATTTTTGGTGAAATGCTTTTATCTACTTGCGTATTTGTATTTTCATCAGAAGTATGGAGCTGCAGATTTAGTTCATCCAATTTATAAAAAGAGTCCAACTTTTACTTTGGCAAAACCAGTTATCAAACCACTCAGCTAAACCAGCATGTGTGCTGTATTTTGTAGTTTAAATAAAAATGTTAACACGTGTCCTGTGACAAGTATTTCACCTTGGAATTTGATTTCTGGATGAGTATAGACAGATAAGACACGGTGTTTTGTCACTTAGATGTGACAGGTTTTCTGGGGCT
>NW_011494836.1:895340-924159 GCF_000754665.1 Bison bison bison | reverse complement strand
TTCTGGGGCTTTGATTTGTTTTTTTCTATGGATCTCTATCTCCTGACCTAGCCATATTTTTTATGTATTTTGATAATAGCTGGATGGTGGAAGTTGCAAGATCATTAAACAAAAATCACCGTTCCTTTTGTTGCCTTGTTCTATAATATACCTGAGTTCAGAACAACCTTGCCAAGGAGCAAAATACCATACTTTTCTTACTTTGTCTAGTCCTCACCAAAAGGACATGTAAGGTTCGAAAAGACAGAATGCCCTGATCTTCTGGTTTAAGAGTGTTTTATTGAAGGAAACTTTGCTAACTGGTATTTAAAACACTGGTATTTTTCTGCTCGAGGATTTTCCACATCCTGCGGCAGTGTGCTCTAGAGAATTTGAAAGGGTGAGAGGTGCCTCCCTACTGTAAATGGGAAAGGAGTGTTTGTGAAAGGGGAGGGTGGTGGGGAGAACTGTGCCCAGTAGATCAGGTCTAGAAAGAATGTGTGTGTGAAGAGAGCAAATCCTAAGAGTTCTCTTCAAAAGGAGAACTATTTTTTCTTTTCTTTTTATTGTGTGTATGTAAGAATGTGAACATTAGCTGAACCTGTTGCAGTAATCATTTCACAATATATATAAATTACACCATCGTGTTGAATGCTTTAAACTTAGTTGTGTGTGTCAATAATTTCTCAATAAAAGTGGGAAGAAAAATGTATATGGAAGTTGAGGATCCTACAGTTAAGCCCCTTAAAACTATCTGTTGTCTGTGTACCCATTAGGATGTTCTTACGGTTGCATAAGAGGTGTCTGCCCTTCTTCTTGAATACCTTGGTGAATGCTGCACTTCAAGCTAGGGTGTCATCCCCAAATCCATCATCTTCCTTCTCAGAGCTGACAATCTTCTCAAGTCTGTCAGTTCTTAATAGCTAATGTGACTGTGTAATTAACCATCCAACCTAGGATACTTTTGAGAGTGAAAAGAACCACTGTTCATAACTAAGTGGGGAGAGCAGTGTGTCTGCAGGACTGTGGTCACCTCTTACCCTTCTAGCACCAGTCCCCAGCCCTGAATCCTGGTTGAAGTGCCAGCATTGAAACCTGGATTTCTGTAAAAACTTTCTGATTGGTCTTCCTGTCTTCGCTCTTGCTCCCTCCCATGTTTTCCCCCTTGCAATTGTAGTTTTGTTTCAGAAATACTACTTTAAGAATGTCTTCTCTGTGGCTTCAAATTCTTTAATGAATCCCTAAGGAAAAATTCAGAAATTCCATAACAAGGTTTACAAGATCCTTTAAGAAGTGTGGCCCTTTGTTGTTCTAGAGCTTTTCTTGCACTGTAATTCTTCTCTTTAGTCCCCCAGCCATCCTCCACCCAAACCTGCACTACAGGTTCATGAACACTACACGCAACTGCCTGCAGCTCCTTACCTGTACTGTAGTGTCTCGTGATGTACCCTCTGCTTCTCTGGCTTGAATACCCTTCTTGTCTTTCGTGCCTGATTTTTACCTGGTGATCCTGCTCTTCCTTACCATCTGACTGAGATGTCTTTCCTAAAGCTTTCTCTCATGCCCCAGAGATGCCCTAGGCTTACTCCTACCACGCATTGGAAATTCTTGTTGTTCAGTTACTCAGTAGTGTCTGACTCTTTGCAACCCCATGGACTGCAGCATGCCAACCTTCTCTGTCCTTCACCGTCTCCCAGAGTTGCTCAAACTCATGCCCATTCAGTCAGTGATGCCATCCAACCATCTCATCCTCTGTCGTCCCTTTCTTCTTCTGCCTTCAGTCTTTCCCAGCATCAAGGTCTTTTTTCAGTGAGTCGGCTCTTTGTGTCAGGTGGCTAAAGTATTGGAGCTTCAGCTTCAACATCAGTCTTTCCAGTGAATATTCAGGATTAGTTTCCTTTAAGATTGACTGGTTTGATCTTGCAGTCCAAGGGACTCTCAAGAGTCTTCTCCAGCACCACAGTTCAAAGGCATCGATTCTTTAGCTCTCAGCCTTTTTCATTGTCCAGCTCTCACATCCATACATGACTACTGGAAAAACCATAGCTTTGACTAGACTGACCTTTATAGGCAAAGTAATGTCTGCTTTTTAATGTGCTGTCTAGGTTTGTCATAGCTTTTCTTCAAGGAGCAAATGTCTTTTAATTTCATGGCTGCAGTCACTGTCCACAGTGCTTTTGGAGCCCAAGAAACTAAAGTCTGTCCCTGGTTCCATTGTTTCCCCATCTATTTGCCATGAAGTGATTGGACTGGATCCTGTGATCTTAGTTTTTTGAATGTTGAGTTTCAAACCAGCTTTTTCAATCTCCTCTTTCACTTTCATTAACAGGCTCTTTAATTCATCTTGGCTTTCTACCATAATGGTAGTATCATCTGCATATCTGAAGTTATTGTTATTTCTCCTGACAGTCTTGATTCCAGCTTGTGATGCCAGAGTGGCATCTGCATATAAGTTAAATAAGTGGGATGATACTATACAGTCTTGATGTACTCCTTTCCCAATTTGGAACCAGTCTGTTGTTCCATGTCCAGTTCTAACTGTTACTTCTTGACCTGCATACAGGTTTCACAGAAGACAGGTAAGGAATACTACCTTGTGTTTTTCTCTTAAATAATATCTCCCACTTGATTGAAAACTCCTTGATGATAGGGATTATGCCCCATTTCTCACCCTATTACCACCTCTGCCACTGCCAACTAGGTGCTGTCTCACCTGGACAAATGGCAAGTCAGAGAAAGAGGACTCTTTGGCTTTTCTTTGTTTGCTGCCTCCGTTCCCCACTGTTCTTTGAATTTATTGCCTTGGGTCTCTTAAGAAAGGACTTTCCTCTTGTTCATTTTAACTAGACTTCATAAATATATATATATATATACACACACATATATATATATAAACTGAAGATATTACTGAGATATTAGGAGGTTATGCTGGAAGTATATGGAATTGCAGTAAGTTACAGATGAATGATATTCTTAGTATGCTGGAGATTACCGAGTGCTATTCAGAATCTTCCTCTTTTGTAAGAGGTAGTGTAATATGTAGTAGAAGGAGGTGTATGAGATTTTGAGTTCAGGTAATGTCACTGGTGGCTATACAGTTGTGTTACCTATGATTTTTTTTAAAGAATGTGTTCATAATAAATGGTATTTTTAATAAAATAGGTTTTTCTATTTCTCTGTAGTTTATGAACAGTTTCTATTAAGGAAGTAGGTGATACGATTTCCCTGGCAAGTCCTGTGATTGAGATCTGCCTCAGGGTCAGGGACACCGATTTGATCCCTGGTTGGGGAACTAAGATCCTATATGAACTGAAAGTGTTAGTCGCTCAGTCATGTCTGACTCTTTGCAACCTCATGGATGTAGCCCACCAGGCGTCTCTGTCCATGGAATTCTCCAGGCAAGAATACTGGAGTGGGTAGCCATTTCCTTCTCCAGGGGATCTTCCCAACCCAGGGGTCAAAGCCCTGTCTCCCACATTGCAGGCAGGTCCTTGAGTCACCTGGGAAGCCCAAGATCCCATGTGCCTCAGGGGAACTGAGCCAGCACACTGCAACTGGAGAGGCCCATGTGCCAGAACTAGAAAGCAGCAACAATAGCCCAGTGCAGCCGAAAAAAGATAAGAAAGGAAGTGATGATGCTTTTCTGGGACTGGTTTCTGTTTAGAGTGGGTTTGATTTCTTCTGAGTCCAGTCACTTGCTGCATAGTGAGAATTCAGGAGCTGGCCTGCTTGAAAGAACCCCAGCAGAACATGTTCTGTTTATTCTCTTTGTTGTGTATGTTGATTTTTTAAAATTTATTTTTAAAAATTTTATTTATTTATTTGTCTGCATTAAGTCTTAGTTGCAGCATGTGGGATCTTAGTTCCCTGACCAGGGGTCAAACCTGTATCCCCTGCATTGCAAGGTGGATTCTTAGCCACTGGACCACCAGGGAAGCCTGTCTGTTTATTTTTTTGACATGGTTTCAAAAATGCTTTTGAAGGACCTAGAACCTAACGCTCTTGTAGTTCTTACCCCCCACCCACCATTCCTTTTCTTTCCCAGATGGTTGATCATAATAGACACAAATGTGTCTTCCATGGGTCATGTACTCTTAAGAGAATTTTCTTCATAAATGTAAAACGAGATTTGATTGGGATGTGCCAGCTTACTGATAAAATGTAATAAAATAGATTATCCCGTGGCTTCCATAAATTTGTCTTTCAGACTGAGTAAGGTGAAGGACTGAATTCTATCTTGCACAGAGAGTTCTTTCTTCACTAATGGCAAGTAGTGTCTTTTTTCATCAAAAATAGATTAAAAGGAGGAACAGTTGAACATGGTAAAGATACAAAATACTTTAAAACAAAGCTATCAGAAATGGTACTAACTTCACTATATACACACACCCACATATATTTGCATATGTAACAAAGTATGCAGGTATGCTGTGTTCTTTTTGTCAATAGATCAGATTTCGTGTGACCAATTTCTGTGGCCCACACCTTCTTAGTTGTTTAAGTGCGTGACAAGAATATTGCCGATTTCATTATCATGAACATTTTATTAGACTGTCTTCTACCTGGTTGACTCAGAATGAGCTATGCAGGATGGAATTTCAGACGATTGATTGATTGGATAATGGGAAAGCAGTGGTTTTAATGTTTCTAGACATTTTTCTGATTATCATAGGAAACAAGGGTTTTTTTTTTTAATCTAGTGTTCTGATACAAACCTCTGATAAACTGACCTTGATTTAACCTTACTCAGAATCTTAAGAGGGTTTTCTTCATGAATATAAAAAGAGATTTGATTGGAATGTGCCAGTAGCTTACTGATAAAACGTTTATCTTGAAATTCATTAAATTTAAAATATATTGCATGCATTAAAAGCTAAGATGACCAACTTGGTTATCAAAATACTCATAGCTTTGGGACTTTGAAATGGTAAAAAAACATGGAGCCTTTTTTGTGAAACAGCATGATACGTAACTGTGTGATCTTGATGACATAAAAATGGATGCTTAGTTGTGAAAATACACAAGTGAGACCTAGAAGGACACATCAAACGATAAACTGCTTATGATTATGAATGACTTTTTTTTTTTGCTTCTTGTGTTTTTTGGTTTCCTATTATGCACATGTTAACTTTTAAGACATAAATGTTATTTAAAAAAACCTTAAAAAAGAAGAAAAAAGCTAAGATGACTAGTTTGACCATTTTTGTATGACTTTTCCAGTAAGAGAGGTGCTCCAAAAATTGTTCAAAGTTGGGGCAGGTACTTTCTTTGGGGACAGAGGCAAGATTTACCCATTTCCTCTTTTGGATTGTGAAATTTCAGAGTAGCTTTTGAGTTAACAAAAGTATGCCCTTTAAAAGCTTATTTTGTATAGGAACTTAATTTCTTTAAGCATTTTTTATGCAAAAATGATGCCCACCACTGTTTTGGGTTGCAGGATATTTTACAGAGAATATTTACTCAGAAAACTTTTTGTTTACAGTGTGATATCCTTGTTCTCGTTGGTGTCCCAGACCTGACCTAGGACTGTGATGAGATAAGAGCAAATGCTATTTCTTGTTTCCACTGAGTCACGGAACAGATTCTTACTGGGTCACAACTCTGTCTCAGCAACGAGGATGCTGTGGTCAGCAAAAGACAAGATCCCTAGTTTATATTCTAGGGAGAGATAAATTGTAAATATGTGTTCAAATATCACATAGTGACAAATGCTTTAAAAATAACATAACTTGTGCCAGAGTGACTGGGAGGCTCCTTTTGCTGAGTGTCAGAAAAAGTCTCTCTGAGATACCATTTAAACTGAGGCTTGAAAGGCAAGAAGGGAGGGGCTGTGGCAGGAGCAGCAGTTCAGTGGCTTAAAACAAGGACAAATAGGAAGTCTTCTAGAAGTGAGAAAAAGGCCAGTGGTGCTAAGCATAGGGAGGAGGGTGACAGGTTGACCAGCAGGAGGGGTGTATAGAGTGCCTGACAGCATGTGGGAGCCTGGGTATGTGGGAACCTATTGGAAGCTGAAGCTGAGAAGTGGTAGCATCTGACTGAGGAGCTGGATTTGGGGAGTGGAGAGTCAGTAGTTCTGTTTTGAACGGGTAAAGTTTCAGATGCCCAGTGGACATCTAGGTGGAGATGTTAGGCAAGTAGCTGGGTTCCTGAGAGGACAGTGTCACATTTAGGATCCCCTAGGGTTTTAGAGTCTTAAGACTTCAAAGTTTTTAAGGTCATTTAGGGAGAAACAGGGACTTCCCAGGTAGCTCAGTGGTAAAGAATCCATCTGTAATGCAGAAGGTGTGGAGGTATGGGTTTGATCCTTGGGTCGGGAAGATCCTCTGGAGGAAGAAATGGCAACCCACTGCAGTATTCTTGCCCAGAAAATCCCATGGATGAGGACCCTGGAGGACGACAGTCCATGGGGTTGTAAAAAGTCGGACGTGACTGAGCATGTACACAGTAGCAGCAGGGAGAAATAGACTATAAATGCAGAAGAGGGGCAGGGCTGCCATATACATCTGGGCTAACCATGTAATTCTGGCCTCTGGAGTTGGGCACAACTATGTATAGTAGTCCTGAGCAGGGTACCCATGTCCAGGTCACGGCATAACTCCCCTTGGGTTGGCTTGGTTCCTCTGTGACAAATTTATGGTTCTTTATATTCAGTTGCTTGAACAGAGTTTAAAAAAAACTCTAGTTCAATTACTACGATTTCAAAGTATGGAAGATTTAAGATTTTATTTCAAGATAAATCATGATGCCTCACTTATTCAGATGTTAGAAGTGTGTAGGTAGCAACTTCTTTTATCCAAAAGGTAGACAAAACTTACTGAAAAAAAAACTAAAGTTGCTTGAGTGATAGTTGCTCAGGAGTGTCCTGCTCTTTCGACCCCATGGAGTGTAGCTCACCAGGTTCCTCTGTCTATGGGATTCTTCAGGCAAGAGTACTGGGGTGGGTTTCCATTTCCTTCTACAGTGGATCTTCCCAACCCTGGGATTGAACCTGGGTCTCCTGCATTGCAGGCAGATTCTTTACCATCTGAGCCACCAGGGAAGCCCTATAGCACTGAGGTAATATCTTAAAGTCCATTCAAGGATTCAGAACTTTTCTCATGAAATCTGTCATGCTTAAGACACTGTTTATTTTTATTTTAAGAAGAAATCAAAACTCATTTGTTATTAGATATCCTGGCCCCTTAGAGATTAGGAACAGCCTATGGATGCAGTGTGGAGAAGCCTAACTAGAGATAGTCATAGCTTGATAGGAAGGCATGTCCAAGGGATGATCTGTGGGCTACAAGGAGGTATAATAGTTGGTCACTATAATCCAACATGGTTCTATTAATAACCAGAAAACCAACTCATGTCTGACTGCTTTATTCTGATAAAACTAGTATATTTAGAATTCAGAAAGTTATATAGAATAGTTGATATATGTGTGGATTCAATGAAAAAATGATGGTTAAATTGAAAGATGGTTTAGTTGACTAAGTCTTAAGCAGAGAGAACTGATTTTTAAATGATATCAATTTAGAAGGAAGTCTCTAGGTATGTCTTAGAGGTTACAGTATTGATATCAGCTCCTAGAATAAAGCTGTAGAGGGTTAGGGCATGCTCATCAGGTTCACAGATGATTTAAATACAGAGGGAACAGCAGACCTGTTCAATGCAAGAGTGAGGAACAAAGAGACCTTGATGAATTAGCATATGTTCCTGTTCATCATGGCTCTGTAACATTCACCTCCAAATTTAGTGATTTTAAATTAAGGTGGATTTCCCTGGTGGCTCAGTGGTAAAGAATCTGCCTGCCAGTGCAGGAGACACGGGTTGCTTCTCTGATCTGGGAACATCCCATGTGCTGCAGGGGATCTGAGCCTGTGTACCACAGCTTCTGAGCCCATGTTCTGTATCCAGGGAGCTGCAACTACTGAAGGCTGTGTGCCTTGGAACCTGTGATTCCCAACAAGAGAAGCCACTGCAGTGAGAAACCTGTGGGCCAAAATTAGAGTAGCCCCTACTCACCACAACTGGAGAGAAGCTCGTGTGGCAAGGAAGACCCAGCACAGCTAAATAGATATATACGTGAAGTTTTTTCTTTTAAAAAATATAAATACATTAAGGCAACTCTAGGAATTCCTTGGTGGACTAGTGGTTAGGACTCCATGCTTTCACTGCTGAGGATATGGTTTCAATCCCTAGTCAGGGAACTAAGATCCCACAAGTCGCATAGCACAGTCAAGAAAAAAAAAAAAAAGCAACTCTGTTCTTGAACCTGTGATGAGGACAGGGCTTTGTAGGGATCGCTTATCTCTGCATCACTATTTTCAACTGGAGAGGCTCAAAGGCTGGAGGCTGCAGTCATCTGAAATCTCAGCCACGTGTCTGATTGTGGATGTCGGCACTGGCTTGGGCTTGGCTGGTGATGGAACACCTACATGTGGACTTGACATGTTGTTGCTTGACTTGTTCACAGGGTAGAGTTTGGGTTTCCAGGGCAGGCATTCAGAGGAAGATAGGCAGGGAAGGACAAAGCTGCTGCTGCTAAGTCACGTCAGTCGTGTCCGACTCTGTGCAACCCTATAGACGGCAGCCCACCAGGCTCTTCCGTCCATGGGAGTTTCCAGGCAAGAGTACTGGAGTGGGGTGCCATTGCCTTCTCCGAAGGGCAAAGCAGTATCACCTTTTGTAATTAAGCCCAGAAGTCAGAGAGTATTACTTTTGCTGTATTCTGCTGATTTGAAGAGAGGAACGGCCAGTCTGTATTTAAACGGAAGAGAGATTAGATGATCCCACTTGATGAGAGGAGCATCAGCTAAATTTGCCCATGTTTCAAAACATGAAAGTTTTATCTTCCAGCCAAAAATTATTTCTCTTCTTCCTACATATAAAATGCACTCACATCCCTCCCAAGGCCTTTCCAAATCTCATTTAGTATGGCATTAGACTCAGACTTAAGGTACAGGAGTTCATCAAATCAGACTCTCTGGGTATTGTTCTTCAGTACCTGCAGTTCAATCTTGTGAATATAGTTTCTCTTGATCTGAAGAGCTGTGAATTGGAAGGGTAAGAAATATGTATCTGCATACCCCAGACCATCATTCAGCATATACTGATGGGACACACATGGGATAGGATAATCGGTATTTGCTGTTGTTTTGTCACTAAGTTTTGTCCGACTCTTTGCAGCACCATGAACTGTAGCCTACCAGGCTCTTCTGTCCATGAGATTTCCTAGGCAAGAATACTGGAGTGGGTTGTTATTTCCTTCTCCAGGGGATCTTCCTGACCCAGGCATTGAACCTGTGTCTCCTGCATTGGCAGGTAGATTCTTTACTGCTGAGCCCCTGGGAAAGCCCCTAATTGGTACAGACAGTTGCATTTAGAATGAGGGAAAACAGGAGGCACATAGCAGTTACTAGTCCATAACAGTTCTGAAATCTAGCCAGGATCATGCAGCCGTTTCTTTGATTAGAGCTTGGTCTTAACTGCTTGTGACAGTTGCCCCTTCCCTCTGGGCTTTTGATTCTGTTCTCTGAGTTTTCTTTTCCTTTCTATAAAAACTAAAGTGTGTTTGCAGCTGAGTAATATTTTCAGTCTGCTTTTTGCCTGATGAAGCTTGGGTTCCAAAGGCCCCTTTTCAGTGTGTATGATTTCTGTCCTTTCAACTAAAACTGATATAATTTCTTTAAAAAAATTCATGGATTTCTTATGAATCAATTTATAATCAATTCTATTTGACACAGGCCATACAAATTGCTATTTCTTTAAAAAAATTTTTTTATTTTGTATTGGAGTACAACCGATTAACAATGTTATGATAATTTCAGGTGAACAGCAAAAGGACTCAGCTGTATATATGTGTGTATCCATTCTCCAGGGCTTCCCCGGTGGCTCAGATGGTAAAGAATTCACCTGTAACACAGGAGTCCCAGGTTCTATCTCTGGGTTGGGAATTGTCCCTGGAGAAAGGAATGGCTACCCACTCCAACATTCTTGCCTGGAGAACCCCATGGGCAGAGGCGGCTGGTAGGCTACGTTCCATGGGGTCACAAAGAGTCAGACATGGCTGAGCGACTAAGCACATATGCACAACTGATTGACAATGTGGTGATAGTTTCAGATGAACAGCAAAATGATTCAGCCGTGCATATATGTGTATCCATTCTTCCCCAAAGCCCCCTCCCTTCCAGATTGCCACATAACATTAAGCAGAGTTCCTTGTGCTGTACAGTAGGCCCTTTAAAATATAGCAGTGCATACATGTCCATCCCAAACTCCCTAAGTGTCCCTTCCCCATCCTTCCCCACCAGCAACGGTTCAGTTCCTTCTCTAAGTCTG
This sequence comes from Bison bison bison, assembly GCF_000754665.1. Classification (NCBI taxonomy): domain Eukaryota; kingdom Metazoa; phylum Chordata; class Mammalia; order Artiodactyla; family Bovidae; genus Bison; species Bison bison. The sequence goes on along the minus strand of NW_011494836.1, from coordinate 913,857 downwards.
TTTCTGTTTTGTGAGTAGTTCATTTGTATCCTTTCTTTTTAGATTCTACTTGTAAGGGGTGTCATGCGATACTTCTCCTTCTCTGTCTGACATACTTCACTCAGTGTGACAATCTCTAGCATCTGTGCTGCTGCAAATGGCATTATTTCATTCCTTTTAATGGCTGAGTGATATTCCATTGTATATATATGTCTTATATCTTCTTTATCCATTCCTCTGTTGATGGACATTTAGGTTGCTTCCATGTTTTGACTACTGTAAACAGTGCTTCAGTGAACAGTGAGGTGCATGTATCCTTTTGGATCATGTTTTTCTCTGGATATATGTCCAGGGGTGGGATTGCAGGGCCTATTTTAGTTTTTAGTTTTTTAAAGAACCTCCGTACTGTTAGGCATAGTGGCTGTACCAATTTACATTTCCGCTAACAGTGTAGGAGGGTTCCCTTCTCTTCACATGCTCTCTGGCATTTATTGTTCATGGATTTTTGATGATAGTCATTCTGGCTGGTGAGAGGTGATATCTCATTGTAGTTTTGATTTGCAGTTCTCTAATAATTAGGGACAAATCACTGTTTCTTGAAATAAGCTCTTCAAACCTTCGATTCCTTGTAAAAGTTTTGGAAAACAATGCCCTTAAGATTCTTAGAGGGACTTTTCTTTGTTTACAAGGCATCGTTTTAGATCTTTTTTTTTTTTAATTGGAGGAAAATTGCTTAATAATGCCATGTTGCTTTCTGCCATACAACAGTGTGAATCAGTCATAAGTATACACATAAACATCACTACGAACAAAGCTAGTGGAGGTGATGGAATTCCAGTTGAGCTATTTCAAATCCTGAAAGATGATGCTGTGAAAGTGCTGCACTCAATATGTCAGCAAATTTGGAAAACTCAGCAGTGGCCACAGGACTGGAAAAGGTCAGTTTTCATTCCAATCCCAAAGAAAGGCAATGCCAAAGAATGCTCAGACTACCGCACAATTGAATTCATCTCACATGCTAGCAAGGTAATGCACAGAATTCTCCAAGCCAGGCTTCAACAGTACGTGAACCGTGAACTTCCAGATGTTCAAGCTGGATTTAGAAAAGGCAGAGGAACCAGAGATCAAATTGCCAGCAGCTGTTAGATGATTGAAAAAGCAAGAGAGTTCCAGAAAAACATCTACTTTTGCTTTTTGACTATGCCAAAGCCCTTGACTATGTGGACCACAACAAACTGTGGTAAATTATTCAAGAAGTAGGAATACCAGACCACCTGACCTGCCTCTTGAGAAACCTTTATGCAGGTCAGGAAGCAACAGTTAGACATGGACATGGAACAACAGCCTGGTTCCAAATAGGGAAAGGAATGCGTCAAGGCTGTATATTGTCACCCTGCTTATTTAACTTATATGCCGAGTATATCATGAGAAACTCTGGGCTGAATGAATTACAAGTTGGAATCAAGATTGCAGGGAGAAATATCAATAACCTCAGATATACAGGTAACACCACTCTTATGGCAGAAAGTGAAAAAGAGCTAAAGAGCCTCTTGATGAAAGTGAAAGAGGAGAGTGAAAAAGTTGGTTTAAAACTCAACATTCAGAAAACTAAGATCATGGCATCTGGTCCCATCACTTCATGGGAAATAGATGAGAAATGGTGACAGACTATTTTTTGGGCTCCAAAATCACTGCAGATGGTGACTGCAGCCATGAAACTAAAAGACTCTTGCTCCTTGAAAGAAAAGTTATGACCAACCTTCACAGCATATTAACAAGCAGAGACATTACTTTGCCAACAAAGGTCCATCTAGTCAAAGCTATGGTTTTTCCGGTAGTCATGTATGGATGTGAGAGTTGGACTATAAGGAAAGCTCAGTGCCAAAGAATTGATGCTTTTGAACTGTGGTGTTGGAGAAGACTCTTGAGAGTCCCTTGGACTGCAAGGAGATCCAACCAGTCCATCCTAAAGGAAATCAGTCCTGAATACTCATTGGAAGGACTGATGTTGAAGCTGAAACTCCAATACTTTGGCAACCTCATGTGAAGAGTTGACTCATTTGAAAAGACCCTGATGGTGGGAAAGATTGAGAGGGAAAAAGGGATGACGGAGGATGAGGTGGTTGGATGGCATCACCGACTCGATGGACATGAATTTGAGGAAACTTTGGGAGTTGGTGATGGATAGGGAGGCCTGGCTTGCTGCAGTCCATGGGGTCGCAAAGAGAAATGACTGAGTGACTGAACTGGACTGAACTCCCTCTTGAACCTCCCTCCCACCCCACCTCCCATCCATCCCCTCTCGGTTGTCACAGAGCACCAGGTGAGCTCACTGTGTTATACAGCAGCTTCCTACTAGCTATCTGTTTTATGCATGATAATATATCATATTAGATGTTATGAAGACTTAAGTTTTATGGTTACATTCATAATTTCCTGACGGCACTCTGGATTTGGCCTTTGCCCAGGAGCCATTTCTTAATTGTAGCATCATTTGCCTTTTGATAAGTCTAAAAGTGAGAGAATTTTATTTTCAAACCTGTTAAGTCCTAGTTGATATTTCACAGTCAGTTTTCAGTATATCTCTTTCCTCTTAGCTTTCATTATAGGGAGCAAAAGAAGTCAGTCAAGACTTTCTCCAGTCTGCCTGGACATCTCCTTGTCTGGATCGTCCAGTTCAATAGGTGCATCTTTTATTTTCCATGATGCCCGAGGCAACAGCATTGCTAAAATCTCTGCCTGAAAAGTCAGGTCTTTCTTCCTGCTTCCAGCAGGTTTCTCTTTGCTTTCCTTTAGGCCCCCTTGGGGGCCCTAAGGGCTTCCCAGGTGGTGCTAATGGTAAAGAAACCATTTGCCAATACAGGAGACTTAAGAGAGGCTGGTTCAATCCCTGGGTCAGGAAGATCCCCTGAAGGAGGGCATGGCAGCCCACTCCAGTATTCTTTCCTGGAGAATCCTGTGACCAGAGGAGGCTGGAGGACAACAGTCCACGCGGTCACAGAGGCGGACATAACTGAGCGACTTCACACACACTCACCCACGGGGGCCCTAAGGCTCCCACTAACACTTTTCTTAAGGTCCTTCCTGCTACCTCATCATCAAAACACATAATGGAGAGTTGACAGGAGCAGGGCCAGATCAGGTAGGGCCTTACAGATCATCATAAGGAGTTTGGATTTTAATTTGTATAAGAAGGGAAACAACTAGAGGATGTAGAGGAGAGTAAGCTGATCTGATCTGCATTTTTAAAGCATTCCTCTAAATGCTGAGGTAGAACCTGCGGTACCATTAAAGGAGTTGTTTAAGAAATGCAGGTAAATGGTGATGACTGCTTGGCTCTGGGAGCGGTAAGAATTTGTCAGATTCTATTTGTGTTTTAACAAGCCAGCAGTATTTGCAGATTGATAGAAGAGATAGACGGTAAAGAGGCTTTGACTGGAACCAACGGAAGAGTTTTGTATCATTTACTGAGATGGGAAAGACTACAGGAGAACAGGTTTTTCTGGAAGGGACTAGAATCATCATTTCCTCTTTGAACATGTAAAGTTTAAAGATTCTAATAGGCATCTAGGAAGTTAGTTGGCTTCGGGGGGCAATTCTGGTCTGGCTATGCATTTGAGAGGTGTCATGTATGGATGACTTTTAAAGCCAGGAGCCTGGTTGTAAGGTGTGAGCCCAGGGCAATCCAGCCTTTCCTGGTTAAGGAGATAGTGAGCACCCAACAGAGGAGACTGTGAAGTTGTGGTCAGTGAAGTAGGAAGAAAGGCCGGAGGGAGAGAGCGCATGACAAAGGTATTTCAAGACAGTGGGTGATGACTCTGCACCTGTCATTAGGGTTAACAATTGCTGTTGGCACTAGAGTGGGTTCTCAAGAGGCCGTGGGAAGCTCAGCCCTTGAGTGAGCAGTTATGATCAAATTTGGGGAAAATAAATAATGCTGGAGAACAATTCATGTAGCAGATTTATTCCACTTGAGTGAAGGCATAGTGATAGAGTGGAGATGGAAGTTATTTTGGATACAGGCATGTTTGAGTTTGAATCTCTGCTTCCTAATTGACCCATTGTGGAACTGTAGGCCACTACTCTGTCTCCACCTATAAAATGGGGATACAAGTACTTTTCTTACAAGGTTGTCAAAAGGTTAACGTGAAAAAATGATAGGCAAAACATCTAGTGCAGTGCTTGGCACACAGTAGGTATGCAGGTCATGTAAAATGCCATTGGTTTCATTTTTCTTATTTTCAAATTACAAATTAAAGTTTTCCATGCCCTTAAGGTACTGGACCCAGTGTCAGGAAACTTTAATGATTCCCTAACTCATTCACAGTATGATCTTGAATACACCACTAGGCCTTTCAGAGACTGAAATACCTCATCTGTAAATAGGGACTCATAATCCAAGCTCCACACTTTTTTTTTTTCCTAAGTCTTCACTAATCTGAGTCTACTCTCCAAATTACCCACCTAGCCTACATGAAACTCCCAGCACTTCCCTTAAGTCCATATGGCATTTTATAATTTGGGAAATGATTTCACATTCATCAACTCATAACAAGCTCTATCAACTAATTCATCTGCCCAGTACCCTGATGTGAGGAAAAATCAAAATGACATAATAAATCCAGAAATGGGCTTAGATAGTTCCAGACATATGGTAAGGTCAATAAATGCAAGCTGCAGATGTTAAAGGGGCTTGCCAGGTGGTGCAGTGGCAAAGAATCCACCTGCCAGTGCAGGAGATGCAAGAGATGTGAGTTTGATCCCTGGGTCGGGAAGATCCCCTAGAGGAGGAAATGGCCACCCACTCCAGTATTCTTGCCTGGAAAATTCCATGGGCAGAGGAGCCTGGCGGGCTACAGTCCATAGCGTTGCAAAGAATCAGACACAACTGAATGAGTGAGCATGCAGACAGTTGTTAAAAAAATCTTAGAATTTACTTTGAGATTTGTTAATGGTCCATGTCTTATGTCTCCTAAATTTCATCTCTGCAAATCCCAAAGTAGATAGGACATTGCTGGGTATAGAGGGGATGCGTCCAGCAAATCACTACCATCTAAGTGGCGGCGGGGGTCGAGGGGGGCAGTGATGTGGTGAGAGGGACCAGAATATTGAACTCCCCTCGCCCACCAGAGATTTGTTTTAAAGCACAGAAGTAAAATGGGCAGATATGGGCTCAAAAGTGTGTGTGTGTTTCAATATGGGAGAAATAAAAGCATGTATGGACAAGGCAGTGGCACCCCACTCCAGTACTCTTGCCTGGAAAATCCCATGGACAGAGGAGCCTGGAAGGCTGCAGTCCATGGAGTCGCTGAGGGTCGGACACGACTGAGCGACTTCACTTTTACTTTTCACTTTCATGCATTGGAGAAGGAAATGGCAACCCACTCCAGTGTTCTTGCCTGGAGAATCCCAGGGACGGGGGAGCCTGGTGGGCTGCCATCTATGGGGTCGCACAGAGTCAGACACGACTGAAGTGACTTAGCAGCAACTTAGCAGCAGCAAAAGCATGTATTCAGCCAGGAATGATTCTGTGGAAAGGGAAGCTTTGATGGTGCAGGGAAGAGAGCACAAAATTGCTGGGACCATATTCCTGAAAAGATGGGAAGGGATGGGCTTCAGTGGAGCGTGGCCATTCCTCCACAGCAATAGGAAAGGAGACAGGACCAGCACAGATCTCACAGGTTGGGAGATGTTGTGAGAAGGCATACGTGTTCTCACCTGATAGCTTCAGTTTTCTCAGTGAAACAAGAAGGATCATCAGCTGAGAGTGAGAAAGGGGGAAGAGAAAGTATGGAAGAGTTGTCCAGGCAAGTGAAAGAATAATATGTAGTAGGATTCTGGGTGGTGTCAGTGGTTCCTAATAATGACTTTAAAGTGAGCCCATCTGTGGTTGTGCAATTCGAGTCTTCAGTTACAGTTAGCCTCTCAGGTGTTGGCATGAAGAAGGCGGAGAGTTAGCAGCTGTTTGTTTGTTTGTTTTTTTTCCAGTGGATAAATGGAGAGAAGATTGTGCAGGGGAATTGAGGACAATTTTGAGTGAACAAAGAATGAATCACGAGCAAAGTGAGGACGTGCATTGGAACGGGGAGGAAAGATGATGCAAAGGTAGTAGCAACTCTCAGTTGTATCCTGGTGGAGTCAGAATATGAGGGAGTGAGCTGGGAAAAAAGAAGTTTGGTAGTCAAGTGTATGAATCTTGAAACTGAAGTTTTGCGTTCCTATTCAGACAGTATTCTTGAAGAGGGCTTAGTTCGAACCTAAAATAAAAGGAAGTTCAGTTCCTTGGATCTGTCGTTCTGTATTTTGGGGCAAGTTGTTTAATCAGTTTCCTCATTTGTCAGAGGGTAATTTTTGTAGTTTCTAATTCATAATTAAAGGGACTAAATAAGTGAACGTGTAAAGTCTTCAATAGTGCCTGGCACATGGTAAGCATTTAATAGGTGTTAGCCATTACTGTTGTTAGTTCTCTAAGCCTTAGTTGGTGCCAGGGTCTGTGGGAAAGAACTGAGGAATTGTTCCTGGGGCCAGTGTCACTTCTTGAGTAGTCAGATGGTGCAATAGAATCCACTTTTGTTGAAAAATAAGGCCTGGTTACACACTGGCCCATCCCGCCCCCCATCCCCTCATGATGGCTTAATGACAAGCCCTGATTTCTGTCCCTGCTATGAGTAGCTCTGTAATGGTGGTTTTACCCGAGGTTCCAAGGCTTCTGTGATTGATACCAAGGAGCAAATTAAAATCACATCCTGTGAATGTTGCTTAGAGGACCTGAGATGTGTCTGTATAGGGACATTGGGAAATGGGCATAGAAAAAGCCAAATAGCCATTATTGAAGCCCTGGATTTCTAGGAATGTATGTGCAAATTATGTCAAGTCCTGGAACTCCCCAGGAATGACTTGCAGTATCATTTTTTTAGATCTTTTTGGCTCCATTGTCACTTACAGATTGCCAACTCTTCATACTCCCTTAGATCAATAAGTTATTTTGTTATATTGATACAGACTGTGTGCTTTAAAGCCTTTTTTGGATCTACAGGAAACATTATTAAATACCATTGTGGTATTCTTAAATTCTCCAAAGAGTCAGTATTATACTCAGTGTGAAATAAGATGTAGCAAAGCTCTTTTTACTCCATGCTGTCCATGCATTATCTAAAATGTTTTAGGCTTTATTCTACTATTAGAGCTCTCCTGCTGCTGCTGCTAAGTCACTTCAGTCGTGTCCGACTCTGTGCGACCCCATAGATGGCCGCCCACCAGTCTCCCCTGTCCCTGGGATTCTCCAGGCAAGAACACTGGAGTGGGTTGCCATTTCCTTCTCCAAACATTAGAGCTCTAGGAGACTCCAAAAGAACAGTTGTCAAATGAAAGGTTGGATCCCGAGTTTAATATATATCTTTTGAAGGTTAGGATATTGATTTACTGGATAGTGTTAGAGTTTTAAAATACAATTCAGAGACTGTTGCGTAGGAAATTGATGAAATTGAGACATGATCAGCCAAGGTGGATGAAAAGGCGCTCGGGGCATTTAGCCAAGACTGTGTGCATAAATGCTGTTATTAATATCGACAGGACTGAAGAGGTAAGACCCTCTAACTATTGGAGCCTTATACCCTGGCAAAGAGTCATTGCCAAGGAGGGCTTGTCATCTTAACTCCTTAGTGATTGGGCATTGGAATTATACAGAGGAGCCTGGCGGGCTCCAGTCCACGGGGTCACAAAGAGTCGGACACGAATGGCCGACTAAGCACAGCACAGCACATTGAGATTGTAGTCTGTTAATGTGCTCTTGTGTTAGGAAGCCCGCTGCAGAAATCAGGATGAGAGAGCAGGGTCTGTTTTGGTTAATTGTCACTTCATCTTCCTGCTGAATAGGATCCAATCCAGCTTATGAGGATATACAGAACTATTGGGTATGTTTGAAATAAGTGAGCAAGAGGAGGTGGGGGAAGGTAAGGGGTAGAGTGATTGATGGATTTTCTTAGAGAGTGAGCTGCTTAAATGTTGAGAGAGAATAAGAGAAATGGGGCAGTCTTTCCTCTTGACTGTCTAGGTAGCAAGTATAGTTCAGGAAAGCTGTTCTGTAGCCCAGCACTGCGGTGGACCCTGCTCGGCCCTCTCTTCCTCTTTTTTCCCCAACTCAGCACAGACAGAAAGACTGAATGGGCCACTTTTTTTTTTTTTTCTTTCTGGAAGTCCTTTAGAAACACATTTCTTTTTTCTTAAAAAAAAAAAAAAATGTTTATTTATTTATTTGCCTGTGCTGGGTTTTAGTTGCGGTATGCTGGGTCTAGCTCCCCGACCAGGGATTGAACCTAGGGCCTCTGCGTTGGGAACATGCAGTCTTAGCCACTGGACCACCAGGTAAGTCTCAGGAACATTAATTTCTTAGCTGCATAGTTATAAGCTATCAGATGGCACTGACTTCAGTAAGTCCTCTGCTGTAAAGGACTTGGAGTATCTTGTTCTGTGGTCAGCTTTAAGAGCAGTTGAGCTGTTTTATAAAAACTTAGGGCTCGGTCTCCATTTATGTATTTTGGGGAAGTTTTTTATTTGTGAGCATACTGTTCAAAGATTCTCTCTTCAGTGATGCCTCCCTGTGCTTACCTTGAAGAGCTCCTTTTCTTTTTACATTTGTCTTACATGTATTCGTCTTATACAGATGATAGTCTCACCACGTTATACCGTATCAGTAATTCTGTCTGTGTGTCTGCTGGGCTGTGCGTGTCTCACGGTTAGGGAAAGTTCTCACTCATTTGTGTTTTACTACATTCCTCAGGGCAAGATTTGACATGACGTATAGAGAATATATGTAGTGGGTATGCCATAAATGTTGAGTGAATGAATGTTATCCCAGTTTTAGAGCCTACATCCATTCTGGATATAGGTGAATATTTGAACGTAAACCCTAAAGCTGAAATGGGAATGCTATGTGTTATTAGCAAATTTTGTGCCCTTTTTTCTCACTGGTTATGGAGCTGCCTGCTGTGTTTCATGGTGATCACACATGTGCTACGTTTGATCTCTTGTTGATAATGTGTGATGACAAGTGCCATCCTAGTATGGCTGCTTTGGTTCCAAGGTCATTTCTTTACCTTGGTTGAATGTAAGTGGGTTTTACATTTTAGATGCTGGCTTATGGAAACAGGTGGCTCATGTTTATTATGTGTATTCTGGAGCATTTATCACTGTCTGACTTTTGTAATCCCAGTTTCTCTTTGGATCAAATGCCACGTGTGCGTATGGATATATACCAAGCAAATTTAATGGCAGTGGGCAGCCTTTGGCTGAGTCTTGAGTCTTTCCTTTTTTGTTGCAAAATTGTAATTTCTAAGTCCTCGTAGACCCTTCATTATGCTTTTTCACCTCACGAGGAAAGATTTATTTTAAAAGTGTACAGATTACCATTAATTTGGAAATTTTTAATAGGTTAACCAGTTTTTCCTGTTACATTTAGCTTAAAGTTTCCTTCCTGTTTTCTTTCTCTGGAATTTTAATGCCTGAAAGTCATTCTGGAGGGAAGAACAAAGAAACAAAGGTGGTTTGAGGAGTATGTTTGTGAAATTTGTTTTGGGGGGATAATGTTGTTCTGTTCAGTTCAGTCACGCAGTCGTATCCTACTCTTTGCAACCCCATGAATCGCAGCACGCCAGGCCTCCCTGTCCATCACCAACTCCCGGAGTTCACTCAAACTCACGTCCATCGAATCGGTGATGCTATCCAGCCATCTCATCCTCTGTCGTCCCCTTCTCCTCCAGGCCCCAATCCCTCCCAGCATCAGAGTCTTTTCCCATGAGTCAACTCTTCGTATGAGGTGGCCAAAGTACTGGAGTTTCAGCTTTAGCATCATTCCTTCCAAAGAAATCCCAGGGCTGATCTCCTTCAGAATGGACTGGTTGGATCTCCTTGCAGTCCAAGGGACTCTCAAGAGTCTTCTCCAACACCACAGTTCAAAAGCATCAATTCTTCGGCGCTCAGCTTTCTTCATAGTCCAACTCTCACATCCATACATGACCACAGGAAAAACCATAGCCTTGACTAGACGGACCTTTATTGGCAAAGTAATGTCTCTACTTTTGAATATGCTATCTAGGTTGGACATAACTTTCCTTCCAAGAAGTAAGCGTCTTTTAATTTCATGGCTGCAGTCACCATCTGCAGTGATTTTGGAGCTCAAAAAGATAAAGTCTGACACTGTTTCCACTGTTTCCCCTGTTTCCCCATCTATTTGCCATGAAGCAATGAGACCAGATGCCATCTGAGATCTTCATTTTCTGAATGTTGAGCTTTAAGCCAACTTTTTCACTCTCCTCTTGTTAGAAGGACAGATTAAGAGACTCTCTTGCAATTTCTTTTCACTAGTTTTGAGATGAGATTAGACAGAGTAGTAAGACCACAGGCCTCTGCCGTCCCTCCTTTTTGCCTGAAGCACTTAGTACAGTGTCAGTTCAGTCTCAGTCATGTCCAACTCTTTGCGACTCCATGGACTGCAGCACACCAGGCCTCCCTGTCCATCACCAACTCCTGGAGCTTACACAAACTCATGTCCATCGAGTTGGTGAGGCCATCCAACCATTTCATCCTCTGTTGTCCCCTTCTCCTCCTGCCCTCAATCTTTCCCAGCATCATGGTCTTTTCAAATGAGTCAGTTCCTCACATCAGGTGGTCAGAGTATTGGAGTTTCAGCTTCAGCATCAGTCCTTCCAATGAACACCCAGGACTGATCTGCTTTAGGATGGACTGGTTGGATCTCCTTGCAGTCCAAGGGACTCTCAAGAGTCTTCTCCAACACCACACTTCAAAGGCTTCAATTCTTCAGCATTCAGCTTTGTTTATAGTCCAACTCTCACATCCATATATGACTACTGGAAAAACCATAACTTTGACTAGATGGAACTTTGTTGGCAAAGTGATGTCTCTGCTTGTTAATATGCTGTCTAGGTTGGTCATAGCTTTTCTTCCAAGGAGCAAGCATCTTTTAATTTCATGGCTGCAGTCACCATCTGCAGTGATTTTAGAGCCCCCCAAAATATAGCCTGTCACTGTTTCCACTGTTTCCCCATCTATTTGCCATGAAGTGATGGGACCAGATGCATGATCTTAGTTTTCTGAATGTTGACTTTTAAGCCAACTTTCACTCTCCTCTTTCACTTTCATCAAGAGGATCTTTAGTTCTTCTTCCTGCCATAAGGGTGATGTCATCTGCATATCTGAGGTTATTGATATTTCTCCTGGCAATCTTGATTCCAGCTTGTGCTTCATCCAGCCCAACATTTTGCATGATGTACTCTGCATATAAGTTAGATAAGTAGGATGACTTACTCCTTTTCTGATTTGGAACCAGTCTGTTGTTCCATGTGGAGTTCTAACTGTTGCTTCTTGACCTGCATACAGATTTCTCAGGAGGCAGGTCAGGTGGTCTGGTATACCCATCTCTTGAAGAATTATCCATAGTGTGTTGTCATCCACACAGTCAAAGGCTTTGGCATAGTCAATAAAGCAGAAATAGATGTTTTTCTGGAACTCTCTTGCTTTTGGATAATCCAATGGATATTGGCAGTTTGGTCTCTGCCTTAAGTAGATGGACCTTTGTCAGTGAAGTGTAAGGCCTAAAATTAAGGCCTAGTATTAAGTATGCCTTGACATCTGGAGAAAACTGGGAAAGCCTCTCATGGCCCAGCTCCTAAGTCTCCTTCCAGAAGTACTCCTGTGGGTAGGGTCTCCTTGCCAGATAACCCTCTGGAACCCCAGCCAGTTGATACCTTGGTTTTTGTCCCGTGAAACCTGGAGCAAAGATACCTCTGCAGACCTTCGGGAGAATAAATGGATGGTGGTGTAAGTTGTTATGGCAGCAATAGAAACCTGATGCAGGTGTTTAAGGTTGAGTGTGTTTTCCTCTGTTTTATCTTATTTGAAAAATCCAGGGAGAGTCTAACCTTTTTGTTTAACATGATTGGCAAGAAACAATCCACCCACCTAATGTTTCCATTTTGTAGGAAGCAGCCCTAGCTTTATCTAGGGGAGAAGGTCTGCTCTGTGTCCAACACACAGGTGAACATTTGGATTGAATGCTCAATCCAAATTTTAGTGAATCAATGTTTCCCTGGGAACCATTTATTTTTTAACACCAAAGCCACATCTTTAGTCATTGTAGACTCCAAAAGTGGTTCACTGATTATGACCTCTTCTTCAAATACCTTACATTAAAAGTAAGTTTTTCTAGACTTTCAAAAATTAAGACATGATACGAGTGGGATGATGAACATTATGTTATAAATTGCTACCCATTTATATTGATGTGTCTGTGTATTAGTCGCTCACTCATGTCTGATTCTTTGCAACCCCATTGACTGTAGCCCACTAGGTTCCTCTGTCCATGGGATTCTCCAGGCAAGAATACTGGAGTGGGTTGCCATTTCCTTCTCCACGGGATCTTCCCGACCCAGGGATTGAACCCAGGTTTCCTGCACTGCAGGCAGATGCTTTACCATCTGAGCCATCAGGGAAGCCCTTTATATTGATGGGTAGCATATATGTTTGTCAAATATATAAGATGAGGCAGAAGGCTTCTTTTTCTTTCAGTGATTTTATTTCACAAAGGTGATGGATAATCAAGTATGTTTATATTGGTTACCTTTTGAAAAAGTAGGAAAATTTGAAACAGCTCTGTGAGTGGCAAATAGAGAGGATTATGTATACATGAATAGAGTTAAGTATTGTGATAAAATCTGTAATAAAATGATTATGATACTCATTTAGGATGAATGATTTTTATTATATGTAAATAGGAATAAAAGGTAAGGGGATTATATAAAATATTATAATAACTATTTATAATTACTGGTACTGTTACACAGCAGAGTGAGCACTTCTGCCCTTGGTGAAGGGGCAGGAAAGGGGTGCTGGGCCAAAAGGTTCTCTGAGGCTCCTTTTGTGGTTTGTTATTCCTGACCCACGGTGATTAAGAGAGAGTGAATGTTTTCACTGGACAAACACAAGAGTGCTGGGAATAAAGTGGTTCAGGTTGGACTAGCTCCTACCTCCATGCTACGAGAGTTGCCCCTTCTTCACCCAGTAACATGATAAAATGGAAACTGTGGAAACTGGTTAGCTTGGCCCTTGGAACCGCCAACATTTGGCATGAAGAGTGGGGTAAAGGCTCCACCTTGCTCTCTCCCCTGACTTAACAGGCACTGGAATCCCTTTGACTATGTGCTTCTGTGGCCACTCTGGGTGCTCCCGCCTGCTTTGTACTTGGTTTGCTCCTCCTCTGCTCTTCCTCCAGATGAGGCAGAAGGTTTGTTTCTTTTTCTTCCAGTGATTTTGTTTCACAAGGGTGAGATTTAAAGGAAGGCCTCTTGAAGGGCCCCAAATTCTCCCATTACTGTCTAAAATTCTGTCCTCCAAAGATTAATTTGAATTAATAAACAAGTGTCTTAAGACTGGCTAATGATACTTATTAAGAATGACCATCACATTTAATGATAATCATCACTAGCATGTGTTGCATACTTAGTGTGAGCCAGGGGCTGTTATAAAGACTCATGACGTAATTGATTTAATGCTTCCTGCAAGCCTGTGAAGAAGGTTCAGAGAGAGATGTCCAGTGCTTGCGTGCGTGCCAAGTTTCTTCAGTCCTGTCCGACTGTTTGCAGCTCTGTGGACTGTAGCCCCACTGGTCTCCTCTGTCCATGGGATTCTCCAGGCAAGAATACTGAAGTGGGTTGCCGTGCTCTCCTGCAGGGGATCTTCCCAACCCAGGGATCAGATCCAAGTCTCCTGAATTGGCAGGCAGATTCTTTACCACTGGGCTTCCCTGATAGCTCAGTTGGTAAAGAATCCACCTGCAGTGCAGGCGATCCCAGATCAATTCCTGAGTTGGGAAGATCCTCTGGAGAAAGGATAGGCTACTCACTCTGGTACTGAGGCTTCCCTTGTGGCTCATCTGGTAAAGAATCCACCTGCAATGTGGGAGAGCTGGGTTCGATCCCTGGGTTGGGAAGATTCCCTGGAGAAGGGAAAGGCTACTTACTCTAGTGTTATGGCCTGGAGAATTCCGTGGACATGACCCCAAAGAGTTGGACATGACTGAGTGACTCACAATTCTTTACCACTAGTGCCACCTGGGAAGCCCCAAGATGTCCAGTAACTGGTTCCAAGTTATATGGTGATGAATGAGGGGAGAGAGGATGGAATCCAAATAGGCCTGCTCTGGGACTAGGACCCTCACCCACTGAACTGGGCCTCCTCTCCTGGATATGATTTGATTAGATTGCTTTATTCCTTACACCTGACAGAGATGCTTGTCAGGGGGACTGGAAATGGACAGAGAAAATTTTAGGGAGAGACATGTCTGTAGGGGAGTTGCTGTGGGGATGCTGGAAAGAGATTTGGGCGGCATTCTCTGCAGCCAAAGACTGTAAGAAACTCACTCATCATTACCTTGATGTTACTGATCTTATAACCAACATGAGAATTCAACTAAGAACCCAGCATGTACTGTTTCTCTTCTCTGCTTCTTTCCAAACCCTGACGTCATTTCTCTTTTAATGTTCTAGCAGCAGAAAATTCTTATGTATGTTTGTGTGTATATATCATAAATCAAATGTTTTACTTGTTATTTAAATGTAATTAAAAAAATAACACTTTGCAAATATTCTTGAAGAGAAGGCCAATGAAATGCAACTAATTTCTGCAATTACTCTTTTCTTCCTCACACCAGTATTGGTTGGATCCTGCGAAAACCCTGTCTGAACACAAAGAACTGATCAACAGTAGGTATTTGATTTTAATTTTGTTGAAATTTGAAAATGATGTAATGTCCTTGATTAGATGAGTGCAGGAATAGGCTTTAAGACCACAGGTGTGAATATTATCATTTGAGTGCCAGAATATGGAAATGGGTGTTTATACATTGTTCAGTCTCTGCAGACTCTGATTAGATTGTGTGGATAGGGACTCTGAGGAGATATGAGTATTGAATTTTGCTTTTGGATGCACCTGGCCTGGACTTCTGTCTGTGATTTTTCCATTGCTTTTGAAATTTCACCTTCAGACAGAAAAAGCAGAGACGCACTGATTTGAAAAGCAAGTGGACATTGGATATATTAAAGTGCTTGAGTTTCTTGGGTTAAAGAGTGGTATTGCCCTTCACATTATTTACTCGGTCAATAATTAAGGAGTGCCCTCATAACCTGAAAGATTGCTATGAATTCAGAAAGGATCCATCTATTTTGGTTTTGATTTTATCAATATGAATCTACTAATTGACCCAGAAGTCTAATTAATGTTATATTCATTAACATTAATTTTCATAACTCAAATTTTTGTTTTTAAATGTACACATGCCCACACACTTGCAGCCCTTAAGTATGTAGAAGAGTAGTTATTTTCAAATCATCTTTATTATTAAAATTGTTAGTAAAATGTATAACATGAGATGTACCATGTTAACCATTTTGGAGTGTACAGTTCAGCAGCATTAAATACACTCATATTGGTTTGTAGCCGTGACCAGTAACCATCTCTGAAACTTTTTTGTCGTCCCAAACTGAAACCATATCATTAAACTATTTCGCTGAATTATTGCTGATAAGACCTGGAGGACTCTTCTGGCCTTCTTACCCGACCCTGAGTCTGTACTTTTCCTGTGTTGATTCATTCCCTGGGGTCACATGGGTCACATGGTGCTCCATGGACCCCACGGGCAGGAACAGAGCTGGGCCTCAGGAAGGGCTAGGAACTGGCTGCAAAGTTGTCAGGAACTCGGCACGTACCATTTCTCTGAACATTAGCATCATTTTTGTTTCTCTCTGTGGTCTGGCTCTTTTTGCCCCTCCATGTCTGTGGTGGAAACCTCCGCAGTTTCCAAGTTATAGTTCTAGCCACAAGCAGAAGAACTGACTGTCTCTGAATTGCAACTCCAAATGCTTGGGAGGGTGTTTGGCCAGTTTGCATTAGTAGCTCACTTCAGTCCACTCAGCTGTGTCTAGGCTTTTCCAAGGTCAGTACAAACACAGCTGGTATGCGGGCCAGCATTCTGGATGAGAATGGGCAACAGGTTTCAGAGATGGGGCTGGTGGCCTATGAGATGAGAAAACACCCTCAAAATACATACCTTAGACATCAAGTTCTGCCTCCTCAGCCTACACAAGAGTAAGTCCTAATCAGAAAGGGTTTGCGACCTGCCATGGATGAGAAGCTGCTCAGTACTGGAGGGATGACCAAAGCCCTGACCATCTGACTTTTCATTCCACGTGCTTCCTGAGTGAGCAAACTGCCCACTGAAGGCTGAGAGGAAGCAGGAGGTTCATGTGAATGCAGATAACTTCCATGAGGTATCCTGATACGAATGGTAGATGCTCCAGTTTAACAAGTCTCATCCCTCAGGATCTAGAAATCTGCACTTTTCCAAAAGATTCAGGTAGAATAATAAATACAATAAATTCTTGTCCATTTCAACCACTTACTTAAAAAATACCAGTTCAAAAATTAGAAAAATTTTACTATTTTAAAGCAGATTTCTATGCAAATGTGGAGAAAAATGTAAATTATTTTATTTAAAGTATATTATTCTAATGTTCCTTTAAGAACATTTGAAGTATCTATTTCTTTTTTTTTTTGTATGTCAATTATATTAATTTATTTTTTTTATTTTATTTAATTTTTAAATTTTACATAATTGTATTAGTTTTTGCCAAATATCAAAATGAATCCACCACAGGTATACATGTTTTCCCCATCCTGAACCCTCCTCCCTCCTCCCTCCCCATACCATCCCTCTGGGTCGTCCCAGTGCACTAGCCCCAAGCATCCAATATCGTGCATCGAACCTGGACTGGCATCTCGTTTCATACATGATATTTTACATGTTTCAATGCCATTCTCCCAAATCTTCCCACCCTCTCCCTCTCCCACAGAGTCCATAAGACTGTTCTATACATCACTGTCTCTTTTGCTGTCTCGTACTCAGGGTTATTGTTACCATCTTTCTAAATTCCATATATATGCGTTAGTATACTGTATTGGTGTTTTTCCTTCTGGCTTACTTCACTCTGTATAATAGGCTCCAGTTTCATCCACCTCATGAAGTATCTATTTCTTTACATGGTATGAAATATTATGTTTAATATCCATAATCTGTAATGCAGTTACAGTTTTTAACTGCGTTTCTTAATGCAGTTATAACTTTCTTATCCTAAATAAATGTCATCCTGTCAAAAATTTGATGTACAGGAAGAATAAATCACTGATACTACAATTGAATGGAGTAGGAAATGGCAACCCACTCCAGTACTATTGCCTGGGAGTCCCATGGACAGAGGGGCCTGGTGGGCTGCTGTCCATAGGGTCACACAGAGGTGGACACGACTGAAGCGACTTAGCATGCATGCATGCATTGGAGAAGGAAATGGCAACCCACTCCAGTGTTCTTGCCTGGAGAATCCCAGGGACAGAGGAGCCTGGTGGGCTGCCATCTGTGGGGTTGCATAGAGTCAGACATGACTGAAGCGACTTAGCAGCAGCATAACAATTGAATAATGCATAATTTTTTATTTTTTAAGATAGTTTGATAATTAATGAAGGAGAATGCCTCTCACATCTCCAGCAGATAAGTCAGAAGGAATATCTGTAAAAATGACAGAATATTTACTAGTCACCGGAATTCTCATTGGTAAACTTTGATTTAGATATCCTGAGCTAAAGGGAGGCTATTATCATTAAAGGCCTTGAAATCAGTCTTCACAAGAGGTAGATTAGAGGATTCCCAGTTTCTGGCTTCTATTTTGCTAGAGTAAAACAATATTAACTTTACATAAATGATTTCTTAAAGATAGACCTAGAAAAACATAGATCAAGATAATAATCTAGGAATTTGCTTCATTGGCACCTTATTTTTATAGTCAGCTTCAGATTAAGAAGCTGAAAAAATACCTGGGCAGACATATCCTTGCTCCAGAATCTCCATTTCTTTAGCCTTCAGTTGATGTACAAAACAGTGATGTGTGTGAAGTATTTAACTTTACTCTGAAGTTGTATGATTTTTTTCCCTGAGAGCCTGTATGCTATAGTTGCCAGCAAGCACTAAACTCTAGGTATTAGCAAACGTGGTTCTCTCTTTTGGGATCTTGGGTGAGTTGCTTTACCTCCTTGGAGCTTTTCCGGCCTCACATATGTTACCAGATGCTTGCTGGGAATCAAATGTTAAGGAAACATTTTTGAACATTATCAGATACAATCAAATAGTAACTTGTGTATTTGGACGTAAGACATTTTATATGTAAGTGGGTAAAGGAGGGCTGATTTTGGCCAAAAGTCCTTAGAGAAAATTAGTCCAAACTGAATGTTTTTGACTATATGTTTTTCAAACTTCTGCTTAACTGCTTATCACCAAAGACATTTGAACTGGCTAGGCTTGGTCAATAGTGTGGAATTCCCCTTTTATTCTGGGGAATAAAAGCAGCCCTGGCGGCTGGACAAGGCCTTCTTCCCTCTGTACACCATCTCAGCGGCATCTGTGCTTCTCCCATCCCCAGAT
>NW_011494836.1:893529-895240 GCF_000754665.1 Bison bison bison | reverse complement strand
AGTTAGTGGTAGGAGTGCAGTGAATGTGGGGGTGCCTACATCTCTCGGAGACCCTGATTCCATTTCCTTTGGATAAGCACCTAGCAGTGGGATTGTTGCCTTATATGGCGGCTCTGATTTTAACTTTCAGAGGAACTTCCATACTGTTTTCCCTAATGGTTCCATTAATTTATGTCCCCGCCAACAGTGTACAGAGCTCGTCTTTCTTTACATCGTCACCAGCATTTTTGTCTTTTTGACAATAGCCATTCTTACAGGTGTCCATTCTTACAGGTGCGAGGTAATGTCCTAATGTGGTTTTGATTTACATTTTCCTGATGATTAGCAACGTGGAATATCTTTTCATGTATTGAATATCTTTGGCTATTTGAACATCTTCTTTGGAGAAATATTTATTTAGTTTCCATTCCAAGACAAAGGCTATTTGTCTTTTGCTGTTGAGTTGTGTGACTTCCTCATATATTTTGTATTAACCCCTTATCCAGTATATGGTTTACAAATATTTTTGATGACTGTAATTTTTAATAGTTCTGTTGTATTACACTACGACTTTGGCAAATTTTTAATGTGAAATTTAATTTTTATTTCTTATTTTAGCTGGACCTCCATATACTTTGTATTTTGGTATTAAATTCTATGCCGAAGATCCATGTAAACTTAAAGAAGAAATAACCAGGTATAGTACTGACTTTGCTTTTGATCAGTACATGTATGGCATATACAAAAGGCTTTATTTAAAACAAATTGGAGTCAAATGTTGGGATGGTGTCTGCATGTGTCTTGTAAGCGTTTCCTGTGAGAGTTAAATTTAAACTCGCCTTGCATGAGGCAGTTCAGCGTCTAATGATAGATGTGCTTGAACAATGACACGGACCTGGGTGATGTCATAATAGATTCTGTATCTACTGTGATGGGATATATCTGTATCGTTACTGTGTAGTCATGTAAAAGTAGCCATATGAATATGTAAATGGAAGATATAAATATATTTTAAAATTGATTGAAGTATAGTTGAATAACAATGTTGTGTTATTTTCTGCTGGACAGCAAAGTCGATTCAGTTATTGTTGTTGTTGCTCACTCAGTCGTGTTTGACTCTCTTTGGCCTCATGGGCTGTAGCCCACCAGGCTCCTCTGTCCATGGGATTTCCCAGGCAAGAATACTGGAGTGGGTGCCATTGTTTCCTCCAGGGGATCTTACCAACCCAGGGATTGAATACACATCTATTATGTCTCTTGCATTGGCAATATTTACCGGCTATATATCACTAGCGTCACCTGGGAAGCCATGATTCAATTATACATGTACGTTTATATTCTTTTTCATATTCTTTTCCACATAGTTTATTACAGGATGTTGAATATAGCTCCCTGTGCTATCAGATCAGATCAGTTGCTCAGTTGTCTCCGACCCTTAGCGACCCCATGAATTGCAGCACGCCAGGCCTCCCTGTCTGTCACCAACTCCCGGAGTTCACTCAGACTCACGTCCATCGAGTCAGTGATGCCATCCAGCCATCTCATCCTCTGTCGTCCCCTTCTCCTCCAGGCCCCAATCCTTCCCCGCATCAGAGTCTTTTCCAATGAGTCAGCTCTTCGCATGAGGTGGCCAAAGTACTGGAGTTTCAGTTTCAGCATCATTATTTCCAAAGAAATCCCAGGGCTGATCTCCTTCAGAATGGACTGGTTGGATCTCCTTGCAGACCAAGGG
>NW_011494836.1:892391-893429 GCF_000754665.1 Bison bison bison | reverse complement strand
GGTATTAGCAAACGTGGTTCTCTCTTTTGGGATCTTGGGTGAGTTGCTTTACCTCCTTGGAGCTTTTCCGGCCTCACATATGTTACCAGATGCTTGCTGGGAATCAAATGTTAAGGAAACATTTTTGAACATTATCAGATACAATCAAATAGTAACTTGTGTATTTGGACGTAAGACATTTTATATGTAAGTGGGTAAAGGAGGGCTGATTTTGGCCAAAAGTCCTTAGAGAAAATTAGTCCAAACTGAATGTTTTTGACTATATGTTTTTCAAACTTCTGCTTAACTGCTTATCACCAAAGACATTTGAACTGGCTAGGCTTGGTCAATAGTGTGGAATTCCCCTTTTATTCTGGGGAATAAAAGCAGCCCTGGCGGCTGGACAAGGCCTTCTTCCCTTTGTACACCATCTCAGCAGCATCTGTGCTCCTCCCATCCCCAGATTCGTGAACCCTTGTGGCCTGCAGGCAGAGGCAGGCCCACCTGCTCAGTAACACAGAGCTTATTGACACAGACAGATTAGCGGAGGATGGACTTCCTAGCTCTCTGAATATTTAATAATCGGTGCCTCCTTGACATCTGTGTTCAGGGGTGAAGTTATATTTGTCAGAAATAACAACACAGTGATTAAGTAAACATAGAAATTGAACATATGGAATCAACTCTAGGGATGAATTCTAACAAAGTTTCTTGTAAAATTGAGTTTCTAAAAAAGCTCCAGCATAAGGAGGGCCTAATGCAGGAAGGCATAGGCTAGGGGAGAGAGGTAGGACCCTGGTGTTGGTTGTCTCCTGTGTGCCGTAGCATGCGTGTGTCATAATAATAGTAAATAATAACATCACTTATATGTTATAAATGTATTGTGACTTTGTTACCTGTTGTTCTGTGTAACTTCCTCTCCCTAGCTTCTAAATTTGTGACTTTATTTACTTAGTTAAAAATGAAAATAGACTGTATGTCTGTCTACCTGCTGTTGAGCATTTACTGTTTCCAGCTTTTTGCTGATTTTAGTGAGTACTTTCTGCAATAGTTAGTGGT
>NW_011494836.1:892140-892291 GCF_000754665.1 Bison bison bison | reverse complement strand
GCATCATTATTTCCAAAGAAATCCCAGGGCTGATCTCCTTCAGAATGGACTGGTTGGATCTCCTTGCAGACCAAGGGACCCTCAACAGTCTTCTCCAACACCACAGTTCAAAAGCATCAATTCTTCGGTGCTCAGCCTTCTTCACAGTCCA
>NW_011494836.1:885318-891100 GCF_000754665.1 Bison bison bison | reverse complement strand
GCCATTTTGCTTTTTTGCATTTCTTTTCCATGGGGATGGTCTTCATCCCTGTCTCCTGTACAATGTCACGAACCTCATTCCATAGTTCATCAGGCACTCTATCTATCAGATCTAGGCCCTTAAATCTATTTCTCACTTCCACTGTATAATCATAAGGCATTTGATTTAGGTCACACCTGAATGGTCTAGTGGTTTTCCCTACTTTCTTGAATTTAAGTCTGAATTTGGCAATAAGGAGTTCATGGTCCGAGCCACAGTCAGCTCCTGGTCTTGTTTTTGCTGACTGTATAGAGCTTCTCCATCTTTGGCTGCAAAGAATATAATCAGTCTGATTTCAGTGTTGACCATCTGGTGATGTCCATGTGTAGAGTCTTCTCTTGTGTTGTTGGAAGAGGGTGTTTGTTATGACCAGTGCATTTTCTTGGCAAAACGCTATTAGTCTTTGCCCTGCTTCATTCCATATTCCAAGGCCAAATTTGCCTGTTACTCCAAGTGTTTCTTGACTTCCTACTTTTGCATTCCAGTCCCCTATAATGAAAAGGACATCTTTTTTGGGTGTTAGTTCTAAAAGGTGCTATACCTGTGTACTAAACAATGAGTAGGGCCTTACTGTGTTTCCATACTATAATGTACGTAATAGTTTGCGTCTGCTAATCCCAAACCCCCAATCCACCCCTCTCTGCCCTTATTCCCCCTTGGCAACCACAAGTCTGTTTTCTGTGTATGTTTCTGTTTTGTTTTAAATTCATTTATGTAGGGAAGATATTTTGATGCTGAGCTTGCATATGTAAATATAAACTTGAAGAACTACTTACTTCTCTTTAACTATTGTAGCTTAAATATTATCTCTTCAGAGATTTCATTCATCTCTATGGAAAATGAAAAGATAATTGCTTTTAGTATTAAGGGAGAGAGAAAACCCAGTATTTTATAATGTATTACTTCACCTTTGTCATTGAGTATCTTATTTCAATTAAGGCAAACTTTCTGATTGGTATTGGTTATATTGTTAAAACAGTCCATGCCAACATTTGAAACTGGCTTATGAAGAGCAGACAATAGCATTCTGTTTTCACTTATTCCACTAATGACCTGCCTGTGTGCATTCGTGTGTGCTCAGTCGTTTCAGTTGAGTCTGACTCTCTGTGACCTCGTGGACTGTAGCCCACCAGATTTCTCTGTCCATGGGATTTTCCAGGCAAGAATTCTGGAGTGGGTTGCTGTGCCCTCCTCCAGGGGATCATCCTGACAGAGGACTCAAACTCGCATCTCCTGCATTGTAGCGAATTCTTTACCCACTGAGCCACCTGGGAAGCCTGACCTTCCTACATGTGGTAGCAGAAACAGAAGCGTTTCCCTAACTTGCCTTTAAATGGTCAGTTTTCTAATGAACCCACGCGTGGCTTGAGTAGAACCCAGTGCGTTGTTCAAAGAACTGGAAATCATACCTTTGATAACGAAGACAGTCTATGGTTTTGTTTCTGTTCCATCCTTTATCTTTTTCCTTAGAAGTCTTATTCCTTCCACTTCCTTTTGTCTTGATTTGTCTCACTTTTGGACACGACTGAGCGCTTTCACTTTCACTTTTCACTTTCATGCACTGGAGAAGGAAATGGCAACCCATTCCAGTGTTCTTGCCTGGAGAATCCCAGGGACGGGGGAGCCTGGTAGGTCTATGGGGTCTCACAGAGTCGGACACGACTGAAGCGACTTAGCAACAGCAGCAGCAGCACAGAAAAGATAGAAGGTCAGCTATGGGACCTCTGCTGTTCTGCTCTGAAGTATTGTAATTAGGCCTCGTTTGCAGAACTGTGCTGACATCTGCTTTCCAGTCTTCCATCGCTACATTGCTAGTGAGCGCTTGGAAAGGCAGGACTGCGTCTAGGCTTTCTCTGAGCAGACCTCTATGGGAGAAGGGACACTGTGCTGGGGAGAGGCTCAGGTGAGGGTCCTATTTACACTGGAGTTTCATGAATAGTCTTTGCAGTCAAGAGTCATTTCTAAGTTGAGGTTTCTGGGGAACCTGAGTCCAAGTGATATAGAAGCACATTTGTATCTGTAAGTGATCAGGGAATTACAGGGCACAGCATTTTGTGAAAATACAAGGGAAGTTCTTCATTTTGATGTTATCAGTAACTTCTCTGTGCCTCCGTTTCCTTACTTATAATATTGGAACTGTACCTGCCTCATGCTTTCCTGGTGGCTCAGAGGTAAAGAATCCGCCTGCCAATGCAGCAGACTCATGTTCAGTCCCTGGGTGGGGGAGATCCCCTGGAGGAGGAAATGGCAACCCATTCCAATATTCTTGTCTGGGAAATCCCATGAATAGAGGAGCCTGGTGGGCTAAGGTCCACGGGGTCACAAGACTCTGCCATGACGTAGCATCTAAACCACCACCTCCACCACCTGTCTTGTAAGGTTTTTATAAGCATTAAATGGAATAATGTATGTGAAGCTCTTTTAAGTTGGTTGTGTTGGCTCACAGTTCAGTGGGTAATAAATGCTAGCACTACTATTTTCTTCTCTCTTTTCTCTGACAGTTCAGTTAGTTACATCTTAAGTGAGGGTTAGAGTCCAAAAGAGTGCTTGATTTAGTATTAAGGGAGAAAAAGAGTAGTGTTTTCTAATAATGCATTCCTTCATATCTGTTCACACAAATACTGATGATGCATAGAAATTTCCTTTCAGAATCTTCTAATGGCTCATTAGCAGAATACATGGATTTGTTTGTAATGTACAACCCCACAATATATTGAATGCAACCTTTTTTCTTTCAAGTTTTAGACCACATCTTGTAATAACCAGGTGATATAGTTAGCTTACAGTTAGTGGCCATGATCTATGATAATTTGGTTTTATTGTGAAAAAACATACAGTCAAATTTAGGTAAGTTAAATATGCATTTAATGTGCTACTATTATATATTCTTGTTGTTTAGTTACTAAGTCACGTCTGACTATTTGTGACCCTATGGTCTGTGGCCCACCAGGCTCCTCTGTCCATGGGATTCTCCAGGCAAAAATACTGGAATAGGTTGCCATTTCCTTCTCCAATATACTCCCTCTTAGTATATCCTAAAGATAAAATCACTGATTTGCATGAATATGTTAACTTAAATGGTTAGGCATAATAGACCTTAAAAAGGGAGTCAATTACACAAGATAATTTTGGCAAAAGCAAAAAGGAAACCAAAAGACAAAATCCCCCAAAATAAAAGCATACTTCTGTCTGCATTTTCACCTTGAATTTTTATCTTGCTTCAGTTCTTTGGAAAATTGTTTCAGCCTACTCTGTATTGGCTCTTAGGTTTTTTAGTTTTTATTTCTTCACTTTCTCTCTTCTGTTTCTTTTTTTAAAAATTTAATTTAATTTTTAAAACTGAAAGTGTAGTTGATTTACAGTGTTTCAGATGTATGGTGAAGTGGTTCATTTATATATACATACATACAAATGTGTATATATGTATATTCTTTTTCAGACTGTCTTCTGTTATAGATTATTACAAGATACTGAACGTATTTCCCTATGCTATACAGTAGGTCTTTGTTGTTTATCTATCTTGTATATATACTTTGCAATTTGTATATGAAAAATAGCTATAGTAAACACACTTTTACTTATTCTTTGTATATATAGATCTTTTGAAAATCACACAATTTCGTACATATTGTTACAGACCTCTTTCACCATCTAACCCATTTGTTATACTCCTCCCCTTGTGGATGGCTGTCCAGCTTGTTTCATTTTAAAATTATAGGTAGTGCTGCATTAAGTACATAAATGATCATATTAGATGAAGTATTCCAGAAGGACATTGTATTTAGAGGGAAATTTTTTTTAAGTAAGTGAGATACATTAAAAAATAAGGTTCCAGACTATGAAAAATATAAGTTAATAGAATCGCTTCAACTTGGAGTACCTACTATTTGCTCTAAAATGTTTTCTGATATTAAATGAAGTTGGGGGATTCTGAGGTCATATATCCTACATTTCATTTTTATAAAATGTTCCTGAATTGTCAGCCAGCTTCTTCTTAAACATTTTTAAGAGAGGAAACCTTACTGCTTCACAAAGCAGTAGGAAGTTCAAAAAGAAATAAAAGGTCTCTGGGACCTCTGTCATCAGCACTAGGTATTCTTTCTAGGTTTATGCAAAATAGATCTAAACTCTTTGTCTTTTTCAGTTCTTTAAATACTTCGTGTCCTCATGGCATCTGTTAAACTTATTTTCAATTCTGATTCAAAATATTATAACAAACTTCCATGTAGTATGTATCATTCATAGCTCTGTATTTTCTGCAGATTTTATCAGCATAATGCACATATTTGTTAAGGCAGGCTGTGGGGTCAGGTTGGGTTTTGCAGCCTTACTCTGCCATTCACTGGTTATGTTAACTTGAGAAGATTACATAACCGTTTAAAGTCTCAGTTTTCTCGTCTGTAAAATGGCATTATTGTATTTCTTCAAAAAGATGACAGGAAGAATATATTAGATATTACAAGCAAACGTGTGTGTGTGTGTGTGTTTACTCACTCAATTGTGTCTTACTCTTTGTGACCCCATGGACTGTAGCCCAGCAGGCTCCCTTGTCCGTGGGATTTTTCAAGCAAGAATACTGGAGGGAATTTCATTTCCTATTCCAGGGGTGAAGTATCAATAACCTCAGATGACACCACCCTTAGGGCAGAAAGTAAAGAAGAACTAAAGAGCCTCTTGATGAAGGTGAAAGAGGAGAATGAAAGGCTGCCTTAAAACTCAACATTCAGATAACTAA
The DNA here is from genome assembly GCF_000754665.1 of Bison bison bison. Taxonomy (NCBI): domain Eukaryota; kingdom Metazoa; phylum Chordata; class Mammalia; order Artiodactyla; family Bovidae; genus Bison; species Bison bison. The sequence goes on along the minus strand of NW_011494836.1, from coordinate 886,326 downwards.
GATCATGGCATCCAGTCCCATCACTTCATGGCAAATAGATGGGGAAACAATGGAAATAGTAAGAGGCTTTATTTTCTTGGGTTCTAAAATCACTGCAGATGGTGACTGCAGCCATGAAATTAAAAGATGCTTGCTCCTTGGAAGAAAAGCTATGACCAACCTAGTCAGCATATTAAAAAGCAGAAACATTACTTGGCCAACAAAGGCCTGTCTAGTCAAAGCTATGGTTTTTCCAGTAATCATGTATGGATGTGAGGGTTGGCCCATAAAGAAAGCTGAGCATCAAAGAATTGATGCTTTTGAACTGTGGTGTTGGAGAAGACTCTCGAGAGTCCCTTGGACTACAAGGAGATCCAACCAGTCCATCCTAAAGGAAATCAGTCCTGAATATACATTGGAAGGACTGATGCTGAAGCTGAAACTCCAATACTTTGGCCACCTGATGCAAAGAACTGACTCATTGGAAAAGACCCTGATGCTGGGAAAGATTGAAGGCAGGAGGAGAAGGGGACAACAGAGGGTGAGATGGTTGGATGGCATCACCGACCCAATGGACATGAGTTTGAGTAATCTCTGGGAGTTGGTGATGGACAAGGAGGTGTGGCATCCTGCAGACCATGGGGTCGCAAAGAGTTGGATATGACTGAGTGACTGAACTGACCCGAACTGATTCCAGGGGATCTTTCTGACCTAGTGATGGAACCCTCGTCTTTTGAGTCTCCTGCATTAGTAGGTAGATTCTTTTACCACCACGCCACCTGTGTAAAAATGTAAGTGTTCAGTAGATGGTAAGAGTAGATAAAATGAATTATCTTATGAGTTTAAATTACTGATTAAAAATTAGGGAAGAGGACTTCCCTGGTGGTACAGTGAATAAGAATCTGCCTGCCAGTGCAGGGAACAAAGGTTCCATTCCTGGTGTGGGATGATCCCACTAGTGGCAGGGCACCTAAGCCCGTGCACCACAGCTGAGGAGCCCACATGCAGCTAGGGCCCTTGAGCCGCCAC
>NW_011494836.1:869759-885218 GCF_000754665.1 Bison bison bison | reverse complement strand
CCTGAAGATAGATCTTCCAGGTTAAGTCAATCCATTAATCAGAGCATCCTACTACTATCCTCTAGCCTGCATTTCTTGAATTTGCACATCAAGACAGAATTCCCTCACTGAGTCACCCTCCGTTGAATAATATGTGGGGCATTGTTGTCCAGTGCACTGAGGACCCATGAAATTTAGTAGTGACCGAGAGAGCTGTGGTTTCAGTCCTCTGGAGAGAAAAGACAGAGAATGAGTGAGTGAAGGAGTCTGCCTGTTGCTTTGCTGACAAACCTTGTGGCTTCCCCCTGTGGCTCAGTGGTAAAGAATCCACCTTCAATGCAGGAGACTCAGGAGATGTGGGTTCGATCCCTGGTTGGGGAAGATCCCCTGGAGAAGGAAATCTCAACCCACTCTGGTATTCTTAACTGGAAAATCCCATTGACAGACTAGCCTGGTGGGTTACAGTCCATAGGGTCACAAAGACACGACTGAGACACTGATCTTGTTGCCATTGAAATTTTAACTCTTCCTAAAAAAGAGAATCATGTTAGTTCCAAATAACTTGTTCATGATGAATAGCTTCCAAAAATAAGCGTTTGTTTTTTAATATTTTATTGTACTTTGTTAGAGATTGACATTAAGCTTGTCAGTTTATTATTATTATTATATCTGGTAATCCATATTCTTCTCTTTGTGAAGGCTAGTGTGTTTTAGCTTCTTTATGGGTTGACTGACCTTCAGTTAAACATTCACTTCCGGGGTCCCTGTCTCCTTCTAAGTGAAGATAATGATCCTCAACACATTAGATTTGAGGCATGGATCACATTCCAGTATGGATGCAGAAGAAATTTGTGACCTTTAAAAGACTATCCAAATATAAGATGATATTACAACTCTTTGCTCTTGTATTTTTATCATCAGTTGTAAGCTGCAGAAATGTTATTCCCAGTCTTTGCCATATTCCCTTGATAGTCAGTGGGTGAGTCTCCTGTTTTTCTTTTTCTTAAGCCATGCATGCTGTTTCCCCCTCCCCCTCATGTTTACTATTATGTTGTTATTTAAACATTCCCCTCTGTCCAGCACAGTGTTTTATCCCAATGATTAGGCTTCTCTGTTGGATTCAGAGAACACTCCTCCTGTGTAGGCAGGCAACCTCTTCTCTCAGGTTTCCTGGTGTCACATTCAGCTGGCACCAGAAATCAAGCTTCTACTTGTCCCCACGTCTTTCAGTTTACTCATCAGGGTCTTAAGTCATGGGAAGGTATGCTTCAAGCTGCATTGGTATTCTTCAAGCATTTTTGGTTGTCTTTGGCCTCAGAACCTCCTGTTTGGGCTCCTGAAAGAACGGTTTCTCTCTGCCTCTTCTTTAAGCAAGTCTCCTTTGCCTGTTCTTCTCATCCCTGACACTTGCTGAATCATCGATGGTCCTTAGCAGCTTGTACGTCCGGGGTGTCAAGTCAGCTCTTTTCTATGAACATCACATAAACAGAAAACTGTGATGCCACTATTTCAAGTCCTCCTCTTGTGTTGTACTGGTTGTACTTTTGTGATGAGGGAGGTTGGGGTGAAAGATGGAGGACCCCCCACTCCTGGGGCTCTTAATCTCACTGGGGTGACAGTGCATATACACTAGTGAAGTGAAGTCGCTCATTCGGGTCCGACTCTCTGCAGCCCCATGGACTGCAGCCTGCCAGTCTCCTCAGTCCATGGAATTTTCCAGGCAAGAGTACTGGAGTGTGTTGCCATTTCCTTCTCCATATACACTAGTACAGTGATTTATATTAAAAGATAACAAGTAACTGTTTTATGCAGATATTGCTTTGTACCAGACTATGTTCTGGATCAGCATTATTTTTTTCGAGTAAGGGTATAATATAACTCGGGTCATCATATAATTTGCTGTTCAAACCCTAACACTTGGAGCATGATGAGAAAAGTTCTTAATAATGGAGAATTTATAACAGGCTTAAGCTAAAACTGTCCTAGGCAAAATGGGATTTATCTCCTTAAAACCAGAGATAAACAAGGACTCAAACATCCAATCATAGCTTTAATGGAATGATGTAGAAGGGAAGACCTATCAACTCTAAATCTGTAATTTAAATAAAGAAAGTGAAGTGAAAGAGAAAGTCGGTGTCTGACTCTTTGTGACCCCATGGACTATACATACAGTCCATGGAATTCTCCAGGCCAGAATACTGGAGTGGGTAGCCTTTTCCTTCTCCAGGGGATCTTCCCACCCCAGGGATCGAACCCAGGTCTCCTGCACTGCAGGCAGATACTTTAAATAAAATAAAATATTATATTGTACACTAAGTCTCATAAATGGACAAAATTAGTTATGTATATTAAAAATAAGCCTTGAGATAAGATAAAGTGTTTAACATGTAAAAATATGATTTTCCTGTGTCAGAGATTTCTCTTATATAAAACTAATATGATGCTTGCTATGATAGAGATTAATGAAATTATTAGTTAAAAAGAGTTTACTTGTCTTCTTTGATTTTAGTGAATTTTAAAAAAGTAAAATGGTTTAAAGATCTCCAGTATCTTTAAAAGGCAAGCTATCCAGGGAAATTTGAATAGATGTCCTTTTTTTTCCGTTTTTTTTTTCATAAATTTCTCAGAGACAACTTTGTGACCCCATGGACTGTAGCCTGCCAGGCTCCTCTGTACATGGGATTTTCCAGGCAATAGTACTGGAGTGGGTTGCCATTTCCTTCTCCAGGGGATCTTCCCAACCCAGGGATTGAACCCAGGTCTCCCTCATTGTAGACAGCCACTTTACCATCTGAGCCACCAGGGAAGTCCTTCAGAGACAACAAAGGATGCTAATTTGTCCCCATATTCATCCATCTGTCTTTCTGTTCATTCTTATATCCATCAAGTCAACAGGTATTTACTGAGTACTTGTGTGCTAAGCCTGAGATACTAGAAATATAGTCATTGGTGGAATCTGGTTTCTTCTCCTTTTTATCTGCTTGTTTTTCTGCTCTGTTTAAGCTCTTTGTTTTCTCATCTCTTTGGTTCTCTTTCCATTTCTCTCTGAAGCAAAGTCTATAGAATTAGGCCCCTCAATTTATTTGGCAAAAGATGTTTACTGTTCAATCAAGTATTGTAAAAGTCTTAGTAGAGCAAGAAAAATATGCATCTATGACCCATTTACTCAAAAAAACAAAACAAAAAAAAACCACCTCGGGAAAAGAGATTCCAAGTTAGCAATTGAGGAAGGGAGTGAAGCTAACACAAGTTTCCAGTAATCTATAGTAATCCTGGTTAAATATCTTTATATTTTTGCATTTTAGTTCTGCTAATGTTACTTTACTCTGCTTTTCTCCTCTTCAAGAGGAACCCAGATGATTATAACAAAGTGGATTTGATGCTTAAGATGAGCATTCAGGGAATGGAAAGTGTTTAAGTAGGGCTGGAAAAGTGATTGCAAGTTAGGGAGTGGGGGTAGTCATTAGTTAATGGCAAGAGATTTGGCTCAAGAAGTAAGCAAAAGTCTTACAGTCTATCTTAGGGATCTTGAACTTTATCCTGAAGGCATAGGGAAGTCTCTTAAGTTTTGTTTGTTTTGTTTTATTTGTTTTTTTTTTTTTTTGTAAATCAAGGGAGTAACATTATCCCATTTACTTCTTGTTTGTAACAGAGATAAGTATGATTAGTGACAGGGTTGTGAAAGTTTTAGAAATGTTCTGATTAGTTACCCAGACTAGGAGATGGTGAAAAGTGTACAGACCCCAGAAAACAGATTTTGTGATTGAATGTGGGTGCCATGGGTTACACATTGTTCTCGGTTTCCATTACCTGAGAACTATGGTGACGTTACTGAGCGGTGGGGAAACTGCAGGGTGTTGAGCAGATTTTCACTTAAGCCTGTGGGTACAAATTTGATCAAATCCTTTACAATTATGCAGTGGAAGTGAGAAATAGATTCAAGGGATTAGATCTGATAAACAGAGTGCCTGAAGAACTATGGACTGAGGTTCATGATATTTGTACAGGAGACAGGGATCAAGACCACCTCCAAGAAAAACAATGCAAAAAGGCAAAATGGTTGTCTCAGGAGGCCTTACAAAGAGCTGTGAAAAGAAGAGAAATTAAAGGCAAAGGAGAAAAGGAAAGATAAACCAATTTGAATGCAGAGTTTCAAAGAATAGCAAGGAGAGATAAGAAAGCCTTCCTCAGTGATCAATGCAAAGAAACAGGAAAACAATAGAATGGGAAAGACTAGACATCTCTTCAAGAAAATGAGAGATACCAAGGGAACATTTCATGCAAAGATGGGCACAATAAAGGACAGAAATGGTATGGACCTAACAGAAGCAGAAGATATTAAGAAGAGGTGGCAAGAACACAGAAGAACTATACAAAAAGGATCTTCATGAACCAGATAATCATGATGTTGTGATCACTCACCTAGAACCAGACATCCTGGAATGGGAAGTCAGGTGGGCCTTAGGAAGCATCACTACGAACAAAGCTAGTGGAGGTGATGGAATTCCAGCTGAGCTATTTGAAATTCTAAAAGATGATGCTGTGAAAGTGATGCACTCAATGTACCAGCAAATTTGGAAAACTCAGCAGTGGCCACAGGACTGGAAAAGGTCAGTTTTCATTCCAGTCCCAAAGAAAGGCAATGCCAAAGAATGCTCAAACTAGTGCACAATTGCACTCATCTCACATACTAGTAAAATAATGCTCAAAATTCTCCAAGCCAGGCTTCAACAATACATGAACCATGAACTTCAGGTATTCAAGCTGGTTTTAGAAAAGGCAGAGGAACCAGAGATTAAATTACCAATATCGCTGGATCATCGAAAAAGCAAGAGTTCCAGAAAAACATCTATTTCTGCTTTATTGACTATGCCAAAGCCTTTGACTGTGTGGAACACAACAAAATGTGGAAAATTCTCAAAGAAATGGAAATATCAGACCACCTGACTTGCCTTCTGAGAAATCTGTATGCAGGTCAGGAAGCAACAGTTTAGAACCATACATGGAATAGCAGACTGGTTCCAAATAGGGAAAGGAGTACGTCAAGGCTGTATATTGTCACCCTGCTTATTTAACTTCTATGCAGAGTACATCATGAGAAACACTGGGCTGGATGAAGCACAAGCTGGAATCAAGATTGCTGGGAGAAATATCAATAACCTCAGATATGCAGATGACACCACCCTTATGGCACAAAGTGAAGAAGCATTAAAGAGTCTCTTGATGAAAGTGAAAGAGGAGAGTGAAAAAGTTGGCTTAAAGCTCAACATTCAGAAAACGAAGATCATGGCATCTGGTCCCATCACTTCATGGCGAATAGATGGGGAAACAGTGGAAACAGTGGCACACTTTATTTTTTTGAGCTCCAGAATCACTGCAGATGGTTACTTCATCCATGAAATTAAAAGATGCTTGCTCCTTGAAAGAAAAGCTATGACCAACCTAGACAGCATATTAAAAAGCAGAGACATTACTTTGCCAACAAAGATCCGTCTAGACAAAGCTATGGTGTTTCTAGTAGTCATGTATGGATGTGAGAGTTGCACTATAAAGAAAGCTGAGCACTGAAGAATTGATGCTTTTGAACTGTGGTGTTGGAGAAGACTCTTGAGAGTCCCTTGGACTGCAAGGAGATCCAACCAGTCCATCTTAAAGGAAATCAGTCCTGAATATTCATTGGAAGGACTGATGCTGAAGCTAAAACTCCAATACTTTGGCCACCTGATGTGAAGAACTGAATCATTTGAAAAGACCCTGATGCTGGGAAAGATTGAAGGTGGGAAGAAAAGGGGATGACAGAGGATGAGATGGTTGGATGGCATCACCGACTCAATGGACATAAGTTTGAGTAATCTCTGGGAGTTCATGATGGACAGGGAGGCATGGCATGCTGCAGTCCATGGGGATGCAAAGAGTTGGACATGACTGAGCAACTGAATTGAACTTCTAGAAATTATCAGAGTAGCATTTAAAATTCTCTCACTAAAGACTTTATTGTGAGCATTTGATAAAGAAATACTTACGACAACTGACTTTTATAGTTAATTTCCTGTGCTTTCTCTTGTTCCTTTCCAATGACAGCAGGAATCACCTTGTAAATAGAGAAATCACAAAAGACAGCCTAAAGTGAGAGAGAAAGTGAGTGGTGGTGACTGAGGATGGCATTGACTGTTCATTGTATTGGTTCATAAACCTTTCACATCCGTCACCCACTGGCAGAAAGCCTGAATGGAAGGGGAAGGGGAAAACCTTAACGGTTGCATAACATCCTGATTTAGAGAGTTCTGGGTCATAATTGCTACTGGGTTCCAGTTCTAGTTCTGCTACATAACTAATTGTGAGATCTTGAACAAATTTTTTTCATCTCTTTTTGTCTGTTAACTTGTTCATCTGCAAAATGGAGGTAAAAATGGTACTAACCTCATTTTTTAAGTCTTCAGTTATTATTATATGTGGCACTGTTATTATAAAAGGTTTTCTTTCAGCAGATGGAATGAGCAAAGCCTCAGGTAATGGGCAGCGAGGACTGATGGAATTATAATGACCTTTGTGTCCTGTATCCATGATTTTAGACTCGGTAGGGAACACATAGCTTATTGAGTGTGTCCTTGTAATATTTTCATTCTAAGGAGAACATGTCATAGTGGCAGCAGCAGTGGCAGTGATGAGAACGGTAAGAATAGCTTGTGTGTAACATCCATATCCACCTGATGAGGTATGGATACTTCCTGGTCTCACTTTTACCATTGAGGAGCCTGGTTGTTACCTGAAATAGCCACTCAAGGCAAACAGCTAGTGAGTCCTGGAGCTGGGATGCAATCCATCTGGTTGACCTTGAGACCCTTCACTCCTTAGTCACTACCCTGATTGCCTCTGCAGTGTGTTTAAATAGTCCCTGTTCCCTCAATAGCCCCCTCACAAAAGAGCAAAAATCGGCTTAATTTTCATTAAAGGCGACAGGTTTGAGGGTCTGAACCTTCAGATCACAGTAGTGGAAGAGATTATTAATCTCTCTTTTCTGTTTCTCTTTTAGGTATCAGTTTTTCTTGCAGGTGAAGCAAGATGTCCTTCAGGGCCGGCTGCCCTGCCCCATTAACACTGCTGCTCAGCTGGGAGCGTATGCCATCCAGGGTGGGTTTCACTTAAGCAGACTTGCTTCAGAGGTCTTGAGAAGGATGTTTGAATTTTTCTTTTTAAGCAAGTTTATAAACTAAATGACATTTTGCTAAAAAGAAATTGAATTTAGTTAGAATTCTAGGTTTAATCAACATGCTCTCAGAAGAGGTGAAAATGAAACTGGTTACATATCCCTGATAGTAGGTCCCATGGAATTTTAGCCATAGGAGTGGCATTGATTCTTGACTCAGTGGAGAGTCTGAAAATCTGTTCTGTTCTACATTCTGCCTAAGTTGATCGATCCGTCATAGTTGCTGTGTCTCAGAGATCCCACTGATTCCAGGCGGCTGCTGTGAAGATTCCACATGGGCAGGTGCCATCACCAGTTTTATGTGTTGCCTACAGTCAACACTCATTGTCCATTAGCTCTTGGCATCAATGTGGGCACCATATTGAGGGGCAGCTCCAGGCTGCATTGTCGTTTTGGAGGCTGAATCTGAGGCTGTCTTCTATTTATAATTACTGAGCCCTTTCAAGGAATCAAGCTAGATATGGGGTGATGAGACAGTATGTTAAGGAACATACTGTGTAGTTCTTGCAGACCAGAAACAGTCTAGAAAAAATATTCCCAGAAAAATGCTGTGTAAATGAACTGGGGAACTGGGTTGGGCTTGGAAGCTGATTAATGTAGGAAGAATTTTTATAAGCATAACACAGTGAATTCTCTGGTTTCATTTTGTTCTTTGTGTAAACTGTAGTGGGGTTACGTGCAACATCGTGTTGTATTTCCATGACCATTATTTGGGGCAAATATGTTTTGAACCACATGCTTTATCTCTTGGTGTTCTTGTCAGAGAGAGGATCTGGTTGTTTTTCACCTCAGGCATTTCCATTATGTGTGCTTTAAATTCTATTTACAACATTGTACTTCATATAAACTGGTAAGAATAAGTTAAATGAAAATGATAGTTATAGTCTCACAGAAAGCAAAAATGTTATGATTTTTAGATAAGATTTTGTTTATATTCTCTATATATGCTCATCAGAGTTGTTTTAAACTAAAATTAGTCACCTTATATAAATTTATTAGTAAAGCATTTGAAGAAAATAAGCACGATAGGCATACTTTTATTCCTGTATTTTTAGGTATATTATCCTAAAATAGAAAAAAATTACATTTTGTTTCTTTTTTAGCTGAACTCGGAGATTATGATCCATATAAACATACTGCAGGCTATGTGTCAGAGTACCGATTTGTTCCTGATCAAAAGGAAGAACTTGAAGAAGCTATAGAAAGGATTCATAAAACTCTAACGTAAGAAGCACATCTTATTAACAATAATCAGCACATTTTATTAACAATAATCAGCATTAAAGCCTCAGAACTTCATTTTATAACTGGACATTTATGCTCTTTGACCAACATGTCTCTGTTTCACATACACACACCCCTCCCTTCCCTCAACTTCTGGTAACCACCATGCTAGTCTCTGTTTTTATGAGGTCTCCTTTTTTAATTCCACATACAAGTGATATATTTTACAGTATTTGTCTTCATCTGTCTTATGTCGTTTAGCATTATGCCCTCACAGTGTATTCATAGACTTGAAAATTGCTAAGAGAGTAGATTTTAAATGTTAGCACAACAAAAATGATAGCCATGCTATGATGGTAATCATTATGCAATATGTGTTTAAATATATCAAATCAATATGTTATACACCTTGAACTTACATAATGTTATATGTCAATTGTATCTCAATAAAGCTGGAAAAAAAAAGAATCCCACTTTACATTGCATCAGCGATCATCTTATGCTATTGACAGGCTTAAGAAAAGTTTCTTATTCTATGTCTTGAACATTTTTCTTTTTAAAGGTTTTTTTTTTTTTTTACTGCTTATAACACTAAAATGCTCATAGGAAACCCAGACAATTTAAAAAGGAAAAAAATAAGTGTAAAAGAGTAAATCCTAATACTTAAAGTCAGTGTATTTTTAGTCAGTGGCCTTTCAGATCCCTCTCTATGCATAATTTCCCACAGAGAAAATTTATTTTGTATGAAAATATATTTTATTTAGATTTATGTATGTATGAAATGAAATATATAAATGTATTTATGTATGTATGAAATACATAAATGAAATCATTCTGTTCATACTATATTTTACAATTTTATATTTTTTTCAGTCACCAGTACCTCGTGAAATTAATTTTTTTAAACTATGAACACATTTTATAGTCACAAAAGCCTTAATGTATTCTGGATTTGCTCTGTCTTAAGTATGCAAATTCTTCACAGTTACAAGCAAACCCTTATTCAGTCTTTAGCAATGAATCTGGAGATCATGACACCAGTGTGGCTTTTCAAAGGGTATTATATTAACACCACATGCACTTCTGAGAAATACACACACTCCATGAGTAGGATTTTCAATTAATGACCTGCAGCATTGAAGTTATAATTTAATTTTAGTTATTTTGTTAAATTTCCTATACTGATTAACTTTGCCTTTATTGCCTCTCATGTAACTTTCCCTCTTGAATTTGCTTGGTTTCAGATCTACCATACTTAAGAGACGAAAATGTAGAATTAATCTGGTCAACAACAAAATGTTTGCCTAAAGGATTTGTTTCAATGAGTAGCAGCAGAAATTGCAATCAGAGAAACCAGGCTCTCTACCTTGTATTCTAGCCTTTTTCTAGAGTCCTGCATTATAAGGTTTCACTGAAATGAGTGCTGAAAGAATGCCTGTTGCAAAATTATGAAGGCCAGTGTATTTGGCACATTCGGAGAATACTAATTGTGCTAGGAGTTCTCAAGTATAATTATGTTTTGAAATTATCGAGGAGCTTTGGCAAAGCACCTTGTCTGTTTTATGTGATGGCATTGACAGCATGGTGGTTACTTTTGAGAGGCTAAAGCTCAATCAGTATTTGGTAGCTTTTTTGTGTCTAATTTGTGATAAACATTCTTCATAGATTTCAAAAGTATTGCATAGCTGGGTTTTCCAGAGTACCGTGGCTGAAACATGGGATTGCCTTGAAGTAGTATTTTTTAATATTTAAAAACTCCTTTTGTTAACCATTAAAAATCTCTTTCTCACTCTCTCTCTCTCTCTCTCACACACACACACACACACACACAGAGTTCCACTTATCTGTGGAGATTCTTGGCAGATGCTTATCCTCATTAGGAAGGAATGCTGTTTTCTGTATATTATCACCAATGAAGAGTTAGGGAAGACTTTAAGAAAAGTGACAAGCATTTTGTATTAAGAAAATGACAGATATTTTTGCAGTTTCTGAAGAACTGCACATGTGCTCAGGAAATGCTGTTGAGCAGGGTTGGTTGTTGAGGAGCCCACTCTAATTCTTCCCACCACTGCTCTCCTCCGTTTACTTCCCGATGGAGAGCTGCTGGAGCATAGAGACATTTTACTCTTTGCAAAGGGGTGTGCTTTTTCATGTGAGTGCTTATATGCTCAATAATCTCTTTGGGGTTTCTGAAACTGAGACTTTTTAATATGTGTGGAGCTATTGTAATTGGCTATAATGAGCAAAACTAGATTTGGTAATACTTACAAGTATCACCTCAGAATATAAAATTTTGTCACCAGGAAGGCAGGAGGTTTCTTGAAATATGAAGGCTTAAGTTTGCATTAGCACAAAGGATTATTTATTTTTCCAGTGAATATAGTGAAAATGGTTTATATTCCCTGTGAGCGCAGTAGCTGTAAGTAAAGTAAGGCTGTTCTGTTTTTATGCTGAGTGCAGGGGTCAGGCTCCTTCTGAAGCAGAGCTGAATTACTTGAGGACTGCCAAATCCCTGGAGATGTATGGTGTTGACCTCCATCCTGTCTATGTGAGTAACATTTAATTAACACAGAATATTTTAAGCTGATGACATTTTCTTAAAAAGTCACTGAAACTCCCAAAGGAAAGCAGCAATCCTGTTGTTTAGTGAGCAGATGATACTTTTTTCATCTGTGTTTTTGAACATAAAGAATCTTTTGCGTTGTTTAAATCCTAATGAGTTTTGCATAAAAGTCTGTGATTGTATTTCCATGTGTAGAAAACAATTAACTGGCTTGAAAACACAATCTGGATAATAATTCCAGAGGGGTTAGCTAAACATCAAAACGGTTTTAAATTAGTCTATAATTGATTATATTAGACAGAAAACAGGAGGATTTTCCAAAAATAGAGTGTATGGCTGAAAAGCATTCATAAAATCACCTGCATGGCAAGGTAGACTTTAGGCAACAGTACATGTATAACTATTGGTGGTTCTATGTTGGATGTTCAGGTGTTATCAGTATTAGGGTTACTGCCTACTGTAGTTATTGCCATTGTATAAATAGGAACATTTTTGCAGATTTTCTTCAGTGGCTGATGAAAGCTTTCTGAGTAGGATCAGTGGACACTTACACTGAATCTGCACTGAGTTTTCTGGACCAGGTCTTCAACTTTGAGACACTTTTCTCAGGTTACCAATTGGTTCTTCTATGCCCATGAGACTGGAATGTCATTGTCTTTGGTTTTGTGAGTTTAGTTAGCAATAAACAAATTTGATTATTTGAGAAAGTGAATCAGATGTTTTATTTACATGAAATGAATTGCTAAAGGGTGTATGTAGATTGAATGCTTGTCAATTGAATTATGGACTCAGAACTCAGTTTTTAAGAAATCCTGATAATACTTACTATAATACAGGCACTAATTGATGTATTCATTTTGTAATATGTCTTTTGCTCATAAGAGTCTCAGAGTTTCCCAAAACAAATCATCTCATTTTATTTGTAAAAAACTAGAAGCATCCCTGTGTATACTGTTAATATGGCATGAAAGTTACATATTTGGTAGAAGTAGTTGTTCCCTGATAAATTATAATCTAATCTCATTAAACCATTAAATGCTCCATCCTACTGTCCTTTAAAACTTCTTCTAAAACTTTATGGAATACTTCCCTTTTTCTCTTCTTGCCACATTAATCTTGTTAGGTTTTCAGTTTTTTAAAAAGTATATTTTATAGGGAATGTATAAAGAGGGTCTTCTGTAAAATACCTCTACGTTTGTGTAATGTTTATCCTAATTCAAAAAACGCGTTTGTTTGTGAGAGGTGGAAATTTATGGCAAATTAATCAGATTCATTAGTATCTTCCATACATTGCTTTAAAATTGAATTTTTAGAACTAAAAATAGGCTACAGCTGATTTTCTTTGAAAATATATTTATCTTATGTTCCTTGGGAATTTGGCTTTGCAGGCTGTTATTTGACCTTAGAATAGAAAAAAAAAAAAAAAATACAAACTCAATTCCCTGTTTGGTATGCACTCTGTGACATTTTCAATTCAGAATCCCATTTTCTTAATTAGGATTTGTTATTGCCCAGAAATGAAAGGTTTCAAGTCTTTACCAGAAGAGATCGTATTTTAAAATTTTTGAGCAGTCTTAAGTCACAAATGAAAATAGAAAGGCGTATGCTGGAGACCTCAGAAAACCATGCAGGTGGCTGACTGAGGTTTCTAGGGAGGACGGTGGTGAACCAGGCCTCATGATCGTCCAGATCGGAGAGTAAGATCAAGATAAGTGATCTTGAAAAGGGCCCTTTAGGGCAGCCAGTGGTTATCAGTTCTTGGCTGCTCAGGAGAATCACCTAGAACATTTATGTGTTTTTGTTACCTGGATTCCATCATTGCTGCTGCTAAGTCACTTCAGTCGTGTCCGACTCTGTGCGACCCCATAGACGGCAGCCCACCAGGCTCCCCCGTCCCTGGGATCCTCCAGGCAAGAACACTGGAGTGGGTTGCCATTTCCTTCTCCAATGCATGAAAGGGAAAAGTGGAAGTGAAGTCACTCAGTCATGTCCAACTCTTTGTGACCCCATGGACTGCAGCCCACCAGGCTCCTCTGTCCTTGGGATTTTCCAGGCAAGAGTACTGGAGTGGGTGGCCATTGCCTTCTCCAGGATTCCATCATTATAGATTCCCATTTAACCTGTTTTGATGGTACCCAGGCAAGGGCATTTTAAGGTCCATGGGGGATTCCAGTTAATATGCAGCTAGGGTTGAACACCACTATAGAAGCAACATGGAGTGCATCAGTCAGTGGCCTGATTGGTGGGTGGTCCAGGTGGTCCAGGTTCTTTTAATGAACTGAGGTGACCAGTTAGAATACACAAGAACACTTTTCTTAAAAACTTCAGGAAAAATGAGCAGCAAGTTAGCTACCATGATAGCTTAACTAGCTTTCTAAGCTGATGTCTTTGAAAAACCAGATCCAGTATTTATGCAACAGATAATGTGCATATGGCTAATTATAGTTTGACAGAGACTTTTTACATGAATAAATTTATGGTTACAAGCATATGTTTGTTTTTGCAGGGAGAAAACAAATCTGAGTATTTTTTAGGATTAACTCCGGTTGGTGTAGTTGTCTATAAGAATAAAAAACAAGTGGGAAAGTATTTCTGGTAAGTTTAACTTGAGGGCAGAATTGGTATTAAAGTTGTGCACTATATGTATTGGGCTTATGGAACTAGAATGTCACTGAAAGTGTTGGGGAAAAGCAAACAGACATTTCCAGTGGTTGATAATAAATGAGTGAAATTGGGTGTAAGTTCTCTTCTAGTTCCTCTCGGTGTGTATGTTCTCTGTAAATTTGAGGTATTTTTATTCTAGACTCTCTTGTCCATGGAGGCTGTTTATAATAGGATTTCCTATCCATTCCAGTGTGTGTGGTGAACTGTGGGCCCAGGACTGCTCTGAGTTCTGACCCTAAATGAGGCAGGATCTGAGAGAGATTGGGGAGCCCACAGCACTACACTGTTTCTGGAAAGGCTGTACTGCCAGGGCCTGGGGATGCCAAGCTCACCTGCATTCACTGGAGAAGCCCAGGAGAATGAGAAGGAAGTGTGTTTAGGAAGGTGTCCAGAGCAAAGGATATACAGGGAACTCTCTACAGTTACAGTAGCAACCTATGAAGGGGCCAGTAGGAGCAACCTTTTTTTCTACCGGATACTTCTCTGAATTTCTGATTAATTCTTAAAAGCACCTGTAGCACTACCATCTGCTTTGTTTTTCAGGCCTCGGATTACAAAGGTTCACTTCAAGGAGACCCAGTTTGAACTCAGAGTACTGGGAAAAGATGTAAGTTTGTGTTTAGTGCTTAGCTTCCCTGAGACGGGAAGCCTTGTCTGCTCATTGATAACTTAGAAGACCTAGTAAAGTATAACTGCCATGTTTTCTTCAGCTGCGGCCACAGGGAACCAGGTTAATTGACTCAGGTAAACAACTCCTTTTCAAGGAAGGGAAGGGGAAGTGAGTATAAATGAATGAGTTAGTAATGGAGAAATGTCACTTCAGTTTTAACAAAGGGGAAAAAATAACCTTTCTAGGGCACAGGAGCGAATAGGAGGTGATTATCATTATTAGTTCTTTAGTATTGTCTGTGAAGGTAGATCAGATCAGATCAGATCAGTCGCTCAGTCGTGTCCAACTCTTTGCGACCCCATTAATCACAGCACGCCAGGCCTCCCTGTCCATCACCACCTCCCAGAATTCACTGAGACTCATGTCCATCAAGTCAGTGATGCCATCCAGCCATCTCATCCTCTGTCATCCCTTCTCCTCTTGCCCCCATTCCCTTCCAGCATCAGAGTCTTTTCCAATGAGTCAACTCTTCGCATGACGTGGCCAAAGTACTGGAGTTTCAGCTTTAGCATCATTCCTTCCAAAGAAATCTCAGGGCTGATCTCTTTCAGAATGGACTGGTTGGATCTCCTTGCAGTCCAAGGGACTCTCAAGAGTCTTCTCCAACACCACAGTTCAAAAGCATCAATTCGTCGGTGCTCAGCTTTCTTCACAGTCCAACTCTCACATCCATACATGACCACAGGAAAAACCATAGCCTTGACTAGACGAACCTTTGTTGACAAAGTAATGTCTCTGCTTTTGAATATGCTATCTAGGTTGGTCATAACTTTCCTTCCAAATAGTAAGCGTCTTTTAATTTTATGGCTGCAGTCACCATCTGTAGTGATTTTGGAGCCCAGAAAAATAAAGTCTGACACTGTTTCCACTGTTTCCCCATTTATGTCCCATAAAGTGGTGGGACCGGATGCCATGATCTTTGTTTTCTGAATGTTGAGCTTTAAGCCAGACTTTTTCACTCTCCTCTTTCACTTTCGTCAAGAGGCTTTTCAGTTCCTCTTCACTTTGTGCCATAAGGGTGGTGTCATCTGCATATCTGAGGTTATTGATATTTCTCCCGGCAATCTTGATTCCAGCTTGTGTTTCTTCCAGTCCAGTGTTTCTCATGATGTACTCTGCATATAAGTTAAATAAACAGGGTGACAATATACA
>NW_011494836.1:868411-869262 GCF_000754665.1 Bison bison bison | reverse complement strand
CCAGTGGATGTTGGCAATTTGATCTTTGGTTCCTCTGCCTTTTCTAAAACCAGCTTGAACATCAGGAAGTTCACGGTTCACATATTGCTGAAGCCTGGCTTGGAGAATTTTGAGCATCACTTTACTAGCGTGTGAGATGAGTGCAATAGTGTGGTAGTTTGAGCATTCTTTGGCATTGCCTTTCTTTTGGATTGGAATGAAAACTGACCTTTTCCAATCCTGTGGCCACTGCTGAGTTTTCCAACTTTGCTGGCATATTGAGTGCAGCACTTTCACAGCATCATCTTTCAGGATTTGGAATAGCTCAACTGGAATTCCATTGCCTGCACCAGCTTTGTTCGTAGTGATGCTTTCTAAGGCCCACTTGACTTCACATTCCAGGATATCAGGCTCTAGATGAGTGATCACACCATCATGATTATCTGGGTCGTGAAGATCTTTTTTGTACAGTTCTTCTGTGTATTCTTGCCACCTCTTCCTAATATTTTCTGCTTCTGTTAGGTTCATACCATTTCTGTCCTTTATCGAGCCCATCTTTGCATGAAATGTTCCTTTGGTATCTCTGATTTTCTTGAAGAGATCCCTAGTCTTTCCTATTCTGTTGTTTTCCTCTATTTCTTTGCATTGATCGCTGAAGAAGCGATCTTTCTTATCTCTTCTTGCTATTCTTTGGAACTCTGCACTCAGATGTTTATATCTTTCCTTTTCTCCTTTGCTTTTCACTTCTCTTCTTTTCACAGCTATTTGTAAGGCCTCCCCAGACAGCCATTTTGCTTTTTTGCATTTCTTTTCCATGGGGATGGTCTTGATCCCTGTCTCCTGTACAATGTCACGAACCTCATTCCATAGTT
>NW_011494836.1:860929-868311 GCF_000754665.1 Bison bison bison | reverse complement strand
AGAAGCGATCTTTCTTATCTCTTCTTGCTATTCTTTGAACTCTGCACTCAGATGTTTATATCTTTCCTTTTCTCCTTTGCTTTTCACTTCTCTTCTTTTCACAGCTATTTGTAAGGCCTCCCCAGACAGCCATTTTGCTTTTTTGCATTTCTTTTCCATGGGGATGGTCTTGATCCCTGTCTCCTGTACAATGTCACGAACCTCATTCCATAGTTCATCAGGCACTCTATCTATCAGTTCTAGGCCCTTAAATCTATTTCTCACTTCCACTGTATAATCATAAGGGATTTGATTTAGGTCATACCTGAATGGTCTAGTGGTTTTCCCTACTTTCATCAATTTAAGTCTGAATTTGGCAATAAGGAGTTCATGGTCTGAGCCACAGTCAGCTCCTGGTCTTGTTTTTGCTGACTGTATAGAGCTTCTCCATCTTTGGTTGCAAAGAATATAATCAGTCTGATTTCGGTGTTGACCATCTGGTGATGTCCATGTGTAGAGTCTTCTCTTGTGTTGTTGGAAGAGGGTGTTTGCTATGACCAGTGCATTTTCTTGGCAAAACTCTATTAGTCTTTGCCCTGCTTCATTCCGTATTCCAAGGCCAAATTTGCTTGTTACTCCAGGTGTTTCTTGACTCAAGATTCATGTAATTAGAAGGGTGCAGCCTTCATGCAGGGCAAAACATGTCCTAATTTTGTCTCAAAGTCAGTTGAACAATATAGGAAGTCACACTTCTGTTCTTTCCCTAGTTGAGCATGGTAGGTAAACCAGATGAGAAATTCTGGATGCTTTCAAGGGAGTGTGAGCCAAGGGTGCAAAAATGCTGATTGTCCTGCTGCAGCTTGGCAGAGACCTCCAGGACTACTTGGTTAGTAGGCACAGGATTTGTTAGAGCCTCAGGGTGCTCTCCTGCCTTGACGAGTAGTTTTAGGGAAACCAGGCAAAAGAAGACAAGAATGTGAAAGCTTCCTTTTAATCTCCCTGTGAAAGTAATGCTTCCTTGAAGTGCTGTTACTATGATTCATGTTTATGGGATACACAGGTGAAAATATGATGTAGGCGAATCCACCCTTCTGTCTCTTTAATACTAGCTTTTGGCAGAACAGAATTCAAGTGAATGGTCTTGAATTGACTTTCTAATAAGACACTTGTAAAAAGAGGTAAAACTAATCTGCTGATGCAGCCACGAACTAAGACACAGGAAGAAAAGTGGCTGCAACCACAGTTGGAACATATCTGGCTCAGTGTCCTGTATGCAGCAGGTGCTCAGTAAACACTTGTCACCTGATCAGTGAACTGATGTACTAGGGTGGTGGGCTGCCAAAGCAGAGAACTTGGTACTACCATTCATTCTTCTAGAAGAAAATGCAGTGATCCCTCCCAGAATTATGTGGCGTGCTAGCAGAGTGTTTAGTGAGAATGTGATGGTAGGGGTTCCCTGGCAGTCCAGTGGTTAGGACTCCACACTTCCAACTGCTAGGGCCCATGTTCAGTCCCTGGTCGGGGGATCTACGATTACGACCTCACAAACTGCGTGGCCTTGAGAGGGAAAAACAAAACAAAGCATGATAATAAAATGGTAAGACTTTTTCATGGAAACATCACTATTATTCAATGTCATTTTTCCATTGAGACCTAACTTACTTTTGTGAATGAGGTCCTTTGGTGAACTCTTTGTACAGTATTACTACACTGCCTTAAAATGCCATCTGCTGCTTTGAGATAAATGTTTGGTAAAGTTGCAGCTAACTTGAACTTTCAGTTTCTTACATTTCTTCATTATTAGGCAAAAGCAACAATAAAGTTGATGTCATTGTGTGATTTTTTATTTTTTTAGTGGCAGTCTCCAGGGGGTGGCCTGGTTTCCTACACACACAGCTCACTGTCTGTGCCCTGGCATTTCTGAGAAAGCGTGACCGTTTGTCAGTGTGCATCCTGAGGCACCGTGTGCTCCTGGCTCTTTTAGTGGCTGTGGTCTTTAGTAAAGTGACAGAGCAGGTCACATATAACTCATGCTTGAATCAAAGGGATTAAAATTTTTGTTTTACACATGAAAAGATGCTCAACATCACTCATTATCAGAGAAATGTAAATCAAAACCACAATGAGGTACCATCTCACTCTGGTGAGAATGGCTGCTATCAAAAAGTCTACAAACAATAAATGCTGGAGAGAGTGTGGAGAAAAGGGAACCCTCTTACACTGTTGGTGGGAATGCAAACTAGTACAGCCACTATGGAGAACAGTGTGGAGATTCCTTAAAAAACTGGAAATAGAACTGCCATACGACCCAGCAATCCCACTGCTGGGCATACACACCAAGGAAACCAGAATTGAAAGAGACATGTGTACCCCATTGTTCATCGCAGCACTGTTTACAATAGCCAGGACATGGAAGGAACCTAGATGCCCATTGGCAGACGAATGGATAAGAAATCTGTGGTACATATACACAATGGAATATTACACAGCTATTGAATGCATTTGAATCAGTTCTATTGAGGTGGATGAAACTGGAGCCTATTATACAGAGTGAAGTAAGTCAGAAATAAAAACACCAATACATATTCTATGTTTATATATATATATAGTATATATTACAAGATATATACAATATATATTAACACATATATATGGAATTTAGAAAGATGGTAACGATGACCCTATATGTGAGACAGCAAAAGAGACACAGATGTAAAGAACAGACTTTTGGACTCTGGGGGAGAAGGTGAGGGTGGGATGATCTGAGAGAATAGCATTGAAACATGTATATTACCATATGTGAAACAGATCGCCAGTCCAGGTTCAATGCATGAGACAGGGTGCTCAGGGCTAGTGCACTGGGATGACCCTGAGGGATGGGATGGGGAGGGAGGTGGGAGGGGGGTTCAGGGTGCGGAACACATGTACACCCATGGCTGATTCATGTCAACGTATGCAGAACCACTACAATATTGTAAAGTAATTAGCCTCCAATTAAAATAAATTAAAAAAAAAGAAAAATTTTTTGTTTTATTAAATACTACATTAACCAAAGCACACCATTTCCTGAGTATTCTGGATTTGCAGTCTTTTTTCTTTCTCTACCAGGGCATCTCTTTGTGAGGTGGTGATATATATGTTAGAATAAAGTTGATTAATATTGGAGGCCTAACTGTTAATCACAGATTAAATAAGCCCCTGAAACTTATCACCTGGAACAATAATCACCATCAATTTGAAAAATGATTGAGGGCCTTATTCTGCTGGTTTTCTGGTTGACTGCTCCAGAGACTTAACTACGTATGTTAAGTGCTGTTAGGGCCAAATTCAGAGATTGAGTTCTCAAAAGAATAGCAATGTCCTGTAGATAAAATATTTTCCTGAGGTCGCACTGTGGCACTGCTGCTTCTGCTGCTGCTAAGTCGCTTCAGTCGTGTCTGATCTGTGTGACCCCATTAGGCTCCTCTGTCCCTGGGATTCTCCAGGCAAGAATACTGGAGTGGGTTGCCATTTCCTTCTCCAATACTGTGGCACTAATGCTGTCCCATTCCACTTTTAAATATTAACTGTGCCCAACATAACACATTGACATATTTTAATAAACATTAATAATATTTAATGTGTACTGATAATTTGTCTATATATTGCTTTGCAAATAGCAAATAGCTGTCTGTAACTAAGTACTGTTTTTATAAAAGTTTATCCCTCTGACAAGGTCAGAATCTAATTAGTATAAATACTTTTATGCATTATTTAAGCTTCCTAGTAGGTACTGTGGTTTAAAGAAAAATCTTTCATGATGATTGTAGAAATCTGGGAATTACACTATGAAGAAGAAAATTTAAATTATCTAGTACTTTAGATCAAAGGTAGTGATTATGATTATTACTTTGGTACACTCTCTTAGATTTTTTCCCTGTTAGAGTGAACATTTAATGTATGTATATAGACATGTATATATATTTCATCTCCATGTGGTTTTGTACACAGTTTTTATACTTCATAGCATATCACAAATATTTTTCCTTTTATTATATATTCTTGTTGTGCCTGCATAGTGTTTGGTTATGTGTTTTTTCTTAATGTTGCAGTTAACATTTTTTTCCTCCTCTTATATCTCATAACTTTTTTTTGCTGATAGAGGTGAAAGCTGTGGAATTTTATGTTTATTTCAAATATGTATGTTTTGTTGAATTCTTTTGTTCTAGCCAGGAGTCTTAATTTGATACTTACACATTTTATAGCTATATAGTTATATCAGTCACAGGTAAAAATAGTTTATACTCTTGTTTCACTTATTTAATAAACTTTTGTAATTTTATAGTATTGGTCACAACTTCTAGAAGAGTGTCAAGTGATCTAGTCATATAAAGAATTCTTGGTTAGTTTTTTATTTTATTTCTTTTTATTTTTTACTTTTATTTATTGAGTTTAAGTCTTTAATGAACTGTCACAGCAGCTAAAGCGTTTTACATTCCCATCTAGCAGAGCTCCAAGTTTTCGATGTGCTCATTCACACTTGTGATTTTCTACTTTTTTTATTGTGACTGTCACAGTGGTTGTGAGGTGGTGTCTCACTGTGATTTTGATTTGCAAATAAATGCTATTTTTAAGTAATTAAAAAATCAAAATCAATGCAAACAAAAATCCATGATGAACAAAATATCAGAATCTTAATAAAAACAGGATTCTGCATTTGTATACTCATTTCACTCACCTCACTGTTTTTTCTGTTTGTTGGTTTGTTTTGTTTTTTGTTTTGGCTTTTTTTTTGAGGGGGGTCACACTGCCCTGTTTCTGGGTCTTAGTTCCCTCACCAAGATCTAACCTGGACTCACTGCAATGAAAGTACAGAGCCTTTACCACTGGACAATGGGGGAATTCCTACCTCTCCATATTTTATTTTATTTTTTTAAATATAAATTTATTTATTTTAATTGGAGGATAATTACTTTACAATATTGTACTGGTTTTGCCATACGTTGACATGAATCTGCCATAGGTGTACATGTGTTCCCTATCGTGAATCCCCCTCCCTCTTCCCTCCCCATCCCATCCTTCTGGGTCATCCCAGTGCACCAGCCCCGTGTATTCTGTATCATGCATTGAACCTGGACTGGCGATTCGTTTCACATATGGTAATATACGTGTTTCAATGCCATTCTCCCAAATCATCCCACCCTCTCCCTCTCCCACAGAGTCCAAAAGACTGTTCTATATATCTGTGTCTCTTTTGCTGTCTCATATACAGGGTTATCATTGCCATCTTTCTAAATTCCATATATATGCGTTAGTATACTGCATTGGTGTTTTTCTTTCTGGCTTACTTCACTCTGTATAATAGGCTCCAGTTTCATCCACCTCATTAGGACTGATTCAAATGTATTCTTTTTAATGGCTGAGTAACACTCCATTGTGTATATGTACCACAGATTTCTTATCCATTCATCTGCTGATGGACATCTAGGTTGCTTCCATGTCCTGGCTATTATAAACAGTGCTGCGATGAACATTGGGGTACACGTGTCTCTTTCAATTCTGGTTTCCTTGGTGTGTATGTCTAGCAGTGGAATTGCTGGGTCGTATGGCAGTTCTATTTCCAGTTTTTTAAGGAATCTCCACACTGTTCTCCATAGTGGCCGTACTAGTTTGCATTCCCACCAACAGTGTAAGAGGGTTCCCTTTTCTCCACACCCTCTCCAGCATTTATTGTTTGTAGACTTTTGGATCGCAGCCATTCTGACTGGCGTGAAAAGGTGCCTTATTGTGGTTTTGATTTGTATTTCTCTAATAATGAATGATGTTGAGCATCTTTTCATGTGTTTGTTAGCCATCTATATGTCTTCTCTGGAGAAATGTCTATTTAGTTCTTTGGCCCATTTTTTGATTGGGTCGTTTATTTTTCTGGAATTGAGCTGCAACTCTGCAGGAGTTGCTTGTATATTTTTGAGATTAATTCTTTGTCAGCTGCTTCATTTTCTATTATTTTCTCACATTCTGAAGGCTGTCTTTTCACCTTGCTTATAGTTTCCTTTGTTGTGCAGAAGCTTTTAAGTTTAATTAGGTCCCATTTGTTTATTTTTGCTTTGATTTCCAATATTCTGGGAGGTGGGTCATAGAGGATCCTCCTGTGATTTATGTTGGAGAGTGTTTTGCCTATGTTCTCCTCTAGGAGTTTTATAGTTTCTGGTCTTACGTTTATAGATCTTTAATCCATTTTGAGTTTATTTTTGTGTATAGTGTTAGAAAGTGTTCTAGTTTCATTCTTTTACAAGTGGTTGATCAGTTTTCCCAGCACCACTTGTTAAAGGGATTGTTGTTTCTCCATTGTGTATTCTTGCTTCCTTTGTCAAAGATAAGGTATCCATAGGTGCGTGGATTTATCTCTGGGCTTTCTATTTTGTTCCATTGATCTATATGTCTGTCTTTGTGCCAGTACTGTACTGTCTTGACGACTGTGACTTTGTAGTAGAGCCTGAAGTCAGGCAAGTTGATTCCTCCAGTTCCATTCTTCTTTCTCAAGATTGCTTTGGCTATTTGAGGTTTTTTTGTATTTCCATACAAATTGTGAAATTATTGGTTCTAGCTCTGTGAAAATCTTGATTGTGAAGATCTTTTTTGTACAGTTCTTCTGTGTATTCTTGCCACCTCTTCTTAATATCTTCTGCTTCTGTTAGGTTCATACCATTTCTGTCCTTTAGCAAGACTGTCTTTGCATGAAATGTTCCCTTGGTATTCTAATTTTCTTGAAGAGATCTCTAGTCTTTCCCATTCTGTTGTTTTCCTCTATTTCTTTGCATTGATCACTGAAGAAGGCTTTCTTATCTCTCCTTTTGATTCTTTGGAACTCTGCATTCAGATGCTTATATCTTCCCTTTTCTCCTTTGCTTTTCACTTCTCTTCTTTTCACAGCTATTTGTAAGGCCTCCTCAGACAGCCATTTTGCTTTTTTGCATTTCTTTTCCATGGGGATGGTCTTGATCCCTGTCTCTTGTACAGTGTCACGAACCTCCATCCATAGTTCATCAGGCACTCTACCTATCAGATCTAGTCCCTTAAATCTATTTCTCACTTCCACTGTGTAATCATAAGGGATTTGATTTAGGTCATACCTGAATAGTCTAGTGGTTTTCCCTATTTTCTTCAATTTAAGTCTGAATTTGGCAATAAGGAGTTCATGATCTGAGCCACAGTCAGCTAGCTCCCCGTCTTGTTTTTGCTGACTGTATAGAGCTTCTCCATCTATAAAAAAAGTTGGAAAAAGTTGGCTTAAAGCTCAACATTCAGAAAACTAAGATCATGGCATCTGGTCCCATTGCTTCATGGGAAATAGTTGGGGAAACTGTGGAAACAGTGTCAGACTTTATTTTTTTGGGCTCCAGAATCACTGCAGATGGTGATTG
>NW_011494836.1:853650-860829 GCF_000754665.1 Bison bison bison | reverse complement strand
ATTTTTTTGGGCTCCAGAATCACTGCAGATGGTGATTGCAGCCATGAAATTAAAAGACGCTTACTCCTTGGAAGGAAAGTTATGACCAACGTAGATAGCATATTCAAAAGCAGAGACATAACTTTGCCAACAAAGGTCCGTCTACTCAAGGCTCTGGTTTTTCCAGTGGTCATGTGTGGATGTGAGAGTTGGACTGTGAAGAAAGCTGAGAGCCGAAGAATTGATGCTTTTGAACTGTGGTGTTGGAGAAGACTCTTGAGAGTCCCTTGGACTGCAAGGAGATCCAACCAGTCCATCCTAAAGGAGATCAGTCCTGGGTGTTCATTGGAAGGACTGATGCTAAAGCTGAAATTCCAATACTTTGGGCACCTCATGCGAAGAGTTGACTCATTGAAAAAGACCCTGATGCTGGGAGGGATGGGGACAGGAGGAGAAGGGGATGACAGAGGATGAGATGGCTGGATGGCATCACCAACTCTATGGATATGAGTTTGAGTGAACTCTGGGTGTTGGTGATGGACAGGGAGGCCTGGCATGCTGCGATTCATGGGGTTGCAAAGAGTTGGACATGACTGAGCGACTGAACTGAACTGAACTGTGAAAAATACCTTTGGTAGCTTGATAGGGATTGCACTGAATCTATAGATTGCTTTGGGTAGTATACTCATTTTCACTATATTGATTCTTCCAATCCATGAACATGGTATATTTCTCCATCTATTAGTTTCCTCATTGATTTCTTTCACCAGTGTTTTATAGTTTTATATATATAGATGTTTTGCTTCTTTAGGTAGATATATTCCTAAGTATTTTAGTCTTTTCATTGCAATGGTGAATGGAATTGTTTCCTTAATTTCTCTATTTTCTCATTATTAGTGTATAGGAATGAAAGTGATTTCTGTGTGTTGATTTTATATCCTGCAACTTTACTATAGTCATTGATTAGCTCTAGTAATTTTCTGGTGGAGTCTTTAGGGTTTTCTATGTAGAGGATCATGTCATCTGCAAACAGTGAGAGTTTTACTTCTTTTCCAATCTGGATTCCTTTTATGTCTTTTTCTGCTCTGATTGCTGTGGCCAAAACTTCCAAAACTATGTTGAATAGTAGTGGAGTGGTGAGAGTGGGCACCCTTGTCTTGTTCTTGACTTTAGGGGAAATGCTTTCAATTTTTCACCATTGAGGATAATGTTTGCTGTGGGTTTGTCATATATAACTTTTATTATGTTGAGGTATGTTCCTTCTGTTCCTGCTTTCTGGAGGGTTTTTATCATAAATGGATGTTGAATTTTGTCAAAGGCTTTCTCTGCATCTATTGAGATAATCATATGGTTTTTATCTTTCAATTTGTTAATGTGGTATACTACATTGATTGATTTGCAGATATTGAAGAATCCTTGTATCCCTGGGATAAAACCCACTTGGTCATGATGTATGATCTTTTTAATATGTTGTTGATTCTGTTTGCTAGAATTTTGTTAAGGACTTTTGCATCTATATTCATCAGTGATATTGTCCTGTAGTTTTTTTTTTTTTTTTGTGGCATCTTTGTCACTTTTTGGTATTAGAATGATGGTGGCCTCATAGAATGAGTTTGGAAGTTTACCTTCCTCTGCAATTTTCTGGAAAAGTTTGAGTAGGATAGGTGTTAACTCTTCTCAAAATTTTTGGTAGAATTCAGCTGTGAAGCCGTCTGGTCCTGGGCTTCTGTTTGTTGGAAGATTTCTGATTACAGTTTCAATCTCCGTGCTTGTGATGGGTCTGTTAAGATTTTCTATTTCTTCCTTGTTCAGTTTTGGAAAGTTGTACTTTTCTAAGAATTTGTCCATTGCTTCCAAGTTGTCCATTTTATTGGCATATAGTTACTGATAGTATTCTCATGATCCTTTGTATTTCTTTGTTGTCTGTTGTGATCTCTCCATTTTCATTTCTAGTTTTATTGATTTGATTTTTCTCCCTTTGTTTCTTGATGTGTCTGGCTAATGGTTTGTCAATTTTATTTATCTTCTCAAAGAACCAGCTTTTGGTTTTGTTGATTTTTGCTATGGTCTCTTTTGTTTCTTTTGCATTTATTTCTGCCCTAATTTTTTAGATTTCTTTCCTTCTACTAATAATGGGGTTCTTCATTTCTTCCTTTTCTAGTTGGTTTAGGTGTAGAGTTAGGTTATTTATTTAACTTTTTTCTTGTTTCTTGAGGTGAGCCTGTATTGTTATGATCCTTCTCCTTAGCACTGCTTTTATAGTATCTCACAGGTTTTGGGTTGTTGTGTTTTCATTTTCATTTGTTTCTATGCATATTTTTATTTCTTTTTTTATTTCTTCTGTGATAAGTTGGTTATTCAGCAACGTGTGTTGGAATTTTTGAAATTCCATATGTTGGAATTTTTAATAGTTTTTCTCCTGTAATTGACATCTCATCTTACTGTATTGTGGTCAGAAAAGATGCTTGGAATGATTTCAGTTTTTTTGAATTTACCAAGGCTAGATTTATGGCCCAGGATGTGATCTATCCTGGAGAAGGTTCCGTGTGCGCTTGAGAAAAAGGTAAAATTCATTGTTTTGGGGTAAAATGTCCTATAGATATCAATTAGGTCTAACTGGTCTATTGTATCATTTAAAATTTGTGTTTCCTTGTTAATTTTCTGTTTAGTTTATCTATCCATAGGTATGCATGGGGTATTAAAGTCTCCCACTATTATTGTGTTATTGTTAATTTCCCCTTTCATACTTGTTAGCATTTGTCTTACATATTGTGGTGCTCCTATGTTGGGTGAATATATATTTATAATTGTTATATCTTCTTCTTGGATTGATCCTTTGATCATTATGTAGTGTCCTTCTTTGTCTCTTTTCACAGCCTTTGTTTTAAAGTCTATTTTATCTGATGTGAGTATTGCTACACCTTCTTTCTTTTAGTCTCTATTTGCGTGGAATATCTGTTTCCAGCCCTTCACTTTCAGTCTGTATGTGTCCCTTGTTTTGAGGTAGGTCTCTTGTAGACAACATATATAGGGGTCTTGTTTTTGTATCCATTCAGCCAGTCTTTGTCTTTTGGTTGAGGCAATCAACCTATTTACATTTAAGGTAATTATTGATGAGTATGATCCTGTTGCCATTTTCTTTATTGTTTTGGGTTCAAGTTTATACACCTTTTCTGTGTTTCCTGTCTAGAGAAGATCCTTTAGCATTTGTTGGAGAGCTGGTTTGGTGGTGCTGAATTCTCTCAGCTTTTGCTTGTGTGTAAAGCTTTTGATTTCTCCTTCATATTTGAATGAGATCCTTTCTGGGTACAGTAATCTGGGCTGTAGGTTATTTTCTTTCATCACTCTAAGTATGTCTTGCCATTCCTTTCTGGCCTGAAGAGTTTCTATTGAAAGATCAGATGTTATCCTTATGGGAATCCCCTTGTGTGTTATTTGTTGTTTTTCTGTTGCTGCTTTTAATATTTGTTCTTTGTGTTTGATCTTTGTTAATTTGATTAATATGTGGTTTTTTATTTTAATGAAAACCCCACTATTGTTTTACAACATGTATATTAGCTCTCGGTTTTAAGAATGTGTTCATTACTGGAGTTTACATTTTTTAAAAGTTTGGATGAAATGGTTGATTTTAACTGAGTGCCCTGAGAGCCAAGATTGCTGGTTGTTCACTCATTCAATAAGTAATGCTGATTTCAAAAATCCAGATGAGAGATGATAGTGACTTGGAGCAGAGTCGTACTATTTCAAGTGCTGAGAAGCTTTTGGATCTGGATGCAGCCACATGGTTTTATGGATGTGGGAAATATGACTTGGTGACTTAAATGTGTTTGGCACCAATGGCAGCAAGAATGGAGCTGCCATCAAGGGAGGTGGGGGAGGCTGTGAGTAGAGAGGTTCAGGGAGTCTCAGATATGTGGTAGATGTTTAAATGGGGACATTTGGGAGACATGTATAATAACATTCTTTATATTAATAGGAGGTAAAGTTGTTTCTGATTGGTAGCAGATTGAATGATTTGTGAAAATAAGGAGGAGTTTAGGATCATACCCAAATTTCTTGGTTTCATTAACAGGGGAGAATGTAGTCTCCACAGTAGGCCCAGAAGTTGGCATGTACTAAGCACATTGTTGAATGAACGGGGGAAAAAAATGATGCTGTGATTATATTTACATGTAATACATCGTGGAACTGACCTCAGCTAAACCCACCCAGTGTGACAGGATGTAGAATCAAAAGGTTTCTGGCAGCTCTGGCCACAAGTAATTAGACCAAAGCGGCTGAACTCTCTGCCTGCTTTGGCAAGAAGACACGGGAAGTGATGGTGGCCAGGAGCTGACACTGTTCGTCAACAAGCCCAAGAGGTCTTGGTTACACAAGCTAGGCATTCCTTTCATGCTTGAAGTAGAACTACAGAGTTTTAAAATTTGATTTTATTTGAGGACAATTCCAAATTTATAAAAAGTTGCAAAGATTAAAGTACTACAAAGAACAGGGTTATATATTGTTACTTACATTCATTTGTTAGCATTTTACTCCGTTTCCATTTTTGTTATTTCTCTACACATACATACTACCTTCTGAGTGATTTGACTGTATGTTTCACATGTCATTTGTCTCTAATTACTTCAGTGTGTATTACCTAAGAATAGGAATATTTTCTCATGTGGCCACAGCATATTTATCTTCTTAATAAATTTATGTTGATAGAATACTTCTATTATCTACTTTTTCTATATTTATTATAGAAATATATATAAATATTTTTTCAACTTTGTTGATTGACCTAAAAACATTTTTATATTAATAGCATTTTCCTGCTCCAGTGTAGAATCAACTTAGCCTCCTTTAATCTGAAACATTTTAGTAGCATTTTTGTTTTTTATGATGGATGGGGGATTTTTGAAGAATACAATTCTACCCCACTTTTTGAAAATACAGTTGACTTTTAAATATCAAGGGGTTTGAATTGCATGGGTCCACCATGGATGGATTTGTTTCACTAAATAGATGCTACAGGTACTTCTTGATCTGTGCTTAGTTGGACACATAGAAGCAGAACCCTGGATCCAGAGGGCCGACTGTGTGGGGGTTGGCACTGCTAATGCACTATTGCTCCAGGGTCAACTGTAGATTTTCATATTTGTCTGATATTTCACTGTGGTCAGATGAGATTCTGCATTCTCAGCTGGAAGGCAGCCCAGGTGAAGTTGTGGCTCGCCTGGGGTGTTAGATCTGGAGGAGCATGGAGACTCCTGTCTACCTCTCGTTGGTTATATTAAATTAGTGTAATTGCTGGTGTTTTTCCCCTCCTTTACAACTAATAGGAAATCTGTGGAGGGATCATGTCATTCAGTGCAAATACTGTGCTCTTCAAAATGTCCCTTAGGTCTAACATTGACTTAGGACTCTTTCCTGATTAGATCTTTTACTATGATGCTTGCAAAATGCTGACTTTCTAGCTCTCCCATTGCCTCCATATTTTATTTTTAATTGGAGGAAAATTGCTTTACAGTGCTGTGTTTTTTTCTGCTGTACAACTTCAATCAGTCATAATTAGGTGTGTATATGTATGTGTGTATATATATATATATATATACACACATACATATATCCTCCACATTTGTCAGTCAGTCCTTGACATTCCACTGTGAGAGCCTCACCTTCTCTCTTTTTAATTTATTTCTGTTATCAGCATGGACTTACTCCTATTTTTTCTAGTGGTTTCTAATGCACTACTGTACCTAGCTATTCTGGTGTTGTAATTGTCCTAGATATGGCCAATGGGAGCCCTTTTGACATGTCGCCTACCATTGTTTTGATCATTTTCTCCCTTTTTTGGCATCTCATGGTATTTCAGGTGCATCTTGTACCTACCCCGCATTTACACTCTTATCAGTTATTTCTCCAAAGAGCCTTGGTTCCTTTTAGTGGGGAAGGGTCAAGATCTGGGTGTTAGCGTGGTCACTGCTACTGGGATGACTGTGCTTCTGGACTTTCTAGTGGACAATGCCAGGGAATACACACATGAATATACATATATGTACAGGTATAAATACATACATTCATAACATGTGCTCAAATGAACATGCTTCTAAATATGTTCAGTTCAGTTCAGTCTCTCAATCGTGTCCGACTCTTTGCGACCCCATGAATCGCAGCACGCCAGGCCTCCCTGTCCATCACCAACTCTTGGAGTTGACTCAGACTCATGTCCATGGAGTTAGTGATGCCATCCAGCCATCTCATCCTCTGTCGTCCCCTTCTCCTCCTGCCCCCAATCCCTCCCAGCATCAGGGCCTTTTCCAATGAGTCAACTCTTCACATGAGGTGGCCAAAGTACTGGAGTTTCAGCTTTAGCATCAGTCCTTCCAATGAACACCTAGGACTATTCTCCTTTAGAATGGACTGGTTGGATGTCCTTGCAGTCCAAGGGACTCTCAAGAATCTCTCCAAAACCACAGTTCAAAAGCATCAATTCTTCAGCGCTCAGCTTTCTTCACAGTCCAACTCTCACATCCATACATGACCACTGGAAAAACCAGAGCCTTGACTAGACGGACCTTTTTTGGCAAAGTTATGTCTCTGATTTTCAATATGCTGTCTAGGTTGGTCATAACTTTCCTTCCAAGGAGTAAGTGTCTTTTAATTTCATGGATGCAGTCACCATCTGCAGTGATTTTGGATCCCAGAAAAATAAAGTCTGACACTGTTTCCACTGTTTCCCCATCTATTTGCCATGAAGTGTTGAGACCAGATGCCATGATCTTCGTTTTCTGAATGTTGAGTTTTAAGCCAACTTTTTCACTCTCCTCTTTCACTTTCATCAAGAGGCTTTTCACTTCCTCTTCATTTTGTGCCATAAGGGTGGTGTCATCTGCATACCTGAGGTTATGGATATTTCTCCCGGCAATCTTGATTCCAGCTTGTGCTTCTTCCAGCCCAGTGTTTCTCATGATATACTCTGCATGTAAGTTAAACAAGCAGGGTGACAATATACAGCCTTGATGTACTCCTTCTCCTATTTGGAACCAGTCTGTTGTTCCATGTCTAGTTTTACCTGTTGCTTCCTGACCTGTATACAGATTTCTCAAGAGGCAGGTCAGGTGGTCTGGTATTCCCATCTCTTTCAGAATTTTCCACAGTTTATTGTGATCCACATAGTCAAAGGCTTTGACATAGCCAAAAAGCAGAAATAGATGT
>NW_011494836.1:847391-853233 GCF_000754665.1 Bison bison bison | reverse complement strand
GTCATGAAGATCTTTTTTGTACAGTTCTTCTGTGTATTCTTGCCACCTCTTCTTAATATCTTCTGCTTCTGTTAGGTCCATACCACTTCTGTCCTTTATCGAGCCCATCTTTGCATGAAATGTTCCCTTAGTATCTCTAATTTTCTTGAAGAGATCTTAGTCTTTCCCATTCTGTTGTTTTCCTCTATTTCTTTGCTTTGATCGCTGACGAAGGCTTTCTTATCCCTCCTTGTTGTTCTTTGGAACTCTGCATTCAGATGCTTATATCTTTCCTTTTCTCCTTTGCTTCTCACTTCTCTTCTTTTCACAGCTATTTCTACATATTTTAGACATCGTAAATTCATGCCATACCTCAGATTTCCATCTAGCCCCACAGGGCTTGCTCTTCTTTTCCTCATTTCATATTTGTATAACCTGTCTTTGCCTATGAGAATCTTAGCTCCTGACAGTAACACATTTACTTGTTTGTTCGGTCTTAAAACTACATCTCAAGCAGTGTCAGAATTCCTTTGGCAAACCACTAAAATTGACAGGTTTTTTTGTTTCTTTCTAGTTGTGGCACCCAGGCTTAGCTGCCTCTTGGCATGTGGTATCTTAGGTACCTGACCAGGGATCAAACCTGTGTGCCGTGCTTTGGATGGTGAATTCTTAACCACTGGGCCACCAGGGAAGTCCCTGTGTATGGTTTTGTGCTTTTTCCTTTGTTTAGTAATACCTCCTAGAAATCTCTATATCAGATCATTGAGAGCTTTCTTATTCTCTTGTACAGCTGCATTTTCTTTATTGAGTGTCTATAAAATCATTTACTCAACCAATCTCCTATGCTGGATCATTTGATAGTTCTTGATAGTTTGCAATTATGTATTTTTCCTTCAGTCAATTGTGCATATGTATTTTTATATTGTTGGTGGACTGTCTTTGGGGTATGTTCTCAGGAGTGAGAATGCTCAGTTAAGAGGGTAAGTACATGTGTGAATATTAGGTGTTGCCTTATTCCCATACCCCAGCCTTTACCCGCAGTTTCTGTGCCATTGTGCATTTCACCTGAACTATTTGTATTTTCCTGTAAATGTTCAAACGTGTGAGTCTATTGGTAACATTTGGATCCTGAGGCCATATGACAGTTTGGCTTGGAGTCTTTCAGATTCAATGATGGACTACTAAACTTGTGGTCAAATAGCATAATGTAAGCCCAGAACTCTCACTTCTCTAACTTTGGACAATTTCCTGAACAACATTGAAACTCCCTTTTCTTATCTATGAAGGGAGGATGATAATATCTGTTTTACAGGGTTGTGAGGTCGTCCTGTGAATGAACCCAGTCCAAAGCTGGACTTGTAGCAAGCACCGGGTACATGCCTCTGTGTTGGAAGTATCTTGCCCTCATTCACTTAAAGTTTTGCACAGGAAAGGGCTCAGGCAGCACTTGTGCTTGAAAGGTGAGCAGCTGATGCCACAGCAGGAAGGGGAGCTCAGGTCTTTTCAGGCCCATGGAGTTTCCTATGTATGTTTTTCCATAATTAAGTGAGCCATTCATTTGGAAGAATGTCTAAATTCTGCTATAAAAATTTTCTACATTAAGAGTATCAGTAGATAGTACCAGATATGCCTTCATTTTAACAAGCTTAAGTAACATTTGTTATTAAAGTCTTTCAAACATTTGTAAGACTGGCAATAAGGATTAGTTTTCATGAAAAAATGAAACATGCAAGTATAAGAAAGAAATGCTGACATTTAAGGAAATTCTACAGTTTCTTTAAAGAGAAGATGAAGAAAAGATAGAGTAAAAACAATAAAAAAGCAAGCCATCTGGAATCTTGGATTTGCATCTGTGAATTTTTTCAAATAGGAAGAAGAGTAAGTTCAACAAAATAGTTTTCAAAAAGTTTACTGAAACATGATATAAACATTCTCTAATGTTTTGGCTCCTGTTTTCTCCTTTAAATTCCTGGGAGGAAAAGGAAAAAGGGTAGATGCAACACAATCTAACATCCCTTCAAATTCTTTAATATATATTTCTATGGACTAGAAAGAATTATAAACAATTATTCATTAAGCAATTAATTTCTTCGTAAAAGAGGTAAAAAGGTTTTTCATGTTTAGTGTATGATTTGAAATACTACCCACATAGCAGACAAAAGAGTTCTGGAATATTTTTGCTGTTTTTGTTCTTTTATTGTAAAATACAACATATATGTAGGAATGGAAATTAATGTTATTCTTCCAGTGCTCTGTTGAAATGCCCAGTGATTTTTATTATTTTTTTTATTTTTATTTTTTTGCCCAGTGATTTTTAATTCAAACCATATTATGTGCATTTCAAAAAGAATTTTAAAAATAACTGATGTGTGTGTAGGGGTGTTTATATGTAGTGTATAAAAGCCAAAGTTCTAGAAATAAACTTTTTGCTTATATAAATCAAGGAAAGACCGGCTACCTTAGCAGCTCTTCGAGAGTCACAGTGTAAAATTAGCTCATTAAAAGATCTGAGCATTTAACCTGGTGTTTCCCAAACTTACTTGAACATAGAACTCTTTTTTATGCCAATATCACGAGACGTTAATGTTCAAGAGTCACTTTTTAGAGAGCACTCTGTAAAGAAAAAACAAGATAACGTTAAAAGAACAAGATAATATTTTACTCAGTGTTTTCAAATTCCCTTCTAACTTGCCTTTCCAACTAATAGCAAGATTGATAGTTTTTTTATTGCAGAACTTAGTTGAATTCTTTATATGGCTTTGCACTTGGAATGAGAAAACAGTGGAAGATATGGGGAAAAATACTGTGCCCACTGTCTCACATACACAAACATAATTTAATTTTACATTTAGGCTCACCATTTATAAAGATAAAATTTCTCAAAATACTTAAAATTTTGTGATATTTCTTTGGTATTTACTTTTAGTTCAAGAATAAAGTTTTTTCCATTCTACCATTTGCCTTCCTTTGCTTTATCAGTAATTAAGTTCTTTCAGTCATTTGCTATTAGTCCCCTGATTTTTATTTCATCTGGTGCCTAAAGTAAGTTCATAATTGACAAGTACATATAAATCTTGTAGAAATCGAATGTTTAAAAAAGATCCCATAATACTGTAGTCTTGTAATCTTTGCACTTCTTTTTAGTCTCTCTTCTGTCTCTGTGGATCATTGATAAGGAACCTCTCTGCTGTAGGCCTTTCCAATATTTATGTAATGATTGCATTTTACCATTGTTAGAAGTACTAATCTCTTTTAAGTATTTGACCTTTGCAGTGTCCCTTAGGTTACTTCAGTTGACCTTGGAGATGGGATGAATATGTAATGACAGGATTGAGAAGATGTTTATCCCCGGCAGTTCTAGGGAAGCTGGGGAAGGCAAACTGTCCAGTTGTGGTTGCTTCCCAAGGCAGGAGCGAGGGACCAGCTAGAGTAGGGCTTTGTGCGGCGAGGCTGTTGGGCATGGGAGAGGCAGTGAAGCTGGAGCCCAGGGAGAGGTAACTGCGGAGCGTCTTGCAGCGTAAGCACCTCCATGACCCTGTCAGTAAACTCAAGGCCCTTCAGAGAAGTCAGGCTCAAAACAGATTGATTTCTCAAAGCTGCAAAGTGAAACAGCCAGCAGAGATGGGAAAAGAGTGAGAAAAACAAAGGGAGTTAGGTTGGGAATTCATCCATTTCATCTGGGTCCTGAATTGTTACAAATGATGGGATTGGGACTTTGAGCCCCGTTTACTTAGAGATCCACAGTATGATGAACCATCATGTGTTATCTGAGTTAGAGGTGACTTAAGCTTGGTCTGTTTATAAAATAAAAAAAGTAGATTGAGACCATAGTTTTTCTTCTGGCATGAAATGGCTGAAGTTATGAAGGAATTTGAAAAATTTTGCCAAAAGCATGCATTGGATTCTTGGATAAAGTATTTTAGCAATTGGTTGGAATGAACTTCCGAAGTTAAGCAGCTACTTGCGTTTGTATAAACTAATGGAAAGGTGCTAATTGTCCATGTCCTTTTGGAAAAGGTTTAGCAGGTAGTGAGTGAGTGAAGTCGCTCAGTCGTGTCCGACTCTTTGTGACCCCATGGACTGTAGCCTACAAGGCTCCTCTGTCCATGGATTTTTCCAGGCAAGAGTACTGGAGTAGGTTGCCATTTCCTTCTCCAGGGGATCTTCCTGACCCAGGGATCGAACCTGGGTCTCCCACATTGCAGGTAGACGCTTTACCATCTGAGCCACCAGGGAAGTCACTAAAGAAGTGAAAGTCACTCAGTCGTGTCCGACTCTTTGTGACCCCATGGACTATACAGTCCATGGAATACTACAGGCTAGAATACTGGAGTAGGTAGGCTTTCCCTTCTCCAGGAGATCTTCCCAACCCAGACAGGAATCGAACCCAGGTTTCCCACATTGTAGGTAGATTCTTTACTAGCTGAGCCACAAGGGAAGGAAAGATATTTAAATATCATGTCAGTTACATTCATGTCAGCAGTTACTTTAAGTGGCAAAAATATATAGAATTTATTCAGAATACCTGGCTTTTTTTTTTTTTTTTAATTTATTTATATCAACTCACCTTTTAGTATTTGGATCATTCTGCTACAGTGGGACAAAATCCAGGCAGCTGGTGTTAAAGCCCTGTATGAATGGGGGAATGAGTTTATACTTGTCATTGCATGGTGCAGAAGTAATTAGGGGGCCTGCGGGAAACTCTTTTGTTCCTTTAATAAATTTGTACCCAAGGAATGTGTACTGACAGAATGTGGTCCACTGGAGAAGGGAATGGCAAACCACTTCAGTATTTTTGCCTTGATACTGAAAGAGGAACTCCCCAGGTCAGTAAGTGCCCAATATGCTACTGGAGATCAGTGGAGAAATAACTCCAGAAAGAATGAAGGGATGGACCCAAAGCAAAAACAATACCCGGTTGTGGATGTGACTGGTGATAGAAGCAAGGTCCGATGCTGTAAAGAGCAATATTGCATAGGAACCTGGAATGTCAGGTCCATGAATCAAGGCAAATCGGAAGTGGTCAGACAGGAGATGGCAAGAGTGAATGTCAGCATTCTAGGAATCAGCAAACTAAAATGGACTGGAATGGGTGAATTTAACTCAGATGACCATTATATCTACTACTGTGGGCAGGAATCCCTTAGAAGTAATGGAGTAGCCATCACGACCAACAAAAGAGTCCGAAATGCAGTACTTGGATGCAATCTCAAAAATGACAGAATGATCTCTGTTCGTTTCCAAGGCAAACCATTCAATATCACAGTAATCCAAGTCTATGCCCCAACCAGTAACACTGAAGAAGCTGAAGTTGAACGGTTCTATGAAGACCTACAAGACCTTTTAGAACTAACACCCAAAAAAGATGTCCTGTTCATTATAGGGGACTGTAATGCAAAAGTAGGAAGTCAAGAACACCTGGAGTAACAGGCAAATTTGGCCTTGGAATACGGAATGAAGCAGGGCAAAGGCTAATAGAATTTTGCCAAGAGAATGCACTGGTCATAGCAAACACCCTCTTCCAACAACACAACAGAAGACTCTACACATGGACATCACCAGATGGTCAACACCGAAATCAGATTGATTATATTCTTTGAAGCCAAAGATGAGAAGCTCTATACAGTCAGCAAAGGAGCTGACTGTGGCTCAGACCATGAACTCCTTATTGCCAAATTCAGACTTAAATTCAAGAAAATAGGGAAAACCACTAGACCATTCAGGTATGACCTAAATCAAATGCCTTATGATTATACAGTGGAAGTGAGAAATAGATTTAAGGGCCTAGAACTGATAGATAGAGTGCCTGATGAACTATGGAATGAGGTTCGTGACATTGTACAGGAGACAGGGATGAAGACCA
>NW_011494836.1:846924-847291 GCF_000754665.1 Bison bison bison | reverse complement strand
AAAAAAGCAAAATGGCTGTCTGGGGAGGCCTTACAAATAGCTGTGAAAAGAAGAGAAGCAAAAAGCAAAGAAGAAAAGGAAAGATATAAACATCTGAATGCAGAGTTCCAAAGAATAGCAAGGAGAGATAAGAAAGCCTTCCTCAGCGATCAATGCAAAGAAATAGAGGAAAACAACAGAATGGGAAAGACTAGAGGTCTCTTCAAAAAATTAGAGATACCAAGGGAACATTTCATGCAAAGATGGGCTCGATAAAGGACAGAAGTGGTATGGACCTAACAGAAGCAGAAGATATTAGAAAGAGGTGGCAAGAATACACAGAAGAACTGTACAAAAAAGATCTTCACAACCAAGATAATCACGATGG
>NW_011494836.1:830308-846535 GCF_000754665.1 Bison bison bison | reverse complement strand
ATCCTGGAATGTGAAGTCAAGTGGGCCTTACAAAGCATCACTACGAACAAAGCTAGTGGAGGTGATGGAATTCCAGTTGAGCGATTTCAAATCCTGAAAGATGATGCTGTGAAAGTGCTGCACTCAATATGCCAGCAAAGTTGGAAAACTCAGCAGTGGTCACAGGACTGGAAAAGGTCAGTTTTCATTCCAATCCCAAAGAAAGGCAATGCCAAAGAATGCTCAAACGACCGCATAATTGCACTCATCTCACACACTAGTAAAGTAATGCTCAAAATTCTCCAAGCCAGGCTTCAGCAATATGTGAACCGTTAACTTCCAGATGTTTAAGCTGATTTTAGAAAAGGCAGAGGAACCACAGATCAAATTACCACCATCCGCTGGATCATCGAAAAAGGAAGAGCGTTCCAGAAAAACATTTCTTCCTTATTGACTATGCCAAAGCCTTTGACTGTGTGGATCACAATAAACTGTGGAAAATTCTTCAGAAGATGGGAATAACAGACCACCAGACCTGCCTCTTGAGAAATCTGTATGCAGGTCAGGAAGCAACAGTTAGAACTGGACATGGAACAACAGACTGGTTCCAAATAGGAAAAGGAGTACCTATACTGTCTCCTTTCCAAATAGGAAAAGGCTGTATACTGTCACCCTGCTTATTTAACTTATATGCAGAGTACATCATGAGAAACCCTGGGCTGGAAGAAGCACAAGCTGGAATCAAGATTGCCAGGAGAAATATCTATAACCTCAGATATGCAGATGACACCACCCTTATGGCAGAAAGTGAAGAGGAACTCAAAAGCCTCTTGATCAAAGTGAAAGAGGAGAGTTAAATAGTTGGCTTAAAGCTCAACATTCAGAAAAATGAAGATCATGGCATCTGGTCCCATCACTTCATGGGAAATAGATGGGGAAACAGTGGAAACAGTGTCAGACTTTATCTTTTTGGGCTTCAAAATCACTACAGATGGTGACTGCAGCCATGAAATTAAAAGACGCTTACTCCTTGGAAGAAACGTTATGACCAACCTAGATAGCATATTCAAAAGCAGGGACATGACTTTGCCAAAAAAGGTCCATGTAGTCAAGGCTATGGTTTTTCCAGTGATCATGTATGGATGTGAGAGTTGGACTGTGAAGAAAGCTGAGTGCTGAAGAATTGATGGTTTTGAACTGTGGTGTTGGAGAAAACTCTTGAGAGTCCCTTGGACTGCAAGGAGATCCAACCAATCCATTCTAAAAGAGATCAGCCCTGCATGTTCTTTGGAAGGCATGATGCTAAAGCTGAAACTCCAGTACTTTGGCCACCTTATGCGAAGAGTTGACTCATTGGAAAAGACTCTGATGCTGGGAGGGATTGGGGGCAGGAGGAGAAGGGGACGACAGAGGATGAGATGGCTGGATGGCATCACTGACTCGATGGACGTGAGTCTGAGGGAACTCCGGGAGTTGGTGATGGACAGGGAGGCCTAGCGTTCTGCGTTTGATGGGGTTGCAAAGAGTCGGACACGACTGAGCCACTGAACTGAACTGAACTTTATTTTCAAGTTTAAATGTTTTTTTTTTTTTTTTTCTCCTGCATTTTTGGAAACCTAGGTAATATATGTAATTAAATCACTTTGTGAAAATTTGATTTAATATGTCAATTCGACCTTATTTTTGGATGTTCTTGATAAAACATGAAGGTGTCTCTGTCACAGAGTAGTCATCAGTAGCCACCATTTCTTGTCAGTGACAATGCCCAGCATGTGGTCCTACCTAATACACTTCGTGCTTCAGTTGCTGACAGAGAGATGTATTGAGAAAGGTGGTAGTTGGGGCAGGGGAGGAGGAGCCTGGGGCTTCCCTGATAGCTCAGCTGGAAAAGAATCCACCTGCAATGCAGGAGACCTGAGTTCGATTCCTGGGTGGGGAAGATCGCCTGGAGAAGGAAATGGCAACCCACTCCAGTATTCTTGCCTGGAGAAACCCATAGACTGAGGAGCCTGGCAGGCTACAGTCCACAGTGTTGCAAGAGTTGGGCACAACTTAGTGACTAAACCACCAGGGGGAACCTGTCTTATACTGGCTATTTTTTTTTTTTTTTTTTGAGAAGTCATGCTGCATCTTACTTCCCCAGCTGGGGATAGGACCCGTACCTCCTGCAGTGGAAGCACAGAGTCTTACCCACTGGACCACCAGGGAAGTCCCATGTACTGACTTTATCTTATTTATCCTGATAAACAGCCAGAAACACATTTTCTTAAAATTAATGACCTGTGCATTATATATTGGATAATCCAGTGACCTCAAAACACTGGCATGTTATATAAGAAACTCTTAATAGTGGTTGCCTCTGGGGAGGGGAATTGGAGACAGTGGTGAGAGGGAGGTTTAGTTCTCATTGTGTGACCACTTTGGTAACTTTTGGTGTTTTTACCACGTGTATGTATTTAAAAAGGAAACGTGAAAGAAGAACAATTCCCCTCTAAGCATCCCCATCTCCTGACAGGATGCTTGGTCTCCCTCCTGCCTCCAAGGATCTTTTGTGATTTCCTCTGTGCCCCTTCTTCCTCTGCTCCCCCCTGGTTTCTTTTGCTTTTGAGGAAGACACATTCTGAATTCATTTCCTTTTCTTACTCATCCCTACTTTTTAAATCCTTACCCCTTTCATGAAAGCCACTGAAGATCTCTCCCCATGAAATGCAGTGACCTCTTTTCAAGCCCTGTGACCTTTCTGGGTCACTTGAGACCTGCCCTGTCCCCCAACCTCTCTGACACCATTGCCTTCTGGTCCATGTTGACCTTTCTCACTCCTCCTTCGTGAACATCTTCACTGTGATCCCATCATTATCTGTGCTCTCTCCCTGAGCAAACTGTTTTAGATTCTTGGGTAAAATCACCTATACCAGCAGACACGACCTCTCCCCTCACCCTGCCCTTGCATATTTACCGGCCCACTAGGTGTGTGGAGTTCCCAATTCTATGGGCGCCTCAAAATCAAAATAGTGTGAGCTATTGTCCATTCCTCTGCCATCCAGATCCCCAGTTTTTTCCACTTGCTATATTTTAGTACTTTGCTGCGCCCAGCTCAGAAGCCTAGACTTGCCCAAGTTCCTTCCTCCACCTCACGAAGTTTGGAATTACAGGTTGTCTGCTGTGTAAAATGCGTATATTGGCTCTGTTTCCATCACACCGTTTCATTTTGCAAATAAACTCCTAAATTGGGCAGCCTCATTCTGGATGGACTTGGGAGAAATTTCCTGCATATAAATGTTCTGTCCTTGCTAAAAGGATGTGTGAAGGGGGAGGAATCATTTCCATTATTCGTCTGCATCGACAGTTTTGTGTTTATGGATCCATGGAAACCTTATTCCACAGGCATTCCTGCATTTGTGACTTGAGTTTGGTTTTTATTTGAAACTAAATTAGCAATTATGTAACTTCACAGAGCTTGTGGTTTATTATTATTTTTGTATGGATACTGTATTTTGCTTGGTTTTCTATTAAGTCACTTTAAAAAATAGTATCTTTTCCTGTATAATTCAAAGTACATCTAATATTGCCTCTGTTTCTTTTGTATTAAACTATATAAGTATAAAATAGATATTGTATATGTATAAAATAGATAAGGAACTACCAGATTAAAATAATTGTGAAAATTAATTGCATACCTAGTATATGGCACTTTACATCTGTCATGTCATTTAATTTCTTTCACCCAATAACTTGATGCAGAATGGAGAAACTCAGTAACTTGCCCAGATTACACTGCTGCGATGGTGTTGTCCCTCCTAGCAGCCCCTCTTGAGATTCTTTCATATAAGTGTGGCCTGTACATCCCTGAAAAAAACACAGTTAAGAACTGGATTTATGAGTGTCTTCTCTTCTGGGGGGCATTGATTTCCACGTGGTCAGTATTTTTCCTGTTCTGGTGCACATGGTTGGCAGAAGAGTTGTCAGTGCTTCCGCGCCATCACTGTGGTTATTTGCAGTCATGGGGTGATGTAGAAAAAGGTAGCAGAGGTGATGGTGTTAAAATTTACATGGAACTTACATTTTGTAATTCTATCAAGAGATAATTGTTCTTCTTTTTTTTTTTTTTTTAAATGTGTTAACAATGATTTCTCTGCTTACTTGAATTTTTGGTACCTAGAAGGTGGGTGTCATCTGAAAAATCTTATGGTTTGTAATTTATAATCTCACATTTTTTTCTCTCTTAGTGCAGTGAAACCTCATTCTTTTTTGAAGCTCGAAGTAAAACTGCTTGCAAGCACCTTTGGAAATGTAGTGTAGAATATCATACATTTTTTAGGTATGTTCCTTTGCCTAATAAATGAAAATTGTGTTTGCTTTTATAACAAGAATTCTATTCTTAGAAGAAATTTAGAAGTGTTTCTCTTGTATTAACTTTTTTACATGCACATGCATGTAGTTTTTTTTTTTCATACTATAAGAAAGGATCAAGGATGATTGCTTTTTAGGTTTATGTAAAAGTATAGCTTTAGTATTGGTGGGAGTTAAGTGTTCTGCTGTGGACACACTAAAATTAAAATGCCTAACCTGGGAATATGGAATGGGTGGCTGGGTATGCAAAACTTACAGAAAAGACCAAGGTTGGTCATGTAAATTTTGTAGGTAATAAGGCAGACAGTAGGCAGACAGTCGCCTATGGAAACAGTAAAGAGAGGAAAGGGACTGCGCTGTGGGACCCTCCCAGCGTTTAGAGGACAGGAGCGTGGGGAATGGGAAGTAAGGGAGGCAGATGCTGTGATGAGTGAGGAGCTGGCATCAGCATTGTGTGCTCCTGGGAGGTCGCAGGGATGCAGGCAGAGAACTGACCGTTGGGTCGTGTGGGCACTGTTTGTTTCACATTCTTATGGTGTAAAGATAAAATTAAATTTTATCAGGTAATATTATACATTAAACTATTTTTGGTTTTCAGATTTAAAACTAGATTAATCCTTCCCCTTTTTCCTTTTTGATTTACACTGAACATTTTTTCCAAATAGTATGATGCTAGAGGAGTAGTGTTATAAAATGATCCACATCTTTGGAGGAGTTTGTGTTCAGAAAGGGATGTAGCCCAAAATGTCTGAGACAGTACCTCTCCATCAGTGGGGCGGGGCCAAGAAACTCCACTTGGAGCTGTGTGTTGAATGTACCACAGAATGGAAAGTACGAAGAGGGGTGAACCATGGCATTAGATATGATAAACTGCCATGACAACCTTGGCTGGGGTTAATCAACATAGTGACAAGGCTTCCAAGAGAATTTAAGTAGAGAAATTAAATTGATTCACAACAAAAGCTTCCTTGTAAGGGTGATGATATATTTAATAGTCTTCAGGAAGTATGAGTATTTTGATATCATACTTGTATAAAATACTAGAATGTGGTGGTTGTTTTAAGTATTAGCTTTAAAATAATCAATTATTATTTTTTGCCAATATGTAGACTGAGTAAAATATTTCAGCTATGTGTTAAGCAGTATTGCACTATTAATATATTTCTACGTAGTTTTTGCTCATGTTACATAAGTATATTTGTAAGTCTTTTTCTAATTTTCTTTTACAAATTCATTAGAATGCCAGAAAATGAATCAAATTCGTTGTCAAGAAAACTGAGCAAGTTTGGATCCATGAGTTATAAGCACCGGTATAGGTAAATGGCATTCTTTTCCTCTGGGGTGTGTGGATGTGTGTATGAATGCATATTTAATCTAACCATCCAGATGCATGCATGCATATTAAAGTTTGTGATCTGATTTTTTTCACAATGCCAGTGATTTTGATAGGCAATAACAGTTTATTAAACTTTCTTGACAAAAAATGATTTTCTAGGTTTAATGATGTTTAAAGAGTACATTAGCTTGATTAAGTATAGAGTTTTTAGAATGTAGTAGAGCTTACTATCTTCAGAAATTCATTTTGGTCCAATTATCAGTTATCTCCAATTATGTTGTGATTATGAAACAAAATAGATATTCTGAATAGTAGTTTATTGGTATTCTTAGGATATTCAGTTGAGTCTCTGTTGTAATATCATGGGTCAAATGTTTTCTGTAGTATAATGCCTACAATATAGTAATGCTAGCAAATATATGGTAACTTTATACTTGTACCAAATGCCATATATTGTGCTAAATGTGTCCCATTTATTGCTTCTTTAATCATTACAGTCTTATTGATGTTATCCTCATACTATGTGAGGAAACTGAGGCTCAGAGACAAGTCACTTCTCAGAGAAACCAGCCAGGAAGTGTTTGTGTTGGGCCCACTATCTGGCAGTCTAACTCCAGACAGAGCCTGTGTCTTTACCGGTCAGACTGTTGCATGTTGTGGGGAAAGCCTGATTGTCAAGCAGCCAGGCAGGTGCTTGTGAAAATGGAAAGTTTCTATGTTTTGAAAAATAATTTGTTTTGTTTCAATTCATTCTGTTAACTGGAGAGCCTGTGATGTCGAAGGCAGGGTAATAGGTGACCAGAGATAGAAAGAATAAGATTTCACCACCTTTACCTTCGGCTTCCCTAGTGGCTCAGACATAAAGAATCTGCCTGCAATGTGGGAGACCTGGGTTCCATACCTGGGTTGGGAAGAACCCCTGGAGGACAGCATGGCAACCCACTCCGGTATTCTTGCTTGGAGAATCCCATGGACAGAGACTGTAGACTGGCGGGCTACATACAGTCCATGGGGTCGCAAAGAGTCGAACACGACTGAGCAACTAACACCTCTGCCTTCAGAGAGCTACAGTATTATTCAGGCAGTGAGATGGTCCCAGGCCCTATAAAACCCAAGCAGCATGCAGAAATGGGACTTGGGA
The DNA here is from genome assembly GCF_000754665.1 of Bison bison bison. Classification (NCBI taxonomy): domain Eukaryota; kingdom Metazoa; phylum Chordata; class Mammalia; order Artiodactyla; family Bovidae; genus Bison; species Bison bison. The sequence continues at coordinate 839,729 of NW_011494836.1, read as the reverse complement.
GGCAGGACACTGTTCTTTCAGTCCATTTGAGACATCTCCAAGTGAAATGCTTACTTAGGAGACTTAAAAATCAAACCAGGTCAAGTGTTTGCAAGATAATAATATGTCAGATTTTAGTTCCTTTCTTTTATGAACCACTTTTGTTTGTCTTGCTTTGAAACCAGGGATAATCAGTAAAGGAGTGATTAATATTAAATGTTCAGTGCATTAATCTTTATATATTCATTTGGATGTTTCCTCATTTGCTGACTTAACACTTAAGTATTATTATAGATGTTCTGGGTATCTGTAGGAAAGTGTTTATTGAAATCTAAAAATTTAAACTTTAAGTTATCAAGGTTTTCCCCTAGATAGTGATATAATTACAGGAATTTAAGGAGAGAGTATTTACTTTTTTATTAAGGAAAACAGCTCATAGTCAGTATTTGGGCTGTTCTTCCCATTGGAATGTAACACATTTCAAGGGTTATAGAGTGAATGTGTAAACCTGTCTCTTTGTCACTGAAATGAAGCTAGTGAAAAAGCATCTGTCTTAATATTCACAATGTTAAATTTGTAATTATGCTGTTTAACATACACTGTAGCTGGTTTCCACAAATTTACCATACCTGATTTTTCAAATTTATTGAAATGCTGTCGCTCTGGGAATTATTATTAGGAAGTTATTGGATTTTGCATATTAAATATAATTTCTTCCACAAAAGTAATTAAAGGTAACCTTTGCAAATTGGAAGCTCTGCTAAATCTGTTCTAATTTTGTGGCTGGTGTTAACTGCCTAGTAAATCTTAATGAAATTCGAGTCTCAATGTCTGTATGTAGGAAGCACTGCTAAGTCACTTCAGTCGTGTCCGACTCTGTAGGAAGCACTAACATTATGCAATTCCTGGAAGAAGGATGTTTCATCCCACTATCCAGAGCCAGGCTTAGGCAGGGATGGGTCTTTGACTACTAGGTGGTCACCAGTACATGACTGTTAATTGTCAAAAGTAATAACAGCCAATCCTTAAAAAACATCATATGCCTGTTCCTTTATTTTGAGATGTGCTGGAGGCATCCTGGAAGGAAGGAAGAGTTCTGGAAACAGAAAGCTCCTTACTTTACCCTGTAGGTTTTTAGAGCATGGGAGGTAGTGAATGGCATAACCAGTGGCTGTGGTGTGTGAGTGTGGTTGTCTGTGTGTATAACTCTACATGTGTTCACAGTGGAGTATGTGTGTGTAGGAGTGTATGATAGAGAAAGACAGAGTTCTAGTCTTTACTTTCTCTTTTGCATCTTAGCGCTTGCAGAATACCAAGGAGATTCCAACATCTTTAAGAAAAACGCACCCCACTCCATTACTCTTGCCTGGAAAATCCCATGGACAGAGGAGCCTGGTGGGCTGCAGTCCATGGAGTCGCTAGGAGTCGGACACGACTGAGCGACATCACTTTCCCTTTTCACTTTCATGCATTGGAGAAGGAAATGGCAACCCACTCCAGTGTTCTTGCCTGGAGAATCCCAGGGATGGGGGAGCCTGGTGGGCTGCCGTCTACGGGGTCGCACAGAGTCGGACGCGACTGAAGCGACTTAGCAGCAGCAGCAGTCATTACTTTAGAGGAGAAAACTTAATTTTAGTGGTATGTGACAGGCAGTCCTTTCAGAAATTCAAAATTAAATTTTTGGGGAAAGATTGAGCTGAAATGTGATAGTCAAAGTCATCTGAAATAGTCTTTGGTTAAATATTTTGTTATACACTGCTCTCTCTTTCTCTGAGCCCCTTAAAAACTAATCTTGCCTCTACCTGTTGTTAAGTTTGTAGAGGACTCCTGGTTTGTATGAATGAATGAGTTGTGTAGAACTTATAGTCTAGAAATGAGACTTAGACCTGAGAACCAGCCCCTGCTCCCCAGAACCCTGATAACCTTCTTGCCACATTTCTTGAAGTGTGAAAGAGATCCAGTTCTCCTGAGAACTTACTTTGTGTCCAGTGCTTTCATGTGTGTTACTTTATTAAACACATTCAATGACCCATCAAAGGGGACTTATCCTCATTTGTATAGACAAGATATTTGAGCCCCCTCAAGTCTAAGGTAATTGAACTGAAGACCTTTAGCTACTAAGCAGCAGAGTTGAGATTTGAACCCAGGTGTCTTGTTCTCTTCCCTCTACCCAACCAATGGCTGTTTGTAGCCTCACTTGGGAGTTGGAGAAGGGCTGCTGGCAGGGCCTCCCAGCATGGAATGGGAGTATGTGTGCCGCAGGGCGAGGGTGGGCAAGTGGGTGACACGGGGACAAAGCCCTGTCCTGGCACTGTGGACAGCCACTAGGTGTGTAGGAGCGCCTGTACCAACACTGAAAATCTCTGCATTTGCCCTGTGCTTTTTTGTTACAAGGAAGTACTAAGAATACCATACAGGAGTATTTCTGCTAGGAAATAATACGAACAATAGAAATACAGACAAGGAAAATGAGGTTCTAGGAGATTAAAAGAATAATCTACTGAAGACCACACATTTCTGGTAGAGCTGAGCTTTGAGCCAGGCTTGTAGCTTTAAAGTACATGGCTGTGCGCGCTGTTCTTCTCCTGGGCTGCCCGGCTGTGCCACCCTGGCCAGCCGGAGGATAGAAAGCTTCTCCCAGTCCTGGGTCCTGTGCAGCCTCTGCCAGGTCAGCTTATGTCCCTGGACTTCAGTTTTATTAGTCTTGTGATATGATTTTCTCATTTCTCCTTTATTCCTGAGAAACAAGCCATGAGGAAAAATTGAATAATAAAGTAAAATCTCATTATCGAATGCCTCAGTAGTCCACATATTAGGTTATGTTTTTAGGGCAAATGTTTTTTCCTCCATGCAATGAAGTACAGACTATCCAAGTCTTAGATTAAGTCTGTTGCAAGGAGATCTTATCTTCATACTCCAAATCATTTATAATAATGGAATTTTGCTGTCTATAGAATTTAAAAAAGATTTTCAGGGGAGAGATGTTGCTATTTGTATTATCTTATGTACTACCTTTAGAATAGCTAAAACTGTTGAAAGTTCTCAAATTAATAATTTTTAAAATCTATTTGTATTTAGTTAATAATTATGTAGCATTTTATATGCTTGGCATTGTTCTGGAAAATTTAGAAACATTCATACTTAACATTCATAATAAGCCTATAAAGTGGTCATTGGTATTATTGTTGCTTTAGTAATGAGGAATCTGAGATACAGACAGTTTGAGTAATGTTTGCTGGGGTCAGAGAGCTAGGATATGATATAGCTGGAATTTGAACCCAGTGTCCAGAGCTTCTTATTAACAATATATTAATATGTAAAAACAGCAAAATTAAACTTGATAAATGATAATTTTCTTATCAAATAATGTTATGAGATTTCTGTATGATACATTTTCATCATATATAAGGGGACATGTAGTTAAATTTCAAGTGAAGGCAGACCTGTCACTCTCTGCCCCCCAGCCCCCTGCCCTCCCCCTGGTTTTCATGAAGTCTTGAATGTGGAGTATATACACTCATGGATAGAAACTGTCATCTTCATTCCACATAGTAAGCCGCATCCCCAGTTAGCCCGATGAGAAATTGCTCATTATGAATGTTTCAGGCCTCTATTTCTTGTAAAATGAATGGGGTAGTAAGCAGGGGAAGTTTCTACAGAAGTATGTAGGAGGTAAATTTGGCTTTTTTTCCATCTCATTTGATCTCTTTTGGGGAGAGAACCACCAATATGTATCCTGTGCTGCTGCTGCTAAGGCTCTTGAGTAGTGTCCGACTCTGTGCCACCCCACAGACGGCAGCCCAGCAGGCTCCGCCGCCCCTGGCATTCTCCAGGCAAGAACACTGGAGTGGATTGCCATGTGTCCTGTAAATGTAGGGTAAATAGGTTGAGGCCATTAAAAGACTTATTTCCCATTAGATGGCACTTCTTATAGTGAATCAAAGTAGTCACTTAGAAATGCATTTTCTCTGTACCTAAATGACACTTCCCTTGAAATCCAAGAGTCATTTATTGGTTCAAATTCAGCAGCTGTGGAATAACTGTGTAGTAAAATGAACGTTGACAAAAATTCAGCAAATTAAATTACATGGTTCTTGAGAAGTTTAGTTTATCCTCAGGGAAAGCTCACCCTGTTGCCTCATAGACTCATCAGGAAGTAGTGCGGTGCCAGGGGATTCTGGCTGCTCTGAATCTTCCTGGGTACTTGCTGGCACAGGTGGGGTGGGCAGAATCAGTGGCTGATTGTGTCACAGGTTTCAGAGTGCAGTCTCACCAAGTGGCCCAGTGGCAGAGGCTCTACGACTCGCCTTGTTAGTACAGCACGAGGACATGTCGACTCATGTAGAATCTTTGCCCTCAGTACTTCAGCCCAGCACGCTTTTATTGCTAAGTTGTTGAGCTGACAACATGAGCATCCTGAGTTTCTAGCCTATCATTCTACTTAAATCCAAACCTGATTCCCTCCTTAATAAATTCTTTCTTGGTTCTCTCTCTGAAAAGTCTTCCTTATGTCAGCTGAGGGAAAAAAAAAGTGCAACATTAGAGCTGTGAGTCAAGCTTTATTGGTGCTTGTAGAGAGAGGACTAGAGGCTGAGAGATGGTCTTTCAGATAGCTCTGAGGGCCTGCCCCTAAGGGAATGTGTGCAATCAAACACATATCTCTGTAGAAGGTTGCTGCTAGTCACAAGGAGCAGATGTCTCCATTAATGATTGTAGTGCTTTTCTAGTAGAAGATGCAAGAGATCAAGTTCATAAAATATTCTCCTGAAAACGTTTATCTGAAGGCCTGTTTTGCCACTTTTTCCCAGAGCACAGAGTGCCTCAGTCCCAATCTCTGTCCCGAATCCCTTTCAGAGTATGTCGAAGGTCAGCAGCTGTAGTGGCTAGTGGCTTCATTCTTGCAGAACCAGATGATGGGTGACATTCTTCAGCTGGCAGTTATATCTCACCTAAATCTTTCCTTGCTTAACACTGCAATGGGAATCATTTGAAGGTCCTATATAATCTACGTGAGTCTGTTTGTTTTTTTTCTTTCTCTCCATACACTGCAGATATTCTTTATGAGCTGTGCTTTAATTTTGTGGCTGTGTGGTCTTACCTGTGTTACTCAAAATGTTGTATTTTCAAGTGGCAGGACAGCACTACAGATGAGTCGAGATCTTTCTATTCAACTTCCCCGGCCCGATCAGAATGTGTCAAGGAGTCGAAGCAAGACTTACCCTAAGAGAATAGCACAAACACAGCCAGCTGGTAAGTCACAGAACCCCCAGCTCATCAGTTACCTTGCATTTCCTTTGAGGCTGTTGTAACGGCATATACTGAAGTGGTGACTGTAGCCTTGAAAGGTTTTAACTGTTAACATAGAGTTTTCAATGTGACCCAGAAAATGTCCCAGCAATCAGAATTATTCATAAATTGACAGGTAATCAATTTGAATCACTGTAACTTGCTTACTGACTGTTCTTAATAATTCATTTTTTGAAGGGGTTAAATAAAATCACAACTGAGCAATTTCTTAGTTTGGTGTAGCTGAGATTAGAATTAAAACAAAGTCTTAGCAAAATTCATTTAAAAAAATACTGCTGGTGTAACAGTCTGTGAAGAGTTTAATTGGTTTTTATTGGCGTTGGACTGTGTTTCATTGTGCAGTATAATAAAGTGTATAAATGTACAAACATGTACAACTGCGCACATAAACAAAATGTGGTATATATGAGGCTTCCCAGGCAGTTCAGTGGTCAAGAATCCGCCCAACAACGCAGGAGACTCAGGAGATGCGGGCTCTGTCCTTGGGTCGGGAAGATCCCTTGGAGGAGGAAATAGCAACCCATTCCAGTATCCTAGCCTGGAAAATGCCATGGACAGAGGGACCTGGCAGGCTGTAGTCCATGGGGTCACAAAGAGTTGGAAATGACTGAGCATTACACATACATATGTGTGTGAAACTGAAAATCGCTCAGTCGTGTCCGAATCTTTGCAACCCAATAGACTATACAGCCCATGGAATTCTCTAGGCCAGAATGCTGGAGTGGGTAACCATTCCCTTCTCCAGGGGATCTTCCCAATCCAGGGATCAAACCCGGGTCTCCCACATTGTAGGCAGATTCTGAGCTGAGCCACCAGGGAAGCCCAAGAATACTGGAGTGGGTAGCCTATTCCTTCTCCAGGGGATCTTCCCAACCCACTAATAGAACTGGGATCTCCTGCATTGCAGGTGGATTCTTTACCAGCTGAGCTACCAGGGAATCCCCACATATGTGTATATATATGTGTACACGTGCACACACACACACAGTTTAACACAGCCTGTGGCCCCAGAAGTCCCTGCTATTTGCTTGATCACAGCCTCACCATCTCCTCTTGTCCCAACTGGCGAAAACCCCCATCTGACTTTGTGATAATTATTTCCTTACTTTTCACTATAATTTTACTGCTTATGTAGCCTTCTCTGAACAAAGTAGTTTATTTTGCCTGTTTTTAAAGTGTAATATAAATGAATCAAGGAGGGTGTTCTTTTAAAGTGCATTCATTTTCCTTGCAGTGAGTTTTCTGTTGTATGACAGCTTCTTTATCCATTCTACTGTTGATGTACATTGGGTTATTCAGGTTTTTTGTTTTTAATGCACACCATTTCTTTAATAAAGCCACCTAATCCATCAGTTTTAACCTATGTTCAATGCTCAGAGCTCACAGATTTTACTCTAAAGTGATAGTACTGATTTTGGTTTGTGGTTTCTTACAGATCACCCTTGTCTAACACTCTCCACAGGCTTTTCACATGTATTATTTCACTTGAGCCTCACAGTAATCCTGGGAGGGAGGGCATGGCAAAGTCTGTGTTTTCATTTTACAGATGAGAAAGACATGGTCTCAGTAGCTAGACAGGAGTGAGGCTGGGATGAGAGCCCAGACCTCCTGGGTCTTTTTGCCATATTGTATGAAATGAATGGAATTTTTAATAACAGTAATTAGCATCGGAACATTACATGACAGCTGGCAAAGCATTATGACAGCCATTGTTTCTTTTAATCCTCATACCAAGGCTATGAGGAACATGTTTAAGTTTGCTCCACTGCTGCTGGCTGCGAGAATGTCACCTGACTTATTTCGAGTTTTTAGAGTGAAATTAAATCTGATTGTAGGTCCCCTCCTCTCACTGGGCTGAGCGGAAATTAAATTCTTTCTGATGTTTCTACAGTGGCAAAAATTAGACATGATTTAATTTTACAATAGATTACCGTGCCACATAAGTAATATCATTATCCCCATTTAGCTGTTGAGGAAACTAAGATTATAAAGGTAATTTAGCCAAGATTACATAATAGGCAGGTGACTTAGGACAGAAATTTTAGCCTTGAAATTTGATATCTTTATCTTAATATTTTGTGATTATCTTTGTATCTGATCAGTATTAATCCTTTGGATCAAGTGCAGTGTGGTATAATTGATAAGCAAACTTTCAGATCATCATGCATTTCTGAAACACCAGGCCTCATGAAGTTATTCTGAGACCAACTGAGAATATCAAAAGCATTCCTTGTGTCAAATCAACATTTCATTCCACTTGAGATGCTGGAATCACACATGCTTTTTACACAAACCTGCTCAGGTTGCTCCTTTTCCTCTCTTCACATGCTCTTAGAAAAATACCTGCCTGTATAGCACTCTGTGAGTCTCTCCTTGTAAGCCTAAATTCCCAAGACAGAGGTTTTGTTTGTTTGTTTCTTTGCTGGCTTATGTAGAATCCAGCCAAGTGCAATTTTCACAAACCTGCCTGAAACTGTATTGAGCCTCATGTTTTCTCCCTTCCCCCGTAGTGTTGCATTAAAACACATTCCTTCTAGGGTGAGGAATTCTCCGGGCCAGAATACTGGAGTGGGTAGCCTTTCCCTTCTCCAGGAGATCTTCCCAACCCAGGGATCGAACTCAGGTCTCCCACATTGCAGATGGATTCTTTACCAGCTGAGCCACAAGGGAAGCCCATTCAAAAAAAAAAAAAAAAAAAGCCATACAATGCTGTGTTTAAAAACTAAGACTTTGACTGTATGTACCTATCAATTTTGCTTTTCAAGCCTGTATGCTGCAAAATTGTGATGTGTTCTGGGAACCCAGAGGTGACCCTGCCCTTGAGACCATGACTGGGTGGAAAAGGACCATTTAGCAATGCCAGTGAAGCAGTGTTACTTTAGTTGCTGTCATGCACAAATGAAGACTATTGTGGGGGCAGGGATGATGTTGTTGTATGTGTTTTTGAACGTAGTATATTCTTTTTCCTCTAATTCAAATGTACTCTACTTTGAGCCTCAGTTGAACCCAGCTGGTCGAGACCGGGTATCTAAGGTCATGGTGGGGTTTGGACTTGGAGCAGAACATTTGAAGAGGGCGTTCTTGTGTTCACGTTTATCAGTCACTTTCTGCTCCTTATCCTGTCCACCAGGTCCCTTGAAGCAGGGCAATTCTGTGTGAATCTGTGTTCCTGTGTGTAGAGAGGGGAGGTCATGGGTAAGCTGGAAGCCTCCTATGCTGAGAGTCAAGCCTGCCCTTTAAGGCTCTGCTGCTGAGAGGGGGGAGGGGAGGCTGCTGTGAGGGGGTGGCCTGCAGGTCACTAGGTCACCCAGCCCTCCAGCCTCCACCTCCTTCCCTACCAAGCCTTCTCTTCTGCTCCAGGCAGCTCTCCCAGGCCTGTCACTTCTGATTCCCATACTCCCAGCTCCAGAGCTGCCTCCTCCTCCAAAGCTCCCTGTTCCTAAGACTCATTCATGGGTGGCTGGGCAGGAAAGGAACAATTGCTCAAAACAGTAGGTTTTTATTATTATTATTATTATTCTTTTAACTAACCCAAGAAAAGCAAAAGTATTACCTTAATTCTTGTCACAATTGCTTTAATTTTAATTTGAAAAATTTGACAATTAAAATGGTAGAAAGCTTATTTTAAAGCATAGAGAACGTTTATTTTATTAGATTGTACTGTGTTTCACAAAAATGGAGCTGTGGTTTAAAGGGAAGATAGATTAAAAAAAAAAAAAAACTCTTTAAGACCAGCTATGAATTTCCATAAATTGAATTCTGGTATTCTGTCTAAAATAAAACTTGAGAACTACAGTTCCCAGAGTTATTGGCATAAATCCTCCCCTCTTATTTAACTAAAAAACAAGTTAAGATAGAAAGGGAACTTTGGCTTTTTGTTAGTTTATATCATTAATTTATACTGCATGACTTGTAACTGTAGAAGACATTCTTTTATTTCTGCTGAAGTAATTCAGTCAAATTCAATCACTATTCCTCTTAACCTGTATCTAAGTTCTCTGATAATTTTTAAAAGTCTGTTTGTTCATTTCTTGATCAGGAATAATAAATGCCCTGGTAGCTCAAAAGCCATTGTGATTAGAATCCACTGAGATTAGGCCTTGGCACCTCTGTGAGGAAGTGCATTCCAGAGTCA